>NC_056741.1:1928348914-1928518914 GCF_019279795.1 Protopterus annectens
ATTTTCACAGAATGTCTAGATTTTTGCCTCATATATTTGGTCCGTTTTTCATAAAATTGTGGTTTTCTGGCAACTTAGTGGCAAATTATTAACGATTGAAGGCAGAAAATAATGACAAACATTTGAGTTTCAGACTTCATACCCTTCAGGAAATTCATGCTAATATAAGACCTGTAATTCTATCAACTTTCTAAGTTGTAAGAGCAATATTTAAAAATTGTCCCTATTTTTCGGCCACTGTTCCCCCTTTTATTTGTTACTTTGATCAGATTTCATGCTGTAAGGGGTTTAGAAGTATGCTCCTCTGGTCCACAAGTATATTTTGCTGGAGTAATATGTAAAAATGAATTCTATGGTAGCAGATGCATTAATTACTAAACAATTGCAAAGAGCAGTCATTTACTAAACAGCACTGATTTTTAAAATATGTATGTGTGAGGGATAAAGGAATTTACTCATGATAGGATGTTGCTTCTGCCACTGGCGTTCCATTTTACAAGCTTACCATTGTCTAATCACATATAATAGAAGGTTATGAGAGCCAATGCATTTTACAATATCCCTTCCTATTACGTTTATTTTAGTTTGGCAATGTCAGGAAGTTCTACACATTAAATTTGCTGTTGACCAGTTGTCAGACAGGTCACTGCACTCAGTTTTGCCAGTTGGCTAAGAAGCCATTACCATTCTATGTATTTTGGAGACGTTTTTACATGCCTGGCATTGCCTGCATATATTATTGATGCCCCCACTGTATTACAGTCATGCCAGCATCTGTTTATCAGACACGCCTTATGTTTCATGAGCTGATTTTTATTTCTCTTGAGTATGTTACAATATCCACAGATACATCTAAGGTTAATTGTTGGAGTTAAGTAAAGTGCAGTAAGCAGTCTATCCCCCTCATAGATTGTGACAAGGATGCCTGACATGCCTGCAACGTTTTTCTTGTTAAACTAGAACCATTACAACCTTAGTCAGAGTAGATGAGGAGTGAACTCCTGAAAATCAGTGTTAAACTATTCTTTAGTGCTGCAATATTACCACTGCATCAGGCTTTGTGCTGTTATGATGGAATGACTTCAGCTTTACAAGGCACTGCTGACACATGTGCCAGCTTCTGTAGGTTCATAGGTAGGTACTAGGCTATCTGCCCGCAGGCATTTATAAGCCTAGCCAGAGTGTGTCGGCTTTCGCTGCCCCATTGATTAATTAACTTAACTTATTCTCTGTCAAGCAGAGCAAATTAAGTGATCCCAGGGATGTATTTTCTGTTACTCATCCACTCGTCATGGTTTCTCTTGAAGAGTGTTAGTGAGGGGCTCTGCTTGATGCAATATGGAATTTTGTTCCAAAGCATGGGGAGTCTCTGTGACAGGAATCTATCCCTCCAGCATGTTCTATTTATTGCTGTGGCAAGGTTTAGCTCACTAGAGTGCGTGGCTCGCAGTGACTTGGATTTCTTTAGGTGGAGCATGTCCATCAATTCTGAGTTGGACATGGCTTTGTAAGTCAGGCAGAGATCACCTCTGAGTAAGCGATATGCCACTGAGTACAACCGGAGTTTTTTCAGTCGGGCTGCATAGGACATATGTTTGAGGCCAGTAATCCTCTTGATGAGTTCCTTTTCTGGTCTTTCCAGCTGTTGGAAGTGTTTTGTGAGGTACATCCCAAATGGGGCACTGTACTCTATGATGGGTCTAATGAGTGACGAGTAGAGGGGCACTATAACCTCTTTATTTCTAGATGCAAATCCTTTAGTAATTAGATGGGCCACATAGAAGGATTTCCTAACTAATTTGGCAATATGATTGTCAAAGGAGAGATTACTATCTACCTGGGTCCCCAGATCTCTTATTACCTCTTCTGTATTAGGGGGGCTGCCACCTATGTGGTAATTCGTGGGCGTTTTGTTTTTCCCAAATGGGATGAATATGCATTTTTTTGGCATTTAGCTTGAAGCCATGACTTTGACATCAGGTGTCAGCCTCAGTAAGGCCCTTTTGGAGGATGTCCGTGTCAGCCGAAGAGTCAGTTATGGCTCCCAGTTTGCGGTCACTGGCAAACTTGGTTAGCCATAGTCCTCCTGTGTTTGTCTGTACTTCTGAGAAGTATATGCTGAACAGTAGGGGTCCCAGCACTGAGCCTTGCGGGACACCATTTGTGACTGCTTTAGAGTCGGACCTGGAGCCCGCTATTCTTACCATGTTAGTTCTGCTGTAAGCCAGTTGGCAATCCATCTCATGATGTAGGGGTTTATGCTCAGGCTGGTGAGTTTTTCTGTAATACCTGAGTGGGGAATGGTGTCGAAAGCCTTGGCGAGATCAAGGTAGGCTGTGTGAACCACCTTTCTCTCATCTATGGCCTTGGTGATGGTCTCAAAGAAGTCAACCAGGTTATCTGCCCTTAACAAAGCCAAACAGGGTTGGGTCAAGTATTTGGAGGTTCCCAATGTCTTTGTTAATGAGTTCCATGATGATGTGCTCCATAGCCTTGCAGACCAGGCTAGTCAAGCTTATGGGGCGATAGTTACCAGGGTCAGTTGTGGCCCTTCCTTTGTAGAGAGGAATAACTGTTGCTGTGCACCATTCTATGGGCACATAGCCTTTGGAGAGGCTGAGGTTGAACAGCGTGTTTAGGTGGTGGGTTAATTCATTCTGTAGTTCGTGCAAGACACAGCCTGGGACACCATCTGGTCCCATTGACCCTGTGTTTTTGGCTTTTGAAAGGGCTGTTTTCACCTGTGCGTCTGTGATTTTTGGGACATTACACTTTCCGATATTGTTGTGGGCCCTTGGAGGTGAGAGCGGGGGGTGAAGTTTGCACTGAATCTATCTGCCAGGATGTTGGCAATATCAATACGTTCAGTATATTTTGTGCTATTTTGCACTAGTTCAGTGCATATCTGCGAGTTGCCACTTAGATTCTTAACATAGCTAAAGAAGGCTCTGTGGTTATCTTTTGAATCTTTGGCTATTTTTCTTTCAAAGTTAGCCTTGGATGATTTCATGAGGGACCTTAGTTTCTTACTGATACTGATCAGGGATGTCTTTCCTTCGTGGGATTTGTTTTTTTTTCTGAACTAGTTTCCTCCTTCTATTGTATAGCCTGTTTATTGCAGGGGTCCACCAAGCTGGCTTCCTTCTCTTAGAGGAGTGAGTCTTGGTTTTGCTAGGGGTGGCACAATCCGTGCATCTTTGTATGTGCCCATAGAGTGCATTTGTAAAGGTTTCTACATCTTGGGCAGCGTTATCCTTTAGCGTGGGGGCTGTGAAACTTACCACCTATGTCTTAAGTAAGGTGAAGTTTGCTTTAGAAAAGTTTTTTACTGTGGTTTCCTTAGTTGGGGGTGGTGGTGGGGTGTGGACATCCAGAGTGATTAATTTATGGTCTGATCTAACCAGTGACGGGTTGACCTCCGGTGTGGAACACCTGTCGCCCATGTTGGTGATGACCAGGTCCAATATGTTTTCACCTCTGATAGGAGAGTTTACCAGCTGATCCAGGGAGTTTGAGTTGATGAATTCCAGGAAGCGCTGGGCCTGGGAATTTGTACTCGAGTAGTTTTCCCAGTGAATGGTAGGGTAATTGAAATCGCCCAATATCAGGGTGTTCGGTAAGACCCTCATGTTTTCCAGTGTCTCCAGAAAGGTGGAGTGGTGGTCCTGGGTCATGGAGGGTGATCTGTAGGAGGCCACAATTTGCATTGCAGATTTGCCCGATGTTAGTTACACATGGATGATCTCAGAGGTATCATGCTGCGCCACTAACCTGGAGGTGTAGGTATCCTTGATGAATATGGATATACCCCCTCCTTTTGTGTTTCGGGCCGTGTTCTGTAGCCGAAACGTGTGGTATGAGTTGTAGCCTGGTAGTGCTGGGGTGCTCTCTGGAGCCTTGAACCAGGTTTCAGTTACTGCACAGATGTGGATGTTCTCTATACTGAGGAGTGCTTTGAGTGCATGCATTTTGAGATTTAAACTCCTGGCATTGAGTAGCATTGCAAAAGTCACTACTAAAAAATGCACCACCCACAAACAAGTGTATGGTGTCTTAAAGCCTCTGTTTGCCCAGTTCTACAGAAGCTAGATCCTCAGACTAGTTATAGTCCTCTAACTTTACCTCCAGTACCTTTCTGAATAAAGGGAACAGTTACAAAGGGACAGGAGGCTTTAGGAAGTAGTCTTATTATATTATTACTGGTTTTGTCAATAAAATTGGTATCAGAATGTTCCTTTCACGTGGATTTTTTTAATAGTACTTTTGAAACTAAGTAGGTGGTATATTCATATTTAAGAGTGTCTTATTTCTGATCCTTTCTAAGTATACAGTAATGTCATCAGTTGGAAAACCAAATAATTTTATTGTTGTTCTACAGCATTCAGTGATTTAAGTCTGATATCCTCATTATAAAACTCTTCCCAATTCACAGAAGTCGTCTCGAAAGTACACCTGAGGCAACTGCCCTTGATGAAGCACCTACAGCCTCAAAATATATTTTAGTGTAGGAACTCCTGGTTTGCCCCCTGTAGGTACCCCTTTTTTAATATAGTCTACTTTTAGCATTCATAATTAAATATATTAGAGTACATATTAAATCTACTACTGAGGGGAACTTTGGTACTTTTGAAATAACTTAACTGTCCTTATTTGTGGAGTAATTAAAATAGTGCACTCTCAGATTTGAGCTGGAATAAGTGGATTTATGCTTTTAAGTTTCTTTTATTTCTCATATCAAAGATTCCATACATTATTTTTCCTCTTCCATTTGCCAATAGACTGCTAATAGTCATTTAGTATACAAGATGAAATAAATGATAAATAAAATGAATAAAGAAATATATGAAACATACACAGCATAACGTGTGAAGCTATCATTGGAAAATGGCAACCACAATTATAGTAAAACACACACACACACACACACACACACACACACACACACACACACACACACACACACACACACACACACACACACACACTCACATAAAAAAAAAACACTATCTTGTTTGCTCGTTTCCCACCTTTCCTAGCTAGTATAGTCCAGATTCCAGGCTTTGCTGGTTTCAGGACTTTATTTTCTGTGTTCAGAGCTCTCCAGACCTTGCTGTGGTAGAGGGAAGTCCTACTGCTTACCAGTGGGAGTGGTGAACATTTTGCTGCCTGTCTAACACTAGAGGAGTGGTTTCCATCTCTGAAATTGTACTTTTAGCCATTTTGGGCTGATTTATATCCCTTTCAACTTTCTGGCTTAAAAACTCATGTGTTTGCACATTTTTCACATCGTGCAGCACCACGGGGCTACGGTTAAACTATTCCAGTTGCCAGAAAGTCTGCTTTTCAAAATTGCCCTTAGAACTAGCTGGTTTCTCAGTAGTAGCACTAAAATCTGAACCCCTGTGACTATCACTTGCTCTAGAACCTGCTGGAAAGCACTAGGAAGCCTTAAATTGATACAAGCACTCAACACTTCTTGTTAATAAGGAGAAATTAATCGTAGGCACTAAACAGCCTATAATTGCAAAGTACCTTGCAAATGTAAGGAAACAGCTCTTGTACTTTACAAAAAGCACCTAAACAAGCATGTCAAAGGGTCAGTTTCCAGTAATTTTTCCTGTCCACCTGGTGAATCTGGGCATAATAGGGCAATGCAGCAACTGCTTCATGTACACTGACAACCCTCTCCTCCTACCACCCAACACTACAACCTGCGAGAGATGCACTTACATAGCCAAACTGGAAGCAAAGCTCTCTCCAGCCAAGATTGTGCTAGACAGTCAAGAGGAGAAGGTTAACAACTACACTACACCTCAAGCAACACATAGCCCTTCAAGACCCATACCATCAACACCCACACATAGCAACACTAAACCCACATACTCAGAGGCCCTTAACATTAACCTGCCCAAGCAACAAGGACCTCTAAAGCTGAAACGCAAAAAAACACCAGTCACAACCAAAGTGACACATAGCTCACAACACCAGTGTGCCACCCAACAACAGCCCCTAAGACAAGACAACGTACCCAACACTTTAGTCATACTTGACTCTATAGTCAGGCACACTGATGTCCCACTCACCAGGCTGAACAAGGAGAAAATTTCAGTCAGCTGCCTGTCGGGTGCCAGGATCCACCACATAACGCATGCACTCAAGTCACTCCACAACAAGTACAAATACGACTCTGTCATTGTCCATGTTGGAGTGAATAACTTCAGATGTACCTCCCTGGACTACATGAAAAGAGACATGGAAGAGCTCTCGGATCATGTGGCCCAGACAGGTATGACCCTAGCCCTGAGTAGCATCCTGCCTTCACCCAGAATGATACCACAGTAGAAGGACAAAATGATTGACTTCAACAATTGGCTAAGCTTCTGGAGTCATTCAAAGGGGATCCAGTATCTGTCTGCCTGGGACGACATGATCGACAAACCACGATGCTTTGCCACAGATGGTCTGCACTTGTCACCCCTGGGATTCAGGTTACTGGCTAAAGCTCTTGCCACGCCTACAGTGTCTTTTTTAGGCAAGGTTCAAAGGACAAAACCACCACCGTAATAGATAAAAGCATGCAAAATCTGAAGGTAATGCTACTCAATGTTAGATGTCTAAACCTCAAAATGCACTCTTTCGAGGCACTCCTGAAAATAATGAACATGGATATCTGTGCAGTAACTGAGACCTGGTTCAAGGCTCCAGAGAGCATTCCTGCAATACCAGGCTACAACTCTTACCACACTTTTTAGCCACCAAACCAAGACCGGAACACTAAAGGTGGAGGAGTGTCCATATTCACCAAGGATATTCACACCTCCAAGCTAGTTGCCCAACACAATGCTTCTGAAATTCTCCAGGTGCAACTAACACTAGGTAAGACTGCAATCCAAATTGTAGCTTGCTACAGATCCCCCACCATGTCCCAAGATTCTCACTACACCTTTCTAAACATACTGGGAAATATTAAGATACTACCACACACCCTAATACTGGGTGATTTCAACTACCCTGCCATTAACTGGGAAAACTACTCGGGTACCAACACCTTTTCCCAACGGTTCTTGGAATTCATAAATTCCAATGCCCTCAATCAACTAATCCATTTTCCCACCAGGGGCTCCAATATCCTAGACCTGGTCATTACCAACATGGGAGGTAGATGCTCCACATCAGTGGTCACCCCCTCATTGGTCAGGTCTGACCATAAGCAAATCACCCTTGACATCCACATCCTACCCCCACCCCCCAGTAAGGAAACCTCCGTAAAAAACTTCTCCAAGCCAACTTCATGCTATTCAAGTCTGAAGTGACAATCTTCATGACACCCATGCAGACGGGAGATGAAAGTTCAACTGCTGAATCCTACACTAAGGCACTGTACGAGCACATCCACTCGTGCATGAATCGTGCCATCCCAAATAGAACCAAGACGGTCTCCTCCAAAAAAAGGAAGCCAATCTGGTGGTCCCCTGCCATAAACAAACTATACAACAGAAGAAAGAAACTGTTGCAGAAAAGTGAAAATCCCAGGATGCAAAAAACTCCCTTACCAGCCTCAGTAAGAAGCTGAGATCCCTCATAAAATCCTCCAAAGCTAGTTACAAAAATAAAATTGCCAAAGATTCCAAAGACAACCACAAGGCATTCTATAGTTATGTCAAGAATCTAAATGGCAATGCTCAGATATGCTCTGAGCTACAACAGAATGGTATTAAATATACTGATCCCAAGGATACTGCAAATATCCTGGCAGATCGATTTAGTGCCAACTTCACCCCCCCCCTCTCAGCCTCTAAAGGGCCCATCTCAATACCAAAAGATTTCCAAATTCTGGTAATCACGGCCACATAGGAAGAAACCGCACTCTCCAAAGCTAAGAATACAGCATCCATGGGACCAGATGACATCCCGGGCTGTATACCACATGAACTACAAAGTGAACTGGCACCTCACCTAAGTGCCATGTTTAATCATAGCCTCACCTCAGGCTTTGTGCACGCTGAGTGGCTAACAGCTACAGTTATCACACTCCACAAGGGGGGATCCACCTTGGATCCCGGGAACAACCGTCCCATCAGTCTGACGAATCTTATCTGCAAGGGCATGGAACGCATTATCATTATAAACAAAGACATTGGCAACCTTCAAACACTGGACCCCTCCCAGTTTGGGTTCGTGAAGGGTGATCTTGTCTCCTGAACCTAATTGACTTCTTCAAATCAGTCTCCAGAGCTGTGGACAAGGGTAAGGCGGTCCACAGAGCCTATCTGGATCTTGCCAAGGCCTTCAACACCATCCCCCACTCTGGAATCATAGATAAACTTACTATGCTGGGCATTAATCCCTACATCACTCGATGGGTTGCCAACTGGCTTACTGACAGAACCCACAATGAAAATTAGCCTACTCCAAATCCAGATCCAGACAAGTGACAAGTGGAGTACCTCAGGGTTCAGTCCTGGGACTGCTCTTGTTTGGCATCTGCTTCTCTGAAGTACAGGCCAACACTAAGGGGCTCTGGCTAACAAAGTTCGCAGATGACTGCAAACTGGGAGTCATTATTGAATTCCCAAATGATGTGGATATTCTTCAAAAGGGCCTTAAAGAAACAGATGATTGGTGCCAGAGCCATGGGCTCAAGCTTAATGACAAGAAATGTATAGTTATCCCCTTTGGGAAATACCATATATCCATGAATTACCACATAGGTGGCAATACACTAAACACTAAAAGTTTGATGAGAGACTTAGGGACACAGGTGGATAGTGGTCTCACCTTCGAATACCACATCGCCACAACAGTCAGGAAATTCTTCTATGTGGCACGCCTCATCACTAAGGGCTTTTTATCCAGAAAAAAAGGAGGTCATTGTCCCACTGTACTCATCCCTCATTAGACCCATTATAGAGTGGAACACCCCATTTGGTATGTACCTTACAAGGCATCTGCAACAGCTAGAAAGGTCGCAGAAATACCTCACTAAAATAATCACAGGTCTAAAGCAGATGCCATAAGCTGACAACACAAAAAGGTAAATATTCACTAGTAAGCACCAAGCACACTTTCCTTCCTCAAACTAGTAAACACAAGTAGTACACTGAAAATTGTGTCACCAGACCTTAAGCTTTTAGTCAGAAAAAGGATTGTAGTATGATTGGAGAATGGCTTTGGTACATACCTGTGCCTTAGGGCATCTACTAATTGCCCCTGCCCATATGGGTCACAGGTGACAAGCCAGGGTTGAATTTTTGATTTTCCATCCATTGGTCCAAACTGCATTTGAACAGGCTTAGAAAAGAGCTCTGTGTCACATGAATGGGGAGTCTGTTTCAGGGAAGGGGTAATCTCTGAGACAGATACCTGACCCTCCAACATGTTTTGTTTATGCCACAAATGAAGTTTAGAACATTAGATCAGTTAATTCTACTGCTATTTGTTTTGTGAATGTATGGCAGATCCATCAGGACTGGACAGGTGACTGTCTTGTAGGTTAAGTATAGCTCACCCCCTCAGTCTATAGAAGACCGAGTACAATGACAGGGCTTTGAGGCAGTCCTCAGAGGGCATACTATTTATACCCTGTATTCTTTTAGTAAGGAACCTATGTGGCCACTCCAGCTGTTGCAAATGTCTGGTCAGGTACATAATGAAGGGTGCATTGTATTTGACTATTGATCTAATGAAGTCTGATTATGTCATGACCTCATTTACAAGTTGTACCACATAGAAGGCTTTTCTTACTACCATGGACACATGGTGATCAAAGTTCAAGTTACCACTGGGTCATGCCCTTTGAGGAATGTTATCAAGGTTGTAATCTGTAAGGGCATACTCTTCTTAAAGGGCATAATTATGTATCTTGCATTGCGTTTAAGCCATGGTTCTGGCATCAGTTACTTGTCTGTGTCAGACTTTCCTGGAGGGCATTTACATCTTTGGGGGATTCAGTGATTGCATCAGACCTACAGTCATCATCAAATTTGGTCAGCCAAAGGCTGTCTACATTTGCTTTGACTTCAGAGAAGTATATTTCATACAGGAGAGGTCCCAGTATTGAGCCCTGTGGGTCACCACTATTAAAAGCACTCTGGGTGAAAGTGGATTCTTTTACCCTAACTTCATGTGTCCTATCTGTGAGTATTTGGCTATCAGTTGGGTGACATAAGGATTTATTCCTAAATTTGTGACTTTGCCTATAATGAGGTATTGTGTCAAATGCCTTTGCCAGGACAAGGTAGGTAGTATGTACCATTTTCCCTTCTCCATGTCTCTAGTGACCTTCATGAGGAGGTCCATCAAGTTTAGCAGGCATGACCTGCCCTTGACAAGACTGAACTGTGATGGGTCCAGTGTTTGAAGATTTCCTATGTCTATGTTTTTCAGGTCCACAATAATTATTTTCCACGGCCTTGCTATATACGACTAGTCAAATTACGAGTCTGTAGTTCCCTCCATACCTCTCAACCTCTTAGAGCAAGAAATTTGGAATATTTAAAAATCTGAACATTCTGCGAAAATCTGTACAATTGAGAGGTATGGTTTCCTGCGTTTGTTGGTGGTCTGCCTTTGTGTAGAGGGATGACCACTGCAGTCTTCCATTCCCTATGGGATGAAGCCTGTCTGGAGACTGAATAGAGATTCTAGTGGGCCAGATAGTTCATGTTTCAAGTTATTTAGAGGGCACCTTGAGTTATTATAAGAACCCACGGATGCAGTGTCTTTAGCTAGCGTTAGTCTGGAGAGTGCATTAAGGATCTGTTCTTTAGTGGTAGTTGCAGAAAAAAATGGTAGAGGATATTTCCTGCTGGTGGGGAATCTGGGGTTGATAGGTGGGTGAAATTGGAGTTAAATTTATTGGTCAGCAAATTTGCAATATCCCCCAGTTTGGTATATGGAGTTCCATTTACTATTAGTTCAGCACACTTTTGGGTATCCTCTTTAAGTTTGCATACATAAATCAAAAATGCCTTATGGTTATCCTTAGCCTGGGAGGCTATTTTTCCCTTGAAGTTGACTTTGCTGGATTTGATTGATCCCTTAAGTTGCTTGCTGACACTGATGAGGGATTTTTTTTTGTCTTATGGGGATATCCCTATCCTATTTTTGGATAGGATTTTCTTTATTTTGTTTTACAACATATTTATTCTACAGGTCCACCAAGGGGTTTGTTTTAGGTGTTGTCCTAAGTTTATTTTGGTTTGGTACTGCTGTTTCTATACAGTTATTTACAGGCTTGCGCAGGGTTTCTGTAAACACTTCTGCATATGAGTTTGGGTAGGTGATGGAATTTAGCTATGCCATTGTTTAATAAGAGGTCGTTAGCCTTTGTAAAGTTCTTAAAGGTTCTGGGGTTTGGTGAAAGTTTAGCCTTTATATTTATTTTAAGGATGACACCTTTGTGATCTGATCTGACCAATGAGGACATTACACAAGGGGGGTGCAATGTTCCCTCACATTTGTGAGTACCAGATGCAGGATATTTGTACCTGTAGTAGGTGCACAGACTAGCTGTTCCACGGTATTTGCACTGACAAAATCCAGGAATCAATGAGCTGCATATTAGTGGTTGTGTATGTACCCCAGTTTATGGTGGATAGTTGAAATCACCCAAGAATATGTTGTTGAGCTGAATTGTGGCGACTCCCGTACATTCCTGTCGTGGTATGGTTATCCTGCAAAATAGACAGGGACCTATTGCTAGCAAGGATATGTATTTGACTTTCCCCAACCTTAGTTGGACATGGATTAACTCAAGCATTTCATTTCATTTGACCAATCTTGAGGTGTGCTTGCTTTATGTGGAGATTGATACAGCTCCAACTCTTGTCCCTTCTTGTGCAGAAGCTGGCCTTAATATGTGAAAGGCATTATAGCCTTGTACTGCCAGGATACCTTCCATGGCTTTAAACCATGTCTCAGTAATTTCAAAGATGTCATCACTTTCTAGGGTGAGGAGTGCTTCCAGGGAGTGAATCTTCTTGTTGAGACTCCAAACATTGAACAGTAATACCTTTAGTTTATTTTGCATAGCGCTTACTATGTTGGAAGGTTTATCAGATTGGCATTGCCTAAAAAAAGGATTATAGGGGTGGATAATATTTTGGATAATATCTAAAAGCATAGTGGTGAAATGTGCAGAGACTCCCTAGAAAAGCAGTGTGGTCTATCGATCATGTCCTCCCAAGATGACAAATATTGGACCACTTCAGAATGACACCAGTAACTAATTGTTAAATTGCCAATTGTTAAAGTCAATCATCTTCTGTTTACATTGTGTTATAATCCTTGGACAAGGTAGAATGCCGGTCAATGCTAGGCCTATGGCTACCTGAAACACATATTCTGATAGCTCTATCATGTTTTGCTTCATATAGTCTAAGGAGGTACGTCTCAAATCATTAACACCCACATGGACAATAACAGAGTCATACGGGTACTTTTGGTTTAATGTTTTGAATGCATGTGTTATCTGGCAGATTCATGCCCCTGACAGGCAACTGACTTTGACTTTCTCCTTGCTCAGCCTGGTGAGTGGGACATCGGCGTGTCTCACAATAGTCTCCAATGACCAATATATTGTTTTTTGTGGCAATTTGCCTTAAGGGCTTAGAGGTTGAGAAATTGTTATATATGGTTGTATGTGTCCTGGGGAGTGTTGTCTTTATAAAGTGCTTTGGTGGTTGCTGAGGGCAGCATATTGGGGCAACTTTGAGGTTTGGGTAGACTGCACTTAAAAGCCTCAACTTACATGAGTTTGTGTGTCTGATCCATTGTAGTTGCAGTGTTTAGATACAGTATCACAGAACATTTATTATCTCAAAAACAAGCAAACATTCAAAATCAGTTAAAAACAGTTACAAGTGGGAAACCACAATCTAACTGTAAAAGCACAAGTCAAGCACTCAATATTTTTAAAATATCACAATTTCCCCACACACAATTTAAAAAGTAAACCTAGTAAGGAGAGCAGAAGCACATACAAACCCTGAGAGAAGCCAGTATCCTGAAGGTGAATACCATAAATAGCTGTTCTGTTTTTAAATTAAGGTAGATCAGAAAAATACCACAAATATTTAATATTTATTTTTATTTATTTATTTGCAGTTTGTTTACCAGGGTGGTCCATTGGGCCTTGAGGAGCCCGTTTTCAATGGAGTCCTGGGGAGAAAAGCTCCAAAGATACAACTAGTTATAATAACAGTATTACAAAAAAAAAAAACTCACTATAGAAAGTATTTCTGTGAGGAAGAGCCCCCCCCCCCCCCACAAAAGGGCTCTTATCTGTTAAGCAAGAACCTTTTAAGTGACTGCTGTTCATTTGGAGCCAGAAAGATGCATCTCCTTAAGGCTGCAAGAAAATAAGATTTACCTCAGTCTGGTTGCTGGTAGGCTGCACCCTTTTTGGAGGAAAGTATATCAGCAACCATAGTGAGTGTGAGAGAGAAAGAGAGAGGGGAGTTAGAGTTTTGGCAATCTGGCCAAGTGCTGTGCCCCTGGTAGGACACTGTATATAGGCTACTGCAACAGAGAAAATGAAGAACACAGCAGATTTTACCCTTTTTCTTGGTTTGCCAAATCCTTTAATATCTTCCTCACATAAGCAAATATCTTTCTCACCAGCAAAAGCAGTCCTAGTAAAAGTGGGCCTCTTGCCTTGTCCCACTTCCAGTCTTCATCTTCGATGAGGTCACTTCATCTGGCCATATATCGATTGAGAGTTCCTATACACTGCATGTGCCTCATGCCTGAATCTGTTCCTTAATTCTATTTCCACTAACACCAACAAAATACACAGATCTACCAAATCATTTTTTTAAATCAAATAGCATCTATATCAATCCTAACTATTCCTTTATCATTAGTATAAATTGTGTGCATGTGTGTGTGTCTGTATGCATGTGTGTATATACATATATGTATATTTATATATATATATATATATATATATATATATTTATATATATATATATATATATATATATATATATATATATATATATATATATATATATATATATATATATATATATATATATATATATATATATATTTATATATATATATATATATATATATACCAAAATTGATCAAAACAGCTAAATATAAAAGGTCGATGAAAACAGTGTTAACATGTCATTACAATTCACGGAGAAATAACATGCAGGTAAAAAACAAAAAAAAAATGAGGGATGAGTAGAGAGGAACAATGACCTCCTTTTTTCTGGAAGAGAAACATTTTGTGATGAGGTGTGCCACATAGAAGGATTTCCTGACTACTGTGGCGATGTGATTATCAAAGCAGAGACTACTGTCCAGCTGTATCCCTAGGTCCCTTATCACACTTTTGGTGTTGAGTGGGCTACAACTTATGTGGTAGTTCATGGGCACAGGGTTTTTCCCAAAGGGGATGACTATACATTTTTTGGCATTGAGCTTGAGGCCATGGCTTTGACACCAGGCACCTGTCTCAGTGAGGCCCTTTTGTAGAATGTCCACATCATTTGGGGAATCAGTAGTGGCTCCCAGTTTACAGTCGTTTGCGAATTTTGTTAGCCACAGACTCTATGTGTTGCCCTGAACTTCAGAGAAGTAGATGCCAAACAGGAGTGGACCCAGGACTGAACCCTGTGGTACTCTACTTGTCACTGGTTTGGAGTCGGATTTAGAGTCGGCTACTTTCACGGTGTGAGTTCTGTCAGTGAGCCAGTTGTCAACCCATCGCGTAACATAGGGATTTATGTTTAGTGAGTTTATCTATGATTCTAGAGTGGGAATGGTGTTGAATGCCTTGGCGAGGTCTAGATAGGCTGTGTGAATGACTTTACCCTCATCCACAGCTCTGGTGACTGCTTCAAAGAAGTCTATCAGGTTTAGGAGACATGATCTGCCTTTCACGAACCCAAACTGGATGGGGTCCAGAGTTGAAGGTTACCTATGTCTTTGTAAGTTCCATAATGATACATTCCATGACTTTGCAGATCAGGCTTGTCAGGCTAATGGGGGTGATAGTTCCCAGGGTCCGTGGTGGATCCCCCCTTGTGTAGTGGAATAAATGCAGCTGTCGCCATTCAGTAGGGACAAAGCCTTAAATGAGGCTATGACTGAACATGGTTGCTTAGGTGGGATGCCAGTTCGTTTTGCAGTTCATGCAGAACACAGCTCTGGATGTTGTCTGGTCGCATGGATGCTGTATTCTTGGCTTTGGAGAGTGTGGTTTATACCAGTGCGGCCATGATTACCGGGACTTGGTATTCTTTCGGTATTGAGATGGGCCCTTTAGAGGGTGAGATGGGGTGAAGTTAGCACTGAACCTATCTGCCAGGATGTTGGCAATATTAGTTGGTTCTGTATATTTAGTGCCATTGTGCTGGAACAGATGTGAGTGTTGCCATTGAGATTCTTGACATAGCTATAGAATGCCTTGTGGTTGTCTTTAAAATCTGTGGCAATTTTGTTTTTGTAACTAGCTTTGGAGGTTCTTATGAGGGATCTCAGCTTATTACTGAAGCTGACAAGGGAGATTTTCCAATCTTGGGATTTTACTCTTTTTTGCAACAGTTTCTTCCTTTTGTTGTAGAGTTTGTTTATGGCAGGGGACCACCAGATTGGCTTCCTTTTTTTGGTGGAGAGTGTCTTGGTTCTTTTTGGGATGGCACGATCCATGCACTCTTGTATGTGTTCATACAGTGCATTGGTGTAAGATTCAGCAGTGGTACTTATACTTTCCGTCTGCATAGGTGTCATAAAGTTTGCCAGTTCTGGCTTGAAAAGCATGAAGTTGGCTTTGGAGAAGTTTTTTACGGTGGTTACCTTAATGGGGGTGGGGGTGGGATGTGTATGTTTAGGGTGATCAGTTTATAGTCAGATCTGTCCAACGAGGTGCTGACCTCCGGTGTGGAGCACCAAGCTAAACAAGGAGAAAATTACAGTCAGCTGCCTGTCGGGTGCCAGGATCCGCCACATAACACATGCACTCAGCTCACTCCACAAGTACAAATATGACTCTGTCATTGTCCATATTGGAGTGAATGACCTGAGACGTACCTCCCTGGACTACATGAAAAGAGATATGGAGGAGCTCTCAGATCTTGTAGCAAAGGCAGGTATGACCCTAGCCCTGAGTAGCATCCTGCCATCACCCAGAATGGTACCACAGTACAAGGATAAAATGATTTGACTACTTTTATATTCTTCCTCTGAGACTGCACAATACCAGGAAAGGGCATATTCCCCAATCATAGTAATGCAGCAATCTTGCACACCTGTTGACAAACCAGATGTTGATTTTAATGAGAGCTGACTTAGGTACTGCATCCCATACACATTACAGACACACACACACATTTTAAATATATATATATATATATATATATATATATATATATATATATATATATATATATGGGTCTACTATATTTGGTCGAATTACATTTGGTCAAAAATGGAATATAGCTCCTGCCCCACTGCAGTGCAATCCTGGAGTTAGAATATAAAGTAAGGGGGGTGTGGGAGCACAGTCCCTCACATTGGGGTGTGGGGGGGTGTAGACCCCCATATAATTGCAGTGTATTCACTATTATATACATGTGTATCAAAAATAAATTGAAACATATAACGTCAGTAAAAACTAGTTGCAAAATGTACGGGGCTATGCCCCCCCACCCCAATGTAGGGGCTATGCCCCACACTCCAACTTTATATTCTCACTCCAGGGTCGCACTGCAGTGGGGCAGGTGCTATAGCCCATTTTCGACAAAATGGAATTCGACCAAATGAGCTTTAAATCAAATGAACTTTCAGTGAAGTAGGCTACCTGATATTATTTTTGACCAAATGTAATTCGACCAAAACCAGTAAACCCATCTATATATATATATATATATATATATATATATATATATATATATATATATATATATAGTATCCCTGAAAGGTAAAAATATTTTTCAGAGTGTTGCTAGCTTATCAACTCTATAACATATTAGTATACACTATTATCAAAGCTGTTTTTATTGATAATAGCATAAGTAATGCATTGGCATGCAGGAGCAATGTTTTATTTTGATGGTGTCATCCAGTAGGTATGTTGACTGGTGGAATGCTGACAGCTATTTCATTGTTTGGGGAGATTTCTCCCTTCTTTGAATTGGTGTGACCACATAGTTGGTATATATAAATTTTGTTTGGGGAGGTACTTGTCCCCCATATCAGGTAGGTGTTTGCTGTTTTGGAACATCTACATTTAGGTGTTCTGGTTTTACTGTGCATATTCACTGTTAGTAAGTAGGTACAGCTCTTTTACACATGAATTAGGTGTGTGTGTGTGTGTGTGTGTGTGTGTGTGTGTGTGTGTGTGTGTGTGTGTGTGTGTGTGTGTGTGTGTGTGTGTGTGTGTGTTTAGTTGTATGATCTCATATGGCTTGGATGGATGTAGTTAGTAAATAAGTGGGCTGATATTGTGCTTGTATTTTAGATGGATATGATGCTAGATTAATTTTTTCAGATACGTTTGATATTATCTACATGTGTGTATGTATATATATATATATATATATATATATATATATATATATATATACAGGTATATAGTATATATATACTTATTTGTACATGTACACACACACACATTACATCCAATTTTCTACTAGTCCTTTTTCAGCACCCTTATTAATTTTTATTTATTTATTTATTGTGGTAAAACCGCCAGTGGAAGACATACAGCCAAAATATGTTTTCTTTCTTTCACTTCTAACTGCTGTTAATACCTCCTCCATTTTCCATGTTAGCAGCTCCCTAGATAATCTCTTTACTCTTCCCTCCATAGCTTTTCTCCTTCCTCTATCCACAATAAAGTTACTTTTTACAATAGTTTGCATTATTTTTACTGGCATTTCCTTACTGACGTCCATGGAAATAACAATGCAAGTGGGAAAAGTACCCCATATTCATGTACCATAACACGGACTGGAACATGTGCAGGAAACTGGTTACCATATGTGTTTAGCATTATTGATAAAATTTACATGACACCCATATTATTTACTATGGGATGGAGATTTGTTATTAAAAAGCAGCACATCAAATAGGAGCTTTATTTTGGAAGTATTTTGGTATTGTCTAATTTTACCACGTATTGTGTAAGTTTAGCTGTTTAAAGGAAAATAACATATGCATGTAAATATAATTTGATTCAATCTAATGTTAGAATATATGCTTTTATCTAGTGCCATTTTTGATGTTACATAACTGTAGCTACTGAAGCAAGACAAACATCTGAATCATCTCAGCAATGCATAAACTATAGATATGTTGTTCATTAACTTATTATTGGGACATCATAGATACTTCATTATGCCTGCATGCATATCAGTTGGAAAACTGACGCTAGCTCAGATTTGTGTGTGTACAGTTTGTCCTAAATACTCTACTAAATTTAGTAACATGGCAATCATGAATCCATTTAAACTGCCCTTTTCTGATCACAGTGATTTTGTCCTTAGCAGCTGGTCACAGGAAATGTACAGTAGGTTAAGCAAGTAGCAAGGTAGGAAAAAAGAAAACATGCTCGCAATTACTTCTGCAAAGTAGGAAGCATCCAGCAGTAGGAACATCATATTCTTTACCATGTTTCCCTTCTGCCTTGACCTGTGAATATAGAATGCAAGCTCCACTGCATACCTCTCAACTGTACAGATTTTCACAGAATGTCTAGATTTTTCCCTCATATATTTGGTCCGTTTTTCATAAAATTGTTTTTTTCTGGCAAATTAGTGGCAAATTATTAACGATTGAAGGTAGAAAATAATGACAAACATTTGAGTTTCAGACTTCATACCCTTCAGGAAATTCATGCTAATGTAAGACCTGTAATTCTATCAACTTTCTAAGTTTTAAGAGCGATATTTAAAAATTGTCCCTATTTTTAGGCCACTGCTCCCCCTTTTATTTGTTACTTTGATCAGATTTCATGCTGTAAGGGGTTGAGAAGTATGCTCCTCTGGATTACACAAGATTAACACAAACTGTTGAAAACACAAAAGCGATGTTGAAGGAGCAAACACCAAAAGCTTTCCTTCTTCAGACAAACTCCATTTTAAAAATCAAGGCTATATATATATAAGTATGCTCCTCTGGTCCAGAAGTATATTTTGCTGGAGTAATATGTAAAAATGAATTCTATGGTAGCAGATGCATTAATTACTAAACAATTGCCAACAGCAGTTGTTTACTAAACAGCACTGACTTTTTAAATATGTATGTGTGAGGGATAAAGGAATTTACTCATTATAGGATGTTGCTTCTGCCACTGGCGTTCCATTTTACAAGCTTACCATTGTTTAATCACATATAATAGAAGGTTATGAGAGGAAATGCATTTTACAATATCCTTCCTATTACGTTTATTTTAGTTTGGCAATGTCAGGACGTACTACACACTAAATTAGCTGTTGACCAGTTGTCAGACAGGTCACTGCACTCAGTTTTGCCAGTTGGCTAAGAAGCCATTACCATTCTATGTATTTTGGGGACGTTTTTACATGCCTGGCATTGCCTGCATATATTATTGATGCCTCCACTGTATTACAATCATGCCAACATCTGTTTATCAGACAAGCCTTATGTCTCATGAGCTGATTTTTATTTCCCTTGAGTATGTTACAATATCCACAGATACATCTAAGATTAATTGTTGGAGTTAAGTAAAGTACAGTAAGCAGCCTATCCCCCTCATAGATTGTGACGGATGCCTGACATGCCTGCAATGTTTTTCTTGTTAAACTAGAACCATTACAACCTTAGTCAGAGTAGATGAGGAGTGAACTCCTGAAAATCAGTGTTAAACTATTCTTTAGTGCTGCAATATTACCACTGCATCAGGCTTTATGCTGTTATGATGGAATGACTTCAGCTTTACAAGGCACTGCTGACACATGTGCCAACTTCTGTAGGTTCATAGGTTCATAGGTAGGTATTAGGCTATCTGCCTGAGGGCATTTATAAGCCTAGCAAGAGTGTGTCGGCTTTCACCACCCTATTGATTAATTAACTGATCCTCTGTCAAGCAGAGCAAATTAAGTGATCCCAGGGGTGTATTTTCTGTTACCCATCCACTCGTCATGGTTTCTCTTGAAGAGTGTTAGTGAGGGGCTCTGCTTGATGTAATTTGGAATTTTGTTCCAAGGCATGGGGAGTCTCTGTTACTCTGTTCCAGCATGTTCTATTTATTGCTGTAGCAGGTTTTAGCTCACTAGAGTGCGGCTCGTGAGTGACTTTGGATTTCTTTAGGTGGGCATCAATCCATCAATTGAGGTTGGACATGGCTTTGTAGCAGAGAGAGGAGATCACCTCTGAGTAAGCGAGTATGCCACTGAGTGAGTTTTTCAGTCGGCAGTCGGGCTGCATAGGTTGAGGCCAGTAATCCCAGTAATGTGTGTTGGAGTTCTGGTCTTGGTCTTTCCTGTTGTGTTTGTGAGGTTGTGAGGGCTATGGGGGCATGGGGCACTGCATGAATGATGGGTCTGATGAGTAGAGGGCACTCATACTATCTTTATTTCTAGATGCAAATCCTTTAGTAATTAATTAGATGGGCCACATAGTGATCGTCTAACTAATTTGGCAATATGATTGTCAATTACTATCTACCTGGGTCCCCAGATCTCTTATTACCTCTTCTGTATTAAGGGGGCTGCCACCTATGTGGTAATTCATCTGTGTTTTGTTTTTCCCAAATGTGATGACTATGCATTTTTTTGGCATTTAGCTTGAAGCCATGACTTGGACACCAGATGTCCGTCTCAGTAAGACCCTTTTGGAGGATGTCCGTGTCAGCCGGAGAGTCAGTTATGGCTTCCAGTTTACAATCATTGGCGAACTTGGTTAGCCATAGTCCTCCTGTGTTTGTCTGTACTTCTGAGAAGTATATGCTGAACAGTAGGGGTCCCAGGACTGAGCCTTGCGGGACACCACTTGTGACTGCTTTAGAGTCAGACCTGGAGACCGCTATTCTTACCATGTGAGTTCTGTCTGTAAGCCAGGTGGCAACCCATCTCGTGATGTAGGGGTTTATGTTCAGGCTGGTGAGTTTTTCTGTAATACCTGAGTGGGGAATGGTGTCAAAAGCCTTGGCGAGGTCAAGGTAGGCTGTGTGAACCACCTTTCACTTGCCTATGGCCTTGGTGATGGTCACAAAGAAGTCAACCAGGTTATCTGCCCTTAACAAAGCTGAACAGGGTTGGGTCAAGTATTTGGAGGTTCCCAATGTCTTTGTTAATGAGTTCCATGATGATGTGCTCCATAGCCTTGCAGACCAGGCTAGTTAGGCTTATGGGGCGATAGTTACCAGGGTCAGTTGTGGCCCCTACTTTGTAGAGAGGAATAACCGTTGCTGTGCGCCATTCTATGGGCACATAGCCAGTGGAGAGGCTGAGGTTGAACAGCGTGTTTAGGTGGTGGGTTAATTCATTCTGTAGTTGGTGCAAGGCGCAGACTGGACACCATCTGGTCCCATTCACCCTGTGTTTTGGCTTTTGAAAGGGCTGTTTTCACCTGTCGTCTGTGATTTTTGGGACATTACACTTTTCCGGTATTGTTGTGGGCCCTTTTGTAGGTGAGAGGGGGGTGAAGTTTGCACTGAATCTATCTGCCAGGATGTTGGCAATATCAATAGGTTCAGTATATTTTGTGCTATTTTGCACTAGTTCAGTGCATATCTGCGAGTTGCCACTTAGATTCTTAACATAGCTAAAGAAGGCTCTGTGGTTATCTTTTGAATCCTTGGCTATTTTTCTTTCAAAGTTAGCCTTGGATGATTTCATGAGGGACCTTAGTTTCTTACTGATACTGATCAGGGATGTCTTTCCTTCGTGGGATTTGTTTTTTTTCTGAACTAGTTTCCTCCTTCTATTGTATAGCCTGTTTATTGCAGGGGTCCACCAAGCTGGCTTCCTTCTCTTAGAGGAGTGAGTCTTGGTTTTGCTAGGGGTGGCACAATCCGTGCATCTTTGTATGTGCCCATAGAGTGCATTTGTAAAGGTTTCTACATCTTGGGCAGCGTTATCCTTTAGCGTGGGGGCTGTGAAACTTACCACCTATGTCTTAAGTAAGGTGAAGTTTGCTTTAGAAAAGTTTTTTACTGTGGTTTCCTTAGTTGGGGGTGGTGGTGGGGTGTGGACATCCAGAGTGATTAATTTATGGTCTGATCTAACCAGTGACGGGTTGACCTCCGGTGTGGAACACCTGTCGCCCATGTTGGTGATGACCAGGTCCAATATGTTTTCACCTCTGATAGGAGAGTTTACCAGCTGATCCAGGGAGTTTGAGTTGATGAATTCCAGGAAGCGCTGGGCCTGGGAGTTTGTACTGAGTAGTTTTCCCAGTGAATGGTAGGGTAATTGAAATCGCCCAATATCAGGGTGTTCGGTAAGACCCTCATGTTTTCCAGTGTCTCCAGAAAGGTAGAGTGGTGGTCCTGGGTCATGGAGGGTGATCTGTAGCAAGCCACAATTTGCATTGCAAATTTGCCCGATGTTAGTTGCACATGGATGATCTCAGAGGTATCATGCTGCGCCACTAACCTGGAGGTGTAGGTATCCTTGATGAATATGGATACACCCCCTCATTTTGTGTTTCGGTCCGTGTTCTGTAGCCAAAACGTGTGGTATGAGTTGTAGCCTGGTAGTGCTGGTGTGCTCTCTGGAGCCTTGAACCAGGTTTCAGTTACTGCGCAGATGTGGATGTTCTCTATACTGAGGAGTGCTTCGAGTGCATGCATTTTGAGATTTAAACTCCTGGCATTGAGTAGCATTGCAAAAGTCACTACTAAAAAATGCACCACCCACAAACAAGTGTATGGTGTCTTAAAAGCCTCTGTTTGCCCAGTTCTACAGAAGCTAGATCCTCAGACTAGTTATAGTCCTCCAACTTTACCTCCAGTACCTTTCTGAATAAAGGGAACAGTTACAAAGGGACAGGAGGCTTTAGGAAGTAGTCTTATTATATTATTACTGGTTTTGTCAATAAAATTGGTATCAGAATGTTCCTTTCACGTGGATTTTTTTAATAGTACTTTTGAAACTAAGTAGGTGGTATATTCATATTTAAGAGTGTCTTATTTCTGATCCTTTTTAAGTATACAGTAATGTCATCAGTTGGAAAACCAAATAATTTTATTGTTGTTCTACAGCATTCAGTGATTTAAGTCTGATATCCTCATTATAAAACTCTTCCCAATTCACAGAAGTCGTCTCGAAAGTACACCTGAGGCAACTGCCCTTGATGAAGCACCTACAGCCTCAAAATATATTTTAGTGTAGGAACTCCTGGTTTGCCCCCTGTAGGTACCCCTTTTTTAATATAGTCTACTTTTAGCATTCATAATTAAATATATTAGAGTACATATTAAATCTACTACTGAGGGGAACTTTGGTACTTTTGAAATAACTTAACTGTCCTTATTTGTGGAGTAATTAAAATAGTGCACTCTCAGATTTGAGCTGGAATAAGTGGATTTATGCTTTTAAGTTTCTTTTGTTTCTCATATCAAAGATTCCATACATTATTTTTCCTCTTCCATTTGCCAATAGACTGCTAATAGTCATTTAGTATACAAGATGAAATAAATGATAAATAAAATGAATAAAGAAATATATGAAACATACACAGCATAACGTGTGAAGCTCTCATTGGAAAATGGCAACCACAATTATAGTAAAACACACACACACACACACACACACACACACACACACACACACACACACACACACACACACACACACACACACACACACACACTCACATAAAAAAAAACACTATCTTGTTTGCTCGTTTCCCACCTTTCCTAGCTAGTATAGTCCAGATTCCAGGCTTTGCTGGTTTCAGGACTTTATTTTCTGTGTTCAGAGCTCTCCAGACCTTGCTGTGGTAGAGGGAAGTCCTACTGCTTACCAGTGGGAGTGGTGAACATTATGCTGCCTGTCTAACACTAGAGGAGTGGTTTCCATCTCTGAAATTGTACTTTTAGCCATTTTGGGCTGATTTCTATCCCTTTCAACTTTCTGGCTTAAAAACGCATGTGTTTGCACATTTTTCACATCGTGCAGCACCACGGGGCTACGGTTAAACTATTCCAGTTGCCAGAAAGTCTGCTTTTCAAAATTGCCCTTAGAACTAGCTGGTTTCTCAGTAGTAGCACTAAAATCTGAACCCCTGTGACTATCACTTGCTCTAGAACCTGCTGGAAAGCACTAGGAAGCCTTAAATTGATACAAGCGCTCAACACTTCTTGTTAATAAGGAGAAATTAATCGTAGGCACTAAACAGCCTATAATTGCAAAGTACCTTGCAAAGGTAAGGGAAACAGCTCTTGTACTTTACAAAAAGCACCTAAACAAGCATGTCAAAGGGTCAGCTTCCAGTAATTTTTCCTGTCCACCTGGTGAATCTGGGCATAATAGGGCAATGCAGCAACTGCTTCATGTACACTGACAACCCTCTCCTCCTACCACCCAACACTACAACCTGCGAGAGATGCACTTACATAGCCAAACTGGAAGCAAAGCTCTCTCCAGCCAAGATTGTGCTAGACAGTCAAGAGGAGAAGGTTAACAACTACACTACACCTCAAGCAACACATAGCCCTTCAAGACCCTTACCATCAACACCCACAAATAGCAACACTAAACCCACATACTCAGAGGCCCTTAACATTAACCTGCCCAAGCAACAAGGACCTCTGAAGCTGAAACGCAAAAAAACACCAGTCACAACCAAAGTGACACATAGCTCACAACACCAGTGTGCCACCCAACAACAGCCCCTAAGACAAGACAACGTACCCAACACTTTAGTCATACTTGACTCTATAGTCAGGCACACTGATGTCCCACTCAACAGGCTGAACAAGGAGAAAATTTCAGTCAGCTGCCTGTCGGGTGCCAGGATCCACCACATAACGCATGCACTCAAGTCACTCCACAACAAGTACAAATACGACTCTGTCATTGTCCATGTTGGAGTGAATAACTTCAGATGTACCTCCCTGGACTACATGAAAAGAGACATGGAAGAGTTCTCGGATCATGTGGCCCAGACAGGTATGACCCTAGCCCTGAGTAGCATCCTGCCTTCGCCCAGAATGATACCACAGTAGAAGGACAAAATGATTGATTTCAACAATCGGCCAAGCTTCTGGTGCCATTCAAAGGGGATCCAGTATCTGTCTGCCTGGGACGACATGATCGACAAACCACGATGCTTTGCCACAGATGGTCTGCACTTGTCACCCCTGGGATTCAGGTTACTGGCTAAAGCTCTTGCTCCGCCTACAGTGTCTTTTTTAGGCAAGGTTCAAAGGACAAAACCACCACCGTAATAGATAAAAGCATGCAAAATCTGAAGGTAATGCTACTCAATGTTAGATGTCTAAACCTCAAAATGCACTCTTTTGAGGCACTCCTGAAAATAATGAACATGGATATCTGTGCAGTAACTGAGACCTGGTTCAAGGCTCCAGAGAGCATTCCTGCAATACCAGGCTACAACTCTTACCACACTTTTTAGCCACCAAACCAAGACCGGAACACTAAAGGTGGAGGAGTGTCCATATTCACCAAGGATATTCACACCTCCAGGCTAGTTGCCCAAAACAATGCTTCTGAAATTCTCCAGGTGCAACTAAGACTAGGTAAGACTGCAATCCAAATTGTAGCTTGCTACAGATCCCCCACCATGTTCCAAGATTCTCACTACACCTTTCTAAACATACTGGGAAATATTAAGATACTACCACACACCCTAATACTGGGTGATTTCAACTACCCTGCCATTAACTGGGAAAACTACTCGGGTACCAACACCTTTTCCCAACGGTTCTTGGAATTCATAAATTCCAATGCCCTCAATCAACTAATCCATTTTCCCACCAGGGGCTCCAATATCCTAGACCTGGTCATTACCAACATGGGAGGTAGATGCTCCACACCAGTGGTCACCCCCTCATTGGTCAGGTCTGACCATAAGCAAATCACCCTTGACATCCACATCCCACCCCCACCCCCCAGTAAGGAAACCTCCGTAAAAAACTTCTCCAAAGCCAACTTCATGCTATTCAAGTCTGAAGTGACAATCTTCATGACACCCATGCAGACGGGAGCTGAAAGTTCAACTGCTGAATCCTACACTAAGGCACTGTACGAGCACATCCACTCGTGCATGAATCGTGCCATCCCAAATAGAACCAAGACGGTCTCCTCCAAAAAAAGGAAGCCAATCTGGTGGTCCCCTGCCATAAACAAACTATACAACAGAAGAAAGAAACTGTTGCAGAAAAGTGAAAATCCCAGGATGCAAAAAACTCCCTTACCAGCCTCAGTAAGAAGCTGAGATCCCTCATAAAATCCTCCAAAGCTAGTTACAAAAATAAAATTGCCAAAGATTCCAAAGACAACCACAAGGCATTCTATAGTTATGTCAAGAATCTAAATGGCAATGCGCAGATATGCTCTGAGCTACAACAGAATGGTATTAAATATACTGATCCCAAGGATACTGCAAATATCCTGGCAGATCGATTTAGTGCCAACTTCACCCCCCCCCTCTCAGCCTCTAAAGGGCCCATCTCAATACCAAAAGATTTCCAAATTCTGGTAATCACGGCCACATAGGAAGACACCGCACTCTCCAAAGCTAAGAATACAGCATCCATGGGACCAGATGACATCCCGGGCTGTATACCACATGAACTACAAAGTGAACTGGCACCTCACCTAAGTGCCATGTTTAATCATAGCCTCACCTCAGGCTTTGTGCACGCTGAGTGGCTAACAGCTACAGTTATCACACTCCACAAGGGGGATCCACCTTGGATCCCGGAACAACCGTCCCATCAGTCTGACGAACCTTATCTGCAAGGGCATGGAACGCATTATCATTATAAACAAAGACATTGGCAACCTTCAAACACTGGACCCCTCCCAGTTTGGGTTCGTGAAGGGTGATCTTGTCTCCTGAACCTAATTGACTTCTTCAAATCAGTCTCCAGAGCTGTGGACAAGGGTAAGGCGGTCCACAGAGCCTATCTGGATCTTGCCAAGGCCTTCAACACCATCCCCCACTCTGGAATCATAGATAAACTTACTATGCTGGGCATTAATCCCTACATCACTCGATGGGTTGCCAACTGGCTTACTGACAGAACCCACAATGAAAATTAGCCTACTCCAAATCCAGATCCAGACAAGTGACAAGTGGAGTACCTCAGGGTTCAGTCCTGGGACTGCTCTTGTTTGGCATCTGCTTCTCTGAAGTACAGGCCAACACTAAGGGGCTCTGGCTAACAAAGTTCGCAGATGACTGCAAACTGGGAGTCATTATTGAATTCCCAAATGATGTGGATATTCTTCAAAAGGGCCTTAAAGAAACAGATGATTGGTGCCAGAGCCATGGGCTCAAGCTTAATGACAAGAAATGTATAGTTATCCCCTTTGGGAAATACCATATATCCATGAATTACCAAATAGGTGGCAATACACTAAACACTAAAAGTTTGATGAGAGACTTAGGGACACAGGTGGATAGTGGTCTCACCTTCGAATACCACATCGCCACAACAGTCAGGAAATTCTTCTATGTGGCACGCCTCATCACTAAGGGCTTTTCATCCAGAAAAAAAGGAGGTCATTGTCCCACTGTACTCATCCCTCATTAAACCCATTATAGAGTGGAACACCCCATTTGGTATGTACGTTACAAGGCATCTGCAACAGCTGGAAAGGTCGCAGAAATACCTCACTAAAATAATCACAGGCCTAAAGCAGATGCCATAAGCTGACAACACAAAAAGGTAAATATTCACTAGTAAGCACCAAGCACACTTTCCTTCCTCAAACTAGTAAACACAAGTAGTACACTGAAAATTGTGTCACCAGACCTTAAGCTTTTAGTCAGAAAAAGGATTGTAGTATGATTGGAGAATGGCTTTGGTACATACCTGTGCCTTAGGGCATCTACTAATTGCCCCTGCCCATATGGGTCACAGGTGACAAGCCAGGGTTGAATTTTTGATTTTCCATCCATTGGTCCAAACTGCATTTGAACAGGCTTAGAAAAGAGCTCTGTGTCACATGAATGGGGAGTCTGTTTCAGGGAAGGGGTAATCTCTGAGACAGATACCTGACCCTCCAACATGTTTTGTTTATGCCACAAATGAAGTTTAGAACATTAGATCAGTTAATTCTACTGCTATTTGTTTTGTGAATGTATGGCAGATCCATCAGGACTGGACAGGTGACTGTCTTGTAGGTTAAGTATAGCTCACCCCCTCAGTCTGTAGGAGACCGAGTACAATGACAGGGCTTTGAGGCAGTCCTCAGAGGGCATACTATTTATACCCTGTATTCTTTTAGTAAGGAACCTATGTGGCCACTCCAGCTGTTGCAAATGTCTGGTCAGGTACATAATGAAGGGTGCATTGTATTTGACTATTGATCTAATGAAGTCTGATTATGTCATGACCTCATTTACAAGTTGTACCACATAGAAGGCTTTTCTTACTACCATGGACACATGGTGATCAAAGTTCAAGTTACCACTGGGTCTGCCCTTTGAGGAATGTTATCAAGGTTGTAATCTGTAAGGGCATACTCTTCTTAAAGGGCATAATTATGTATCTTGCATTGCGTTTAAGCCATGGTTCTGGCATCAGTTACTTGTCTGTGTCAGACTTTCCTGGAGGGCATTTACATCTTTGGGGGATTCAGTGATTGCATCAGACCTACAGTCATCATCAAATTTGGTCAGCCAAAGGCTGTCTACATTTGCTTTGACTTCAGAGAAGTATATTTCATACAGGAGAGGTCCCAGTATTGAGCCCTGTGGGACACCACTATTAAAAGCACTCTGGGTGAAGGTGGATTCTTTTACCCTAACTTCATGTGTCCTATCTGTGAGTATTTGGCTATCAGTTGGGTGACATAAGGATTTATTCCTAAATTTGTGACTTTGCCTATAATGAGGTATTGTGTCAAATGCCTTTGCCAGGACAAGGTAGGTAGTATGTACCATTTTCCCTTCTCCATGTCTCTAGTGACCTTCATGAGGAGGTCCATCAAGTTTAGCAGGCATGACCTGCCCTTGACAAGACTGAACTGTGATGGGTCCAGTGTTTGAAGATTTCCTATGTCTATGTTTTTCAGGTCCACAATAATTATTTTCCACGGCCTTGCTATATACGACTAGTCAAATTACGAGTCTGTAGTTCCCTCCATACCTCTCAACCTCTTAGAGCAAGAAATTTGGAATATTTAAAAATCTGAACATTCTGCGAAAATCTGTACAATTGAGAGGTATGGTTCCCTGCGTTTGTTGGTGGTCTGCCTTTGTGTAGAGCAATGACCACTGCAGTCTTCCATTCCCTATGGGATGAAGCCTGTCTGGAGACTGAATAGAGATTCTAGTGGGCCAGATAGTTCATGTTTCAAGTTATTTAGAGGGCACCTTGAGTTATTATAAGAACCCACGGATGCAGTGTCTTTAGCTAGCGTTAGTCTGGAGAGTGCATTAAGGATCTGTTCTTTAGTGGTAGTTGCAGAAAAAAATGGTAGAGGATATTTCCTGCTGGTGGGGAATCTGGGGTTGATAGGTGGGTGAAATTGGAGTTAAATTTATTGGTCAGCAAATTTGCAATATCCCCCAGTTTGGTATATGGAGTTCCATTTACTATTAGTTCAGCACACTTTTGGGTATCCTCTTTAAGGTTGCATACATAAATCAAAAATGCCTTATGGTTATCCTTAGCCTGGGAGGCTATTTTTCCCTTGAAGTTGACTTTGCTGGATTTGATTGATCCCTTAAGTTGCTTGCTGACACTGATAAGGGATTTTTTTTTGTCTTATGGGGATATCCCTATCCTATTTTTGGATAGGATTTTCTTTATTTTGTTTTACAACATATTTATTCTACAGGTCCACCAAGGGGTTTGTTTTAGGTGTTGTCCTAAGTTTATTTTGGCTTGGTACTGCTGTTTCTATACAGTTATTTACAGGCTTGCGCAGGGTTTCTGTAAACACTTCTGCATATGAGTTTGGGTAGGTGATGGAATTCAGCTATGCCATTGTTTAATAAGAGGTCGTTAGCCTTTGTAAAGTTCTTAAAGGTTCTGGGGTTTGGTGAAAGTTTAGCCTTTATATTTATTTTAAGGATGACACCTTTGTGATCTGATCTGACCAATGAGGACATTACACAAGGGGGGTGCAATGTTCCCTCACATTTGTGAGTACCAGATGCAGGATATTTGTACCTGTAGTAGGTGCACAGACTAGCTGTTCCACGGTATTTGCACTGACAAAATCCAGGAATCAATGAGCTGCATATTAGTGGTTGTGTATGTACCCCAGTTTATGGTGGATAGTTGAAATCACCCAAGAATATGTTGTTGAGCTGAATTGTGAGCGACTCCCGTACATTCCAGTACGTGGTATGGTTATCCTGCAAAATAGACAGGGACCTATTGCTAGCAAGGATATGTATTTGACTTTCCCCAACCTTAGTTGGACATGGATTAACTCAAGCATTTCATATCATTTGACCAATCTTGAGGTGTGCTTGCTTTATGTGGAGATTGATACAGCTCCAACTCTTGTCCCTTCTTGTGCAGAAGCTGGCCTTAATATGTGAAAGGCATTATAGCCTTGTACTGCCAGGATACCTTCCATGGCTTTAAACCATGTCTCAGTAATTTCAAAGATGTCATCACTTTCTAGGGTGAGGAGTGCTTCCAGGGAGTGAATCTTCTTGTTGAGACTCCAAACATTGAACAGTAATACCTTTAGTTTATTTTGCATAGCGCTTACTATGTTGGAAGGTTTATCAGATTGGCATTGCCTAAAAAAAGGATTATAGGGGTGGATAATATTTTGGATAATATCTAAAAGCATAGTGGTGAATGTGCAGAGACTCCCTAGAAAAGCAGTGTGGTCTATCGATCATGTCCTCCCAAGATGACAAATATTGGACCACTTCAGAATGACACCAGTAACTAATTGTTAAATTGCCAATTGTTAAAGTCAATCATCTTCTGTTTACATTGTGTTATAATCCTTGGACAAGGTAGAATGCCGATCAATGCTAGGCCTATGGCTACCTGAAACACATATTCTGATAGCTCTATCATGTTTTGCTTCATATAGTCTAAGGAGGTACGTCTCAAATCATTAACACCCACATGGACAATAACAGAGTCATACGGGTACTTTTGGTTTAATGTTTTGAGTGCATGTGTTATCTGGCAGATTCATGCCCCTGACAGGCAACTGACTTTGACTTTCTCCTTGCTCAGCCTGGTGAGTGGGACATCGGCGTGTCTCACAATAGTCTCCAATGACCAATATATTGTTTTTTGTGGCAATTTGCCTTAAGGGCTTAGAGGTTGCGAAATCGTGAAATATGGTTGTATGTGTCCTGGGGAGTGTTGTCTTTATAAAGTGCTTTGGTGGTTGCTGAGGGCAGCATATTGGGGCAACTTTGAGGTTTGGGTAGACTGCACTTAAAAGCCTCAACTTACATGAGTTTGTGTGTCTGATCCATTGTAGTTGCAGTGTTTAGATACAATATCACAGAACATTTATTATCTCAAAAACAAGCAACCATTCAAAATCAGTTAAAAACAGTTACAAGTGGGAAACCACAATCTAACTGTAAAAGCACAAGCCAAGCACTCAATATTTTTAAAAAATCACAATTTCCCCACACACAATTTAAAAAGTAAACCTAGTAAGGAGAGCAGAAGCACATACAAACCCTGAGAGAAGCCAGTATCCTGAAGGTGAATACCATAAATAGCTGTTCTGTTTTTAAATTAAGGTAGATCAGAAAAATACCACAAATATTTAATATTTATTTTTATTTATTTATTTGCAGTTTGTTTACCAGGGTGGTCCATTGGGCCTTGAGGAGCCCGTTTTCAATGGAGTCCTGGGGAGAAAAGCTCCAAAGATACAACTAGTTATAATAACAGTATTACAAAAAAAAAAAACTCACTATAGAAAGTATTTCTGTGAGGAAGAGGACCCACAAAAGGGCTCTTATCTGTTAAGCAAGAACCTTTTAAGTGACTGCTGTTCATTTGGAGCCAGAAAGATGCATCTCCTTAAGGCTGCAAGAAAATAAGATTTACCTCAGTCTGGTTGCTGGTAGGCTGTACCCTTTTTGGAGGAAAGTATATCAGCAACCATAGTGAGTGTGAGAGAGAGAGAGAGGGGAGTTAGAGTTTTGGCAATCTGGCCAAGTGCTGTGCCCCTGGTAGGACACTGTATATGGCTACTGCAACAGAGAAAATGAAGAACACAGCAGATTTTACCCTTTTTCTTGGTTTGCCAAATCCTTTAATATCTTCCTCACACAAGCAAATATCTTTCTCACCAGCAAAAACAGTCCTAGTAAAAGTGGGCCTCTTGCCTTGTCCCACTTCCAGTCTTCATCTTCGATGAGGTCACTTCATCTGGCCATATATCGATTGAGAGTTCCTATACACTGCATGTGCCTCATGCCTGAATCTGTTCCTTAATTCTATTTCCACTAACACCAACAAAATACACAGATCTACCAAATCATTTTTTTTAAATCAAATAGCATCTATATCAATCCTAACTATTCCTCTATCATTAGTATAAATTGTGTGCATGTGTGTGTGTCTGTATGCATGTGTGTATATACATATATGTATATTTATATATATATATATATATATATATATTTATATATATATATATATATATATATATATATATATATATATATACCAAAATTGATCAAAACAGCTAAATATCGACGTAAAGGTCGATGAAAACAGTGTTAACATGTCATTACAATTCACGGAGAAATAACATGCAGGTAAAAAACAAAAAAAAATGAGGGATGAGTAGAGAGGAACAATGACCTCCTTTTTTCTGGAAGAGAAACATTTTGTGATGAGGTGTGCCACATAGAAGGATTTCCTGACTACTGTGGCGATGTGATTATCAAAGCAGAGACTACTGTCCACCTGTATCCCTAGGTCCCTTATCACACTTTTGGTGTTGAGTGGGCTACAACTTATGTGGTAGTTCATGAACACAGGGTTTTTCCCAAAGGGGATGACTATACATTTTTTGGCATTGAGCTTGAGGCCATGGCTTTGACACCAGGCACCTGTCTCAGTGAGGCCCTTTTGTAGAATGTCCACATCATTTGGGGAATCAGTAGTGGCTCCCAGTTTACAGTCGTTTGCGAATTTTGTTAGCCACAGACTCTATGTGTTGCCCTGAACTTCAGAGAAGTAGATGCCAAACAGGAGTGGACCCAGGACTGAACCCTGTGGTACTCTACTTGTCACTGGTTTGGAGTCGGATTTAGAGTCGGCTACTTTCACGGTGTGAGTTCTGTCAGTGAGCCAGTTGTCAACCCATCGCGTAACATAGGGATTTATGTTTAGTGAGTTTATCTATGATTCTAGAGTGGGGAATGGTGTTGAATGCCTTGGCGAGGTCTAGATAGGCTGTGTGAATGACTTTACCCTCATCCACAGCTCTGGTGACTGCTTCAAAGAAGTCTATCAGGTTTAGGAGACATGATCTGCCTTTCACGAACCCAAACTGGATGGGGTCCAGAGTTGAAGGTTACCTATGTCTTTGTAAGTTCCATAATGATACATTCCATGACTTTGCAGATCAGGCTTGTCAGGCTAATGGGGGTGATAGTTCCCAGGGTCCGTGGTGGATCCCCCCTTGTGTAGTGGAATAAATGCAGCTGTGCGCCATTCAGTAGGGACAAAGCCTTAAATGAGGCTATGACTGAACATGGTTGCTTAGGTGGGATGCCAGTTCGTTTTGCAGTTCATGCAGAACACAGCTCTGGATGTTGTCTGGTCGCATGGATGCTGTATTCTTGGCTTTGGAGAGTGTGGTTTATACCAGTGCGGCCATGATTACTGGGACTTGGTATTCTTTCGGTATTGAGATGGGCCCTTTAGAGGGTGAGATGGGGTGAAGTTAGCACTGAACCTATCTGCCAGGATGTTAGCAATATTAGTTGGTTCTGTATATTTAGTGCCATTGTGCTGGAACAGATGTGAGTGTTGCCATTGAGATTCTTGACATAGCTATAGAATGCCTTGTGGTTGTCTTTAGAATCTGTGGCAATTTTGTTTTTGTAACTAGCTTTGGAGGTTCTTATGAGGGATCTCAGCTTATTACTGAAGCTGACAAGGGAGATTTTCCAATCTTGGGATTTTACTCTTTTTTGCAACAGTTTCTTCCTTTTGTTGTAGAGTTTGTTTATGGCAGGGGACCACCAGATTGGCTTCCTTTTTTTGGTGGAGAGTGTCTTGGTTCTTTTTGGGATGGTACGATCCATGCACTCTTGTATGTGTTCATACAGTGCATTGGTGTAAGATTCAGCAGTGGTACTTATACTTTCCGTCTGCATAGGTGTCATAAAGTTTGCCAGTTCTGGCTTGAAAAGCATGAAGTTGGCTTTGGAGAAGTTTTTTACGGTGGTTACCTTAATGGGGGTGGGGGTGGGATGTGTATGTTTAGGGTGATCAGTTTATAGTCAGATCTGACCAACGAGGTGCTGACCTCTGGTGTGGAGCACCAAGCTAAACAAGGAGAAAATTACAGTCAGCTGCCTGTCGGGTGCCAGGATCCGCCACATAACACATGCACTCAGCTCACTCCACAAGTACAAATATGACTCTGTCATTGTCCATATTGGAGTGAATGACCTGGGACGTACCTCCCTGGACTACATGAAAAGAGATATGGAGGAGCTCTCAGATCTTGTAGCAAAGGCAGGTATGACCCTAGCCCTGAGTAGCATCCTGCCATCACCCAGAATGGTACCACAGTACAAGGATAAAATGATTTGACTACTTTTATATTCTTCCTCTGAGACTGCACAATACCAGGGAAAGGGCATATTCCCCAATCATAGTAATGCAGCAATCTTGCACACCTGTTGACAAACCAGATGTTGATTTTAATGAGAGCTGACTTAGGTACTGCATCCCATACACATTACAGACACACACACACATTTTATATATATATATATATATATATATATATATATATATATATATATATGGGTCTACTATATTTGGTCGAATTACATTTGGTCAAAAATGGAATATAGCTCCTGCCCCACTGCAGTGCAACCCTGGAGTGAGAATATAAAGTAAGGGGGGTGTGGGGGGCACAGTCCCTCACATTGGGGTGTGTGGGGGGGTGTAGACCCCCATATAATTGCAGTGTATTCACTATTATATACATGTGTATCAAAAATAAATTGAAACATATAACGTCAGTAAAAACTAGTTGCAAAATGTACGGGGCTATGCCCCCCACACCCCCAATGTAGGGGGCTATGCCCCCCACACTCCCCAACTTTATATTCTCACTCCAGGGTCGCACTGCAGTGGGGCAGGTGCTATAGCCCATTTTCGACAAAATGGAATTCGACCAAATGAGCTTTAAATCAAATGAACTTTCAGTGAAGTAGGCTACCTGATATTATTTTTGACCAAATGTAATTCGACCAAAACTAGTAAACCCATCTATATATATATATATATATATATATATATATATATATATATATATATATATATAGTATCAATGAAAGGTAAAAATATTTTTCAGAGTGTTGCTAGCTTATCAACTCTATAACATATTAGTATACACTATTATCAAAGCTGTTTTATTGATAATAGCATAAGTAATGCATTGGCATGCAGGAGCAATGTTTTATTTTGATGGTGTCATCCAGTAGGTATGTTGACTGGTGGAATGCTGACAGCTATTTCATTGTTTGGGGAGATTTCTCCCTTCTTTGAATTGGTGTGACCACATAGTTGGTATATATACATTTTGTTTGGGGAGGTACTTGTCCCCATATCAGGTAGGTGTTTGCTGTTTTGGAACATCTACATTTAGGTGTTCTGGTTTTACTGTGCATATTCACTGTTAGTAAGTAGGTACAGCTCTTTTACACATGAATTAGGTGTGTGTGTGTGTGTGTGTGTGTGTGTGTGTGTGTGTGTGTGTGTGTGTGTGTGTGTGTGTGTGTGTGTGTGTGTGTTTAGTTGTATGATCTCATATGGCTTGGATGGATGTAGTTAGTAAATAAGTGGGCTGATATTGTGCTTGTATTTTAGATGGATATGATGCTAGATTAATTTTTTCAGATACGTTTGATATTATCTACATGTGTGTATGTATATATATATATATATATATATATATATATATATATATATATACAGGTATATAGTATATATATACTTATTTGTACATGTACACACACACACATTACATCCAATTTTCTACTAGTCCTTTTTCAGCACCCTTATTAATTTTTATTTATTTATTTATTTTGGTAAAACCGCCAGTAGAAGACATACAGCCAAAATATTTTTTCTTTCTTTCACTTCTAACTGCTGTTAATACCTCCTCCATTTTCCATGTTAGCAGCTCCCTAGATAATCTTTTTACTCTTCCCTCCATAGCTTTTCTCCTTCCTCTATCCACGATAAAGTTACTTTTTACAATAGTTTGCATTATTTTTACTGGCATTTCCTTACTGACGTCCATGGAAATAACAATGCAAGTGGGAAAAGTACCCCATATTCATGTACCATAACATGGACTGGAACATGTGCAGGAAACTGGTTATCATATGTGTTTAGCATTATTGATAAAATTTACATGACACCCATATTATTTACTATGGGATGGAGATTTGTTATTAAAAAGCAGCACATCAAATAGGAGCTTTATTTTGGAAGTACTTTGGTATTGTCTAATTTTACCACTTATTGTGTAAGTTTAGCTGTTTAAAGGAAAATAACATATGCATGTAAATATAATTTGATTCAATCTAATGTTAGAATATATGCTTTTATCTAGTGCCATTTTTGATGTTACATAACTGTAGCTACTGAAGCAAGACAAATATCTGAAGCATCTCAGCAATGCATAAACTATAGATATGTCGTTCATTAACTTATTATTGGGACATCATAGATACTTCATTATGCCTGCATGCATATCAGTTGGAAAACTGACGCTAGCTCAGATTTATGTGTGTACAGTTTGTCCTAAATACTCTACTAAATTTAGTAACATGGCAATCATGAATCCATTTAAGCTGCCCTTTTCTGATCACAGTGATTTTGTCCTTAGCAGCTGGTCACAGGAAATGTACAGTAGGTTAAGCAAGTAGCAAGGTAGGAAAAAAGAAAACATGCTCGCAATTACTTCTGCAAAGTAGGAAGCATCCAGCAGTAGGAACATCATATTCTTTACCATGTTTCCCTTCTGCCTTGACCTGTGAATATAGAATGCAAGCTCCACTGCATACCTCTCAACTGTACAGATTTTCACAGAATGTCTAGATTTTTCCCTCATATATTTGGTCCGTTTTTCATAAAATTGTTTTTTTCTGGCAAATTAGTGGCAAATTATTAACGATTGAAGGTAGAAAATAATGACAAACATTTGAGTTTCAGACTTCATACCCTTCAGGAAATTCATGCTAATGTAAGACCTGTAATTCTATCAACTTTCTAAGTTTTAAGAGCGATATTTAAAAATTGTCCCTATTTTTAGGCCACTGCTCCCCCTTTTATTTGTTACTTTGATCAGATTTCATGCTGTAAGGGGTTGAGAAGTATGCTCCTCTGGATTACACAAGATTAACACAAACTGTTGAAAACACAAAAAGCGATGTTGAAGGAGCAAACACCAAAACTGCTTTAACTACTTAACCAAATTTATTGTAAGCACTTTCGGAAAACCAAATAGCTTTCCTTCTTCAGACAAACTCCATTTTAAAAATCAAGGCTATATATATATAAGTATGCTCCTCTGGTCCAGAAGTATATTTTGCTGGAGTAATATGTAAAAATGAATTCTATGGTAGCAGATGCATTAATTACTAAACAATTGCCAACAGCAGTTGTTTACTAAACAGCACTGACTTTTTTAAATGTGTATGTGTGAGGGATAAAGGAATTTACTCATTATAGGATGTTGCTTCTGCCACTGGCGTTCCATTTTACAAGCTTACCATTGTTTAATCACATATAATAGAGGGTCATGAGAGGAAATGCATTTTACAATATCCCTTCCTATTACGTTTATTTTAGTTTGGCAATGTCAGGAAGTTCTACACAGTAAATTTGCTGTTGACCAGTTGTCAGACAGGTCACTGCACTCAGTTTTGCCAGTTGGCTAAGAAGCCATTACCATTCTATGTATTTTGGGGACGTTTTTACATGCCTGGCATTGCCTGCATATATTATTGATGCCTCCACTGTATTACAATCATGCCAACATCTGTTTATCAGACAAGTCTTATGTCTCATGAGCTGATTTTTATTTCCCTTGAGTATGTTACAATATCCACAGATACATCTAAGATTAATTGTTGGAGTTAAGTAAAGTACAGTAAGCAGCCTATCCCCCTCATAGATTGTGACAAGGATGCCTGACATGCCTGCAATGTTTTTCTTGTTAAACTAGAACCATTACAACCTTAGTCAGAGTAGATGAGGAGTGAACTCCTGAAAATCAGTGTTAAACTATTCTTTAGTGCTGCAATATTACCACTGCATCAGGCTTTATGCTGTTATGATGGAATGACTTCAGCTTTACAAGGCACTGCTGACACGTGCCAACTTCTGTAGGTTCATAGGTTCATAGGTAGGTATTAGGCTATCTGCCTGAGGGCATTTATAAGCCTAGCAAGAGTGTGTCGGCTTTCACCACCCTATTGATTAATTAACGGATCCTCTGTCAAGCAGAGCAAATTAAGTGATCCCAGGGGTGTATTTTCTGCTACCCATCCACTCGTAAGGTTTCTCTTGAAGAGTGTTAGTGAGGGGCTCTGCCTGATGTAATTTGGAATTTTGTTCCAAGGCATGGGGAGTCTCTGTTACTCTGTTATTGTTATTACTATCTACCTGGGTCCCCAGATCTCTTATTACCTCTTCTGTATTAAGGGGGCGGCCACCTATGTGGTAATTCATCTGTGTTTTGTTTTTCCCAAATGTGATGACTATGCATTTTTTTGGCATTTAGCTTGAAGCCATGACTTGGGCATCAGGTGTCCGTCTCAGTAAGACCCTTTTGGAGGATGTCCGTGTCAGCCGGAGAGTCAGTTATGGCTTCCAGTTTACAATCATTGGCGAACTTGGTTAGCCATAGTCCTCCTGTGTTTGTCTGTACTTCTGAGAAGTATATGCTGAACAGTAGGGGTCCCAGGACTGAGCCTTGCGGGACACCACTTGTGACTGCTTTAGAGTCAGACCTGGAGACCGCTATTCTTACCATGTGAGTTCTGTCTGTAAGCCAGGTGGCAACCCATCTCGTGATGTAGGGGATTATGTTCAGGCTGGTGAGTTTTTCTGTAATACCTGAGTGGGGAATGGTGTCAAAAGCCTTGGCGAGGTCAAGGTAGGCTGTGTGAACCACCTTTCACTTGCCTATGGCCTTGGTGACGGTCACAAAGAAGTCAACCAGGTTAAGTAGGCATGATCTGCCCTTAACAAAGCTGAACAGGGTTGGGTCAAGTATTTGGAGGTTCCCAATGTCTTTGTTAATGAGTTCCATGATGATGTGCTCCATAGCCTTGCAGACCAGGCTAGTTAGGCTTATGGGGCGATAGTTACCAGGGTCAGTTGTGGCCCCTACTTTGTAGAGAGGAATAACCGTTGCTGTGCGCCATTCTATGGGCACATAGCCAGTGGAGCGGCTGAGGTTGAACAGCGTGTTTAGGTGGTGGGTTAGTTCATTCTGTAGTTCGTGCAAGACGCAGACTGGACACCATCTGGTCCCATTCACCCTGTGTTTTTGGCTTTTGAAAGGGCTGTTTTCACCTGTATGTCTGTGATTTTTGGGACATTACACTTTTCCGGTATTGTTGTGGGCCCTTTTGTAGGTGAGAGGGGGGTGAAGTTTGCACTGAATCTATCTGCCAGGATGTTGGCAATATCAGTAGGTTCAGTATATTTTGTGCTATTTTGCACTAGTTCAGTGCATATCTGTGAGTTGCCACTTAGATTCTTAACATAGCTAAAGAAGGCTTTGTGGTTATCTTTTAAACCCTTGGCTATTTTTCTTTCAAAGTTAGCCTTGGATGATTTCATGAGGGACTTTAGTTTCTTACTGATACTGATCAGGGATGTCTTTCCTTCATGGGATTTGTTTTTTTTTTTCTGAACTAGTTTCCTCCTTCTATTGTATAGCCTGTTTATTGCAGGGGTGCACCAAACTGTTTTTCTTCTCTTAGAGGAGTGAGTCTTGGTTTTGCTAGGGATGGCACAATCCGTGCATCCTTGTAGGTGCTCATAGAGTGTATTTGTAAAGGTTTCTGCATCTTGGGCAGTGTTATCCTTTAGCGTGGGGGCTGTGAAACTTACCACCTCTGTCTTAAGTAAGGTGAAGTTTGCTTTAGAAAAGTTTTTTACTGTGGTTTCCTTAGTTGGGGGTGGTGGTGGGGTGTGGACATCCAGAGTGATTAGTTTATGGTCTGATCTAACCAGCGACGGGTTGACCTCTGGTGTGGAACACCTGTCACCCATGTGGTGATGACCAGGTCCAATATGTTTTCACCTCTGGTAGGGGAGTTTACCAGCTGATCCAGGGCGTTTGAGTTGATGAATTCCAGGAAGCGCTGGGCCTGGAAATTTGTACTCCCAGTGAATGGTAGGGTAATTGAAATCGCCCAATATCAGGGACCCTCATGTTTTTCAGTGTCTCCAGAAAGGTGGAGTGGTGATCCTGGGTCATGGAGGGTGATCTGTAGCAGGCCACAATTTGCATTGCAGATTTGCCCGATGTTAGTTGCACATGGATGATCTCAGAGGTATCATGCTGCGCCACTAACCTGGAGGTGTAGGTATCCTTGATGAATACGGATACACCCCCTCCTTTTGTGTTTTGGTCTGTGTTCTGTGGCCAAAACGTGTGGTATGAGTTGTAGCCTGGTAGTGCTGGGGTGCTCTCTGGAGCCTTGAACCAGGTTTCAGTTACTGCACAGATGTCGATGTTCTCCATACTGAGGAGTGCTTCGAGTGCATGCATTTTGAGATTTAAACTCCTGGCGCTGAGTAGCATTGCAAAAGTCACTACTAAAAAATGCACCACCCACAAACAAGTGTATGGTGTCTTAAAAGCCTCTGTGTGCTCAGTTCTACAGAAGCTAAATCCTCAGACTAGTTATAGTCCTCCAACATTACCTCCAGTACCTTTCTGAATAAAGGGAACAGTTACAAAGGGACAGGAGGCTTTAGGAAGTATTCTTATTACATTATTACTGGTTTTGTCAATAAAATTGGTATCAGAATGTTCCTTTCACGTGGATTTTTTTAATAATACTTTTAAAACTAAGTAGGTGGTATATTAATTTTTAAGAGTATCTTATTTCTGATCCTTTCTAAGTATACAGTAATGTCATCAGTTGGAAAACCAAATAATTTTATTGTTGTTCTACAGCATTCAGCGATTTAAGTCTGATATCCTCATTATAAAACTCTTCCCAATTCACACAAGTCGTCTCGAAAGTACACCTGAGGCAACTGCCCTTGATGAAGCACCTACAGCCTCAAAATATATTTTAGTGTAGGAACTCCTGGTATGCCCCCTGTAGGTACCCCTTTTTTAATATAGTCTTCTTTTAGCATTCATAATTAAATATATTAGAGTACATATTAAATCTACTACTGAGGGGAACTTTGGTACTTTTGAAATAACTTACTGTCCTTATTTGTGGAGTAATTAAAATAGTGCACTCTCAGATTTGAGCTGGAATAAGTGGATTTATGCTTTTAAATATCTTTTGTTCCTCATATCAAAGATTCCATGCATTCTTTTTCCTCTTCCATTTGCCAATAAATAGTTATTTATTATACAAGATGAAATAAATGATAAATAAAATAAATGAAGAAATATACGAAACATACACAGAATAACTTGTGAAGCTCTCATTGGCAAATGGCAACCACAATTATAGTAAAACACACACACACACACACACACACACACACACACACACACACACACACACACACACACACACACAGACACATAAAAAAAATACTATCTTGTTTGCTCATTTCTCACCTTTCCTAGCTAGTATAGTCCAGATCCCAGGCTTTGCTGGTTTCAGGACTTTATTTTCTATGTTCAGAGCTCTCCAGACCTTGCTGTGGTAGAGGGACGTCCTACTGCTTACCAGTGGGAGTGGTGAACATTGTGCTGCCTGTCTAACTCTAGAGGAGTGGTTTCCAGCTCTGAAATTGTACTTTTAGCCATTATGGGCTGATTTCTATCCCTTTCAATTTTCTGGCTTAAAAACGCATGTGTTTGCACATTTTTCACATCGTGCAGCACCACAGGGCTACAGTTAAACTATTCCAGGTGCCAGAAAGTCTGCTTTTCAAAATTTCCCTTAGAACTAGCTGGTTTCTCATTAGTAGCACTAAAATCTGAACCTCTGTGACTAGCACTTGCTCTAGAACCTGCTGGAAAGCACTAGGAAGCCTTAAACTGATACAAGCACTCAACTCTCCTTGTTAATAAGGAGAAATTTATCGTAGGCACTAAACAGTCGATAATTGCAAAGTACCTTGCAAAGGTAAGGGAAAACAGCTCTTGTACTTTACAAAAAAGCACCTAAACAGGCATGTCCAAGGGTCAGCTTCTAGTAATTTCTCCTGTCCACCTGGTGAATCTGGGCATAATACAGCAATGCAGCAACTGCTTCATGTACACAGATAACCCTCTCCTCCTACCACCCAACACTACAACCTGCGAGAGATGCACTTACATAGCCAAACTGGAAGCAAAGCTCTCTCCAGCCAAGATTGTGTTAAACAGTCAAGAGGAGAAGGTTAACAACTACACTACACCTCAAGCAACACATAGCCCTTCAAGACCCATACCATCAACACCCACACATAGCAACACTAAACCCACATACTCAGAGGCCCTTAACATTAACCTGCCCAAGCAACAAGGAACTCTGAAGCTGAAACGCAAACAAACACCAGTCACAACCAAAGTGACACATAGCTCACAACACCAGTGTGCCACCCAACAACAACCACTAAGACACGACAACGTACCCAACACTTTAGTCATAGGTGACTCTATAGTAAGGCACACTAATGTCCCACTCACCAGGCTGAACAAGGAGAAAATTGCTGCCTGTTGGGTGCCAGGATCCGCCACATAATGCATGCACTCAAGTCACTCCACAACAAGTACAAATACGACTCTGTCATTGTCCATGTTGGAGTGAATGACTTGAGACGTACCTTCCTGGACTACATGAAAAGAGACATGGAAGAGCTCTCGGATCATGTGGCCCAGGCAGGTATGACCCTAGCCCTGAGTAGCATCCTGCCTTCGCCCAGAATTATACCACAGTAGAAGGACAAAATGATTGATTTCAACAATCGGCCAAGCTTCTGGTGCCATTCAAAGGGGATCCAGTATCTGTCTGCCTGGGACGACATGATCGACAAACCACGATGCTTTGCCAGAGATGGTTGCACCTGTCACCCCTGGGATTCAGGTTACTGGCTAAAGCTCTTGCCACCCCTACAGTGCCTTTTTTAGGCAAGGTTCAAAGGACAAAACCACCACCGTAACAGATACAAGCATGCAAAATCTGAAGGTAATGCTACTCAATGTTAGATGTCTAAACCTTAAAATGCACTCTCTCTCGAGGCACTCCTAAAAATAGAGAACATGGATATCTGTGCAGTAACTGAGACCTGGTTCAAGGCTCCAGAGAGCACCTCTGCAATACCAGGCTACAACTCTTGCCACACTTTTTGGCCACCAAACCAAGACCAAAACACTAAAGGTGGAGGAGTGTCCATATTCACCAAGGATATTCACACCTCCAGGCTAGTTGCCCAACACAATGCTTCTGAAATTCTCCAGGTGCAACTAACATTAGGTAAGATTGCAATCGAAATTGTAGCTTGCTACAGATCCCCCACCATGTCCCAAGATTCTCACTACACCTTTCTAAACATACTGGAAAATATTAAGATACTACCACATACCCTAATATTGAGTGATTTCAACTACCCTGCCATTAACTGGGCAAACTACTCGGGTACCAACACCTTTTCCCAATGGTTCTTGGAATTCATAAATTCCAATGCCCTGAATCAAGTAATCCATTGTCCCACCAGGGGCTCCAATATCCTAGCCCTGGTCATTACCAACATGGGAGGCAGATGCTTCACACCAGTGGCCACCCCCTCATTTGTCAGGTCTGACCATAAGAAAATCACCCTTGATATCCACATCCCACCCCCACCCCCCAGTAAGGAACCCTCTGTAAAAAACTTCTCCAAAGCCAACTTCATGCTATTCAAGTCTGAAGTGACAATCTTCATGACACCCATGCAGACGGGAGCTGAAAGTTCAACTGCTGAATCCTACATTAAGACACTGTATGAGCACATCCACTCGTGCATGAATCGTGCCATCCCAAATAGAACCAAGATGGTCTCCTCCAAAAAAAGGAAGCCAATCTGGTGGTCCCCTGCCATAAACAAACTATACAACAGAAGAAAGAAACTGTTGCAGAAAAGTGAAAATCCCAGGATGCAAAAAACTCCCTTACCAGCCACAGTAAGAAGCTGAGATCCCTCATAAAATCCTCAAAAGCTAGTTACAAAAATAAAATTGCCAAAGATTCCAAAGACAACCACAAGGCATTCTATAGTTATGTCAAGAATCTAAATGGCAATGCTCAGATATGCTCTGAGCTACAACAGAGTGGTATTAAATGTACTGATCCCAAGGATATTGCAAATATCCTGGCAGATCGATTTAGTGCCATCTTCACCCCCCTCTCACCCTCTAAAGGGCCCATCTCAATACCAAAAGATTTCCAAATTCCGGTAATCACTGCCACATAGGTAAAAATCGTACTCTCCAAAGCTAAGAATACAGCATCCATGGGACCAGATGGCATCCCGGGCTGTATACTACATGAACTACAAAATGAACTGGCACCTCATCTAAGTGTCATGTTTAATCATAGCCTCACCTCAGGCTTTGTGCACACTGAGTGGCTAACAACTACAGTTATCGCACTCCACAAGGGGGGATCCACCTTGGATCCTATGAACAACCGTCCCATCAGTCTGACGAGCCTGATCTGCAAGGGCATGGAACGCATTATCATTATAAACAAAGGCATTGGCAACTTTCAAACACTGGACCCCTCCCAGTTTGGGTTTGTGAACGATGATCTTGTTTCCTGAAACTGCTTGACTTCTTTGAATCAGTCTCCAGAGCTGTGGACGAGGGTAAGGTGGTCCACAGAGCCTATCTGGATCTTGCCAAGGCCTTCGACACCATCCCCCCACTCTGGAATCATAGATAAACTTACTAAGCTAGGCATTAATCCCTATGTCACTCAATGGGTTGCCAACTGGCTTACTGACAGAACCTGTACTGTAAAAGTAGCCTACTCCAAATCCAGTTCCAGACAAATGACAAGTGGAGTACCTCAGGGTTCAGTCCTGGGACCACTCTTGTTTGGCATCTACTTCTCTGAAGTACAGGCCAACACTAAGGGACTCTGGCTAACAAAGTTCGCAGATGACTGCAAACTGGGATCCATTATTGAATCCCCAAATGATGTGGATATTCTTCAAAAGGGCCTTAAAGAAACAGATGCTTGGTGCCAGAGCCATGGGCTCAAGCTTAATGCCAAGAAATGTTTAGTTATCCCCTTTGGGAAATACCATATACCCATGAATTATCACATAAGTGGCAATACACTAAACACTGAAAGTTTGATGAGAGACTTAGGGACACAGGTGGATAGTGGTCTCACTTTCAATTACCACATCGCCACAACAGTCAGGAAATCCTTCTATGTGGCACACCTCATCACTAAGGGCTTTTCATCCAGAAAAAAGGAGGTCATTGTCCTACTGTACTTATCCCTCATTAGACCCATTATAGAGTACAATGCCCCGTTTGGTATGTACCTTACAAGACATCTGCAACAGCTGGAAAGATCGCAGAAATACCTCACTAAAAGAATCACAGGCCTAAAGCAGATGCCATATGCTGACCATCTAAAAAAACTCCAGCTATACTCTGTGGCATATCATCTACTCAGAGGCGATCTCTGCTTAACATACAAGGCCATGTCAATCCCTGAGCTGCTGGACATGCTCCACTTAAAGAAATCCCAATCTATCAGAGCTACACACTCCAGGGATCTAAACCTTGTCATCACAATGAACAAAACATGCTGGAGGGATAGGTTCCTGACCCAGAGACTCCCCGTACTCTGTAATAGACTGCCCATACATGTCAAACAGAGCGCCTCCTTGGCCCCCTTCAAAAGGAACCTTGACGATTGGATGGGAGATAGGAAATTCACCCCAGGGATCACGTCAGTCGCCCTGCTTGACAGGGATCCAGGGAAGTAAATATTGTGGGAAGAAATATCCAGGGAATTGTTACGGCTAGTCTTGTATAGGCCCTAAGGCCAATAGCCTAGTAACAACCTACGAATCTATGAACCTATATGGTTTACTGTTAAAAGGTGGAAAGGAGAATCTTCGCAGATGGAAACTTCAAACATGGATGTTCGAATTTCCATCTTGCTGAACATCTCCGTGTTCGAAAGTTTGTATTAGAGAATGCACAGAGATCGTGTTACAGTATGGTGTGGGAAATTCGTCCTTTCCTCACTATAGTGAGATCTCAGAGTTGGAATATATAGTTAGCAGGGTGTTTGGGGGGTGCAGGTGAGCTTGCTCCCCTGAAAAAATGTGATGTTAGGTATAGAAGTTTCCTTTACCTGAGCTCCTATATGGACATCACGTAATCTGTTTGACAACAATGTCAAATCTGCTGAATTCGTTCAGTTGATTCGACAATGTGCCATGTTGTACATTTTGACTTTCATTTTTTTTCGGTGTGTCGAACTGAAAATATTTTGCATTTGACATTTCAATAGTAAACCATATATATGTATATATATATATATATATATATATATATATATATATATATATATATGGTTTACTATCAAAATTTCGAACCGTACTCCGTCAACTGTACTATCGTCGAACAAAGAAGTTCGAAAACGGTAATATCAATGTCAAAAAAAACAATCTAGGAATGGGTTTTAACATGGATCGAGGTAGGTGTTCAATATTATTCCGAACTACAAACATCTCCCCTACCTCGACCCATGTTAAAACCCGTTCCTAGATTGTTTTTTTTACATCGATATTACCGTTTTTGAACTTCTGTGTTCGATGATAGTACAGTCGATGGAGTATGGTTAGAAATTTTGATAGTAAACCATATATATATATATATATATATATATATATATATATATATATATATAGACACACACACACACACACACACACACACACACACACACACACACACACACACACACACACACACACACACACATATTGTCGTTGTTGGTCTTGAAGAAAGTGTGACACTCATCTTGGGCAAAATTGCTCCAACACTGATAAAGTATCGGAAGTACTCAAAGTGGTGAAAAAATGAAGAAAGCTCCTTTTAATGCTGACTCTGTAGATGTGAGTGACTCACATCAACTGAGGTACCATGGAATAGTGGTACAAGACCAAGAATAAAAAAATGGAACAATTTTATGGAAAAAAAGGTCAGAGAGGTAATAACAAAAAAAAGGAGCTTCTTCCTTTTAATAGTGACACAAGGCCAGTAGTGGTTTTCAAAGGGGACAAATGCATGGGTGACAAAAATCTAGCTTGGAAAGAAGAAACGTAAGTTGTAACATTTCAAATTTCATGACTTAAAGTGATACTGACTCTTCTTAGTGTTAGTTAAGTACATCACAGTACTGCACCATTTATAGTGGGGATGGTCACTGTAGCAGCAAGACATAATATTTGGGTAGAATCCATGTGATCCCTTAGGAAGAGGACAGTCACAAGATTCCTCTGAAGCTTGGCTATGCTCTCTCCTGTCCAACTTTTAAACTGGGTTTCCAACATGAAGCATTTTGTAAAAGTATGAGCAGTAGTCAGTGCTGCTGCCTGCAATATATCCAGCGTAGAAGCATTTCTATAATATGCTGCAGACATAGATACTGCTTTTGTTGAAGGAGCCCTAACAATGCCTTGTATTTTGTTATTGTTGTTTACATAAGAATTACTTATTTATTTATCTATTTGTCTGTCTTTGTTGATCAGGAAAGTCAAACTGGTCAAAGCCCATTTTTAGCAAACAACTAGGAAGAAAAACTCCAGCAGATACATTTCAGATACTCATAACAAAATACATTTTTACAAAAATACATTACCTATGTAGTTCTTAAGACATCTAGATACAAACAGATAATTGTTCTATAGTGGCACTATACAAAGATAAAACCGGTATTTCTTCTGTGACATTATACATGATATGAAATTCCAAGTATATGTGACAATTAAACATTAGATATGACTTGTAGGACATAGGTAAGGAGGGTTACAGTATAGATGTTAGGAATAAATAAAATTGAGCATGAAACATTAGTCAAGAGGTAGATAGTTAAAGCTAGAAGAGGGAGAGAGACATTGTAGAGCTAAAGAGTCCAGGATAGTGGGGGTAAGAAGTGTAGGGTAAGTACTGACATTCACATAAGAAGAGAATAAAATAGGTCAGGAAACTCACCTTTCTTTTCATAAATGAGGATATTTTTTTCTTAAAGTCCTCTTGGTATTACTAGGTCATCTATCTAGGAACATCCAAAGTATGCAACAGATGGTGTACCAGAGAATATAAAAAAATGACAGTATGGGACAAAAGAGCTTAATTTCCATGTGTGTTTATGCTTTATTAAATTTATGTATCTACATATATGTTCTGGCTTGCTCTTTTGTGGGACCTGGAGTTGCCTCACTTTTGTTTTTTGGTTTCCATCTCATTTCGAGGCATTTTCTCCATTTTTGTTTGTTATTATCCTACCAATAAAAGTGGATGTTTAAACGCAACACTCTTGCAATAATGCTGATGTATCATGTGTATCCTGTGAAGGATAATGTATATCTGGCCAGTTTACTGAAGGTTAACCACTCCTTTCCTCATGTGCCATGACCCCAAACTTAGAACTAGGCATGAGGTCTACATGCTGATACAAAGTACAGTTGTGTAAGTTGCACTTAGTATAACAATAGATGTCTGAATTCCTCACTGCTGCAGCAACCTTTAGCTGTTTGGGTCCTGCCCAGGATACAACAACCAGACAGCTTCACAAAGCTGTCACTCCCGCCCACACCTTCACTCTGGCTGCTGATTGGACGGCCCATTTGTTAGGGGTAATCAGCATTCTGAGTTCAGAATTACCTCAGGACTTTCTTGCTCATAAGAATGGACGCATTCTAATCATGGGGAAAAAAAAGCCTATAACAGAAACAAAAAAATTAAGTCCCAGCCAAAAAATTTATATACAGGAATTACGGATGAAGCTGAGTGCAACTACTGCAGCAGAGAGGAATTTGAACATCTACTTTTATACTTTCAATTTATACAGCTTTATTATGCTCACCATTCTCATTGCTCCAGTAGTCTTTGGCTGTTTGAGTTAATTACCAAAGCTTAAGGAGGAAGGCTATAGAACCAGGAACCCCTGGAGAATGGCCCTAGCAAAGACAAACCTAAAAAAGGAATTCTGTTTGTAATGCTTTATAAAAGTGTGTACAGCGGACCATGTAGGTTTTTCCAGAATGTTTCTAGAGTCCCCATCTTTCCACTATGCCTAAAAAGTAAACATAGCTCTTTTAGAATGTGTCTTTTTTCTGCCTGGAAATTTTTACCATAGTGGGAATAACAAGAAATGTCATAGTTAGGAATAACAAACTGGAATTGGCTGAATTGACACAGGTTGTCCTTTTCCAGTCCCTTACTAGGAATTCCACAGCTGTACAGCTTTCCTAAAAGACTTAGTACTGGTAAGATAATACTTGAGTTGCAAAAGCATGACCAATCTATTTTGCCTGTCATTTAAATTCTGAAATAATTGAGGGCGATAGATGTCTATATTCAAGAATTACTATGAAAGCAATAAGGGCATATAAGGGGATTTTTTATAGATAATATAAACGAAAAAAAAAGGTTTAACCCACCCTGAAATAGCTGAAACCTGAATATTCTCTTGCATATGTCAGAGCAATAAATCAGTTACTCAACCAAAAAGAGGAACCCAAAGCAGCCAGGGCAGCTGGCCCAAACATCGACAGAAATAACTTTCCCAGCAAAAAGTTAAGATCCTAATGAATAACAGATGAGCTTACTTATCAGTGGAAAAAAAACTCTCTGTAGAACAACTTGAGTTCAATCTGAAATGAAGAATTGGGTGCATGGGCAGAAATGCTGAAATTTCTGACAAATATCCCTTGCAAAAGGACTAAACAGGCCAGAGGACACTAGGTCACGCAACTGTTTTAGAGCCACTGGTGATAATTCTGACTAGGGTCTTGGTTATAGGTGAGGCAACAACTGGAAAAGCTTATCCTTTAGTAGTAGCAGGATTTCTTGCCTCCTTTTGTATCTACTACATACCCTCTGGAAAAAGGTGCCTAAAAGGTATTAGAATTGAATCATCCAGACAGTCAGTTGTCAATGTTTGAGACTGGGGTATATCAATCTCTTCCTGTCTTGTGTGAGTAGATCCAATCTCTGAGGAAGTAAGTGGTAACAGCCCCTGGCGAATTCCATAAGCAGGAGACTCAATGTGTCTCTGGGTAAGGGGGGGGGGGTCAGCACAATATTTTTTTTGGCAAGTCCTTCTGCATCTTCAGAATGACCTAGGATATCAGTAGAAATGGTGGCAATGCATATAGGAACATTCCCAGCCACAGGAATGAAAATGCATCTGTTTTCCAAGCCTACCTGCAAGGAGTCCTAGTGCAGAATTTACTTAGTTGTCTCTTTTGAAAGGATGCAAACAGATCTATTTGTGGTGTTCCCTATTAATGGATCCTTTCCAGGAAGACTCCCTTATTCGATTTCACAGATGGCCAGCTTCCAAAACACACACACAAAAATGAAGGGGGATAGAGGAAGGGAGCAGCTATTGCAGCAGTGATCATTCAAACGTATTGTTATGGTAAGTTCAACTTAAACAACTGTAATGTTTAGTATATCGATCATAGCTGCAGCAGCCTTAACTATATGGGTACTGTAGATTACCATAGCTAACTACATTTGGGAGGTGGAAGGAGAAGAGTCCAGGAGTACTTGGAGAATGGTGCTAGCAAAGTTTGTTTTTTGGCACTGGGAAAAGAACAAAGTTTTTGTGTCAGATTTTATGTGTTTTATAGTAACGTATTTTCATTTTTTAGATGAAGTATTCCTTGTATGGAAAGAAAGTGTGTCTGAATTAGAAAGTTCCATTACTTTGTTAAATGCATCCACTGATTTTTTTTTTTTAATTTACCTACTCTCACTCTAGCAAGAAGATTAACTATTTGGCTATCCACTCATTAATGGCAAGCAAAAGTAATGTTTTACCTCTCTATTGTATAGAAAACCCATATATTTAAATACCTTCTTGAATTTTAGTATTAATCATCCTTTTCTACAGAAAAAAGATCTGGTCAAAGACCAAATGGTCCACATTTTGAAGACAGTATCAAATGATTTGCAGTTGTTATTAGAAATAGAAAAGCTAATTGAGATGTTTTCCGAAAGAGAATATCCATTGAAATTACTTCATGACATCAAGGATGAGGTTTGTCAAAAACCTGGTGATAAGTTTTTCCAGTTCTTAGGCCTTGGTCCTCAGGTTGAAGTGACCCTTCATTAGGAGCCTAACAATAATTTTGAACAAACCATGGTTATTAAATATGTCCATGTAGCAACTCTATTAAACAAATTATTATTATCAATTGGAAAGTCAGTGCATGTAATGACACCATTGGTAGACTATTAGGTGCAGGACAATTTGTTTTTAAAAGACACTTTAATTTAAAAGAAAGGCTGGGATCAGCTACAACATCTAACGCTTTGGCAACCTCAATCAAGTATCAAGAGGTATGACAAAATGTGTTGCTTGCTCGCAGTGTAAATACATTTAAGTAGGTCACACCTTGAAGCTTAAAAGCACTGATTTTGAGTTTAAACTATAGTATAAATGTGGTTGTAATTCTACTAAAGTAGTGTACCTCACCTATTGCGATTTTTGTCATTTTTTCTATGTGGGAAAAAAAGAAAGGGCTTCATTGAAGCGCATTTATGAACATTATTACGATTTAAAAACTTTTAATGAAAACAATGCTCTTTGCAAGCAGAAGTTATTGTGTACAAACAACAGACAATTTTTGTTCTTTGTGTTAGAACAAGTTCTTCCCAATGCCCAAGCTCTCAAATACAAGGAATTATTATGGCAGCTGAGGTCGGAAGAAATATATTCCCTGGCTTAAATGATACACTGTTGATTCATAGTACATTAAAATTACAAACTTCCAAACTGTAAGAGTAGTTTTATATATCTGTATGCATATTATATACTTCTTCCTGTATATATGTTTAAAAATGGATAAAATCTGTATATAAGTTTTACTTAAATATTTATGGTTAGGATTTGCTGTGGTAAGTCATGTGATAATTATACATCACTATTTAAAAAATGTAATTAATTGGATTACATTTTGATGAAGTCCTGTTCTAAGGGATGAAAGCGCTCAACATTTTGATATATTAAAGAGTTCTTCATTTTATTTTACTGGTGTTTGATTCTTTTCCAGCTTGCGTAGAGCTTGGGACTACTTTGAGTTATTCTTTGGTTATTTGTGGTTCACTCAACACACTCTCTGTTTGTGACTATCCATATAGCTTACTGTGAAGAACACTGACTGATTAATAACAGACTCTGAAAGGTCAATATTTTGATTCTGATACTTTCACAAACTGGTTGAGAAATGAAAGATCAACAACTGGTCTCCAGTAAAGTTTGTTCTTTGAAACCAGAAACATTCTGGAGTAAAATATTTCCTCCCTTTGGTATGAAAGCACTGGATGTCTGACTCCTGTGTATACATGTGTTGAAAAACCTGGGTTTAAAAACTCTGTTTGGTTCAGACGGTAAGGGTGAATTCCCCTGAAAGAAATTGCTAGCTGTAACCCTTCTGAACCAAAATTCTGGAATAACTAAAGATGGTGTATGTGACCCCTGGTCCATAGTGGCCATCGAAGGCTAAACCAAAGGAATTTCAGGAAACCAGTAAGTGCTTGTAGGAGCCAGTAATGGCCACTGCAGACTCACTCACCATAATCTAAGGCACTTATTTCAGCTTGCACTGAAAACAAAGGCTCACATTTTAGCTGTTTTCAATTTTTAGGTACATAGGGAAAAGGACAGTACTGTTATGTAAGCTGAACTTGACATAACAGTAGATGTTCAACTGATCACTGGTGCAGTAGTCTTAACTATATGGGTTATGTCCTGTATCCTGGCAAGAAAAGAACAGAAGTGGACCATTGCCTATCATTCACCAACAGGGGGAGAGGAAGGCTGAGATATTAATTCATTTACTTGATCATATTATACATAGTTTTCAAGGTTTCAATGTATATAATTATACCAATCGTGTCATTGGTGAGGAATTATTTTCTTTATTTTTAAAAGGATTTAAATTTGTTCCTAGTAAGTTGCCGGATATAGTGAATGTTTTGTTGGATATTCATTTATATACTAGAAAATTGAATTTTAAAATCTTATTTTCTTCCTCTGATACTATTAAAACTTTTTTTTCCTAGGATTGGTCCCCTCAGGAAACACAGTGTTTATAACCCCCCCTTACATCTTTTGATTACCAGTTTTGAAAGGGCAGTCAAGGATGATATCTACCGGTTATGGATGGGTAACAAAAGATTTTATTACAATTTAAATGAAAAGGAGAAAGAACTGCTCAATGAATTAAGGGGTGATAAAAAGATATGTATCATGACCCCAGATAAGGGAGGGGGTAGTGATTTTCAACTCCAAGGACTACACCAATGCAATGCAGAACATTCTTTTTAATGAAGATACATATTTGCAAGTGTCGATTAATCAAATCAATATTTCATATTGTAGGATTGACAGTTTTCTTGACGAATATGTTACAGAAAGAATAGATATTGATACTTACAAATTTTTAACTAACACTCATCCAAAAATACCTGCACTATTCGGTATACCTAAAGTGCATAAAAACATTGAACCCCCCTCCCCCCTTCAGGCCCATTGTTGCTGGCAGTGGGTCTAAAACTCACAATTTGGCTGTTTATATTGATAAGATGGTCAAACATGTAATGGCCTCTTTTTCCCACTTAGTCAAAGATTCGTGGGATTTCTTAGCTAAACTTACACCTGAACTTTGGTCTCCCAAAGTCATTTTTCTTACCATCGTTGTTTAGGATTTATTTACAAATATACCCAAAGAGGAAGGCCTAAATTATTTTGAGGAAATTTTATATTCTAGCTCTACACTCAGCAATGACAAGGTGAAACTTATTTGTGAAATGATGGCCCTTATTTTAGAACATAATTACATCTTCTTTGAAGGGTAATATTATCAACAAGTTTCGGAGGTAGCCATGGGTGTGGCTTGCGCCCCAGTATATGCTAACCTTATCATGTTAGGATGGGAGCTTGAACATGATTTCAAGAGTAATTTTATGTCTGACATCTTGTTATACAATAGATTCCTGGATGACATTTTTATTTTATGGAAGGGGAGCATGGACAATATATTTCCATTCCTTGAATATTTGAATAACATTACTCATTTCTTCAAATTTACCTATCATTGTGACCTTACCGAGATTAGTTACTTGGACACCTTGATTATTAAGGACACTGATGGTTTCAGGTCCAAAGTATTTTGCAAACATACATTTTGAAATTCCTATCTTCTTTTTAACAGTCAACATCCTTTTTTTTCAGAAAAAAGGTATCATTAATGAACAGGCCATCAGAATAGCCAGAATGACCTCACACAATGAAGATCTGAGGAGAGAATTGAACATTTTACAAACAATGTTCATATAGTGAGGTTATCCTATTGGTTTGGTTAAAAAAAATCTTGCAGGAGATTTTTGATGGTTGGGGGGAGAAATATACACATTTATTAGGCAAGAAGCTTAAAGACATTGATAATATAGACCCTTTAGATGTTGAAAAAGGTAGGACAGGTGATTTCATAGAAGCATGTGTGATACAATATAGCTCCCATTACAAAGGGATTCAGAATATTGTAAACAAGAATTTGAATATTTTTAGAGCAAATTATGACATTTACAACTTGTTGGGTGAAAAACCTATTTTCTCTACCAAAGTTGGGAGAAATATTAAAAACATCTTAGAGAATTATCAAGCTATTTCCTCTATTGATAATGGAAATCAGGGAACTAAAGCATGTGTCCATTGTGGCCAATGTAAGTTTATATCACATACATCCTCTAGTGTGCTTGACAATTATTGTAGAACTGAAGTTTTCTTTACGAAAGGGAACTGTGCTACCAAAAGAATAGGGTACCTTGCTAAGTGTCTGAGTTGTACCTATTTTTATGTTGGCAAAACTGAGATGGCATTAAGGTTAAGAATCTATGAATACATATATGATATTAGAACCAACAAGGAAACCAATGCCCTCTTTAGGCACCGCAAGGTATGTGACAAACATTCAGGGTACAGTTTTGGTATTATTGATGAAATTATTCATGATCCAGGGGGGGAGATTGGAAAAATAAACTTACTGTCAAGAAAATGTTGTGGCAGTTATGTTTAGCTGCTAATGTATATCCAAGTCTTAATGACTTTATTTCTATTGTACCGGCTTTAAAAGAAAAAACAGCTAAGATTTAAATTACAATTTAATATTCTAAATTTCTTATTAAGTCTGACATTCTTTATTGTGTGAGATAATTTACAGGAAAAATTCATGACTGATCTTACCTGCATACCATGAAGCAATTATTTATAGATGTAATATTTATGTATTCACCATCTATTTATTGGTGTGATTGTAAAAAATCTAGTTCAACATAAAACAAATTTTTAACTTCATTCTTAGCATGAACATGTACTATTCAGTAAGATTGTGCTTAATATATTTATATATTTTTATTCTTATAACATGTTTATGTTTTTATATAACATTTTACTAGTTGTGGTCATTTAAGGGGTTCATTATTTATTTAAATTGATTGTATTGTATTGGTTGAATACTTGTCCAATCTGATTTATTTGAGGGGTATTTAATTTTGTTATCTGAGAATGTCATTGTTCTGATGAAGTCAAAATTCTTTTGATGAAAGCGCTTAGCTGTTTGGATGTACTATCGAATAAAGCATTTCAGAGGGACTAGTGATCTGTGGCTTCATTTGGGTGCTGTTTTTTTGGTTATAAGAAAAGAGCAGAGGGCCAGCTTCCAAAGCTTCAGGATACCTTCCACATACCCAAACTGTCATGCAGCTTCAGCTGAGCTGACTAAAATAACTTTCCTGCTAGCAGACAGAGGGAGGCTGAGCCCTGAAAGGACAAAGTTAGGAAAACAAAAACATAAATGTCCAAACCCTGGCATAAAAAAAATACAACCAAAAAAGAAGGATGGAGGGAGGGAGCAGCTACTGCAGCAGTGATCATTCAAACATATATTGTTATGGTAAGTTCAACTTACACAATTATAATGTTTAGCATATTGAACATTGCTGGAGCAGCCTTAGCTATATGGGTAGATTACCATAGCTAACTGCATTTAGGAGGTGGAAGGAGAAGAGCCGAGGAGCACCTGGAGAATGGTCCTAGCAAAGCTTGACCTGGAACTAGAGAAGGAATCAAGCATATACTCCTTTGCAAAAGTATGTGGTGAGGACCAAACAGCAACTTCTAGAATACAGCTCTTTCCAAAAAGTCATAGATGAAAGCAAGGCCCTGGTAAATTGGGCCTTGAGCATGCCTGGAAGAGATTTCTTATGCTGACTTAGTCTGTTTTGACACAGGTTGTCAATTCTTCTTACCTTCAAATGAAATGAAAAATTGGTCCAAAGATCTGAAAGATTTAGTTCTGTCAAGATAGTATGTTAGTTGTTTTTGAACATTCAACGTATGAAGTATGCTTTCTCCCTCATTTTTAAGTTCAGGGTAGAAAATGGGGAGATTGATAGTTTGGCTTAAAGTAAACTTGGATATCACTTTAGAACTAAAAGAAGGATTAGCTCACAAAGCAACCCTGTTAATGTGGAAAATGAGATAGGATTGACTCGCTGTAAGAGCTTGCAATTCAGATACACTTATTGCAGAGGTCAGTGTATTGGTAAAACTGTTTGCCATGTTAAAAACATCAAGTCATCCAGATTAGCTGGTTCAAATGGGGCAAGTATTAACTTCTCTAACTCAACATTAAGTTCCCAAGGAGGGGCGCTGGTTTTTTTGGAGGCCTGTTATGCAAAAAATACCTTTCAAAAGCATTTTGACATTTGACTGCATTGAAAGAGGAGGTTCCATGGGCAGACATGCAGAAATTGCCAATAAATGAACCATGATAAAGGAATAAGAAAGGCCAAATGATTCAAATTCACACAAATATTATAAAACCAGACAACAACTAGACCTGAATTGGTAATGGTTATATTGTTAGCACCAACTACAAAACCTTTTCCATATTCTAATATATGATTTTCTAGTAGCATGATTTTTGCCTCTATTAGTACCTGCTTAATGTCATCAGAAAACAAGTGCCTGAAAGAATTACAACCCTGTCATTCAGGGCGTCGATTGCAGATTATTGATGTTGGGGTGTACCAACCCCCCTTGTTCTTGTGTGAGTAGATCCATTCTGTGAGGAAGATTGTGGTAATTGCCCCTGGCCATTTCCAAAAGAAGGGAAAACCACAATTGCCTGGGTCAGAAGGGTGTCACCACAATGATGTTGGGGGATTCCTTCTGAATCTTCAGAAGTACCCTGGATATTAGTAGAAGGTGTGGAAAGGCATACAGGAACATTCCTCTTCAAAGAAAAAAAGTCATCTGTCTTCCAGACCTTCTTGCATGGAGTCCTGGAACACAATTTTGCCAGTTGATTTCAGAGAGGAGGCACAGATGTCTACTTGAGGAACTCCTCACAGATGAAACCTTTGAAGACCCCCTGATCTAGTTTAGATTCATAAGGGTCTACTGTGGTCCTGCTCAGCTTGTCTGCCACACAGTTTTTACTTTGATGGAATGTAGGGTGCCTGTAGAGTGTGACTGTGCTATGAAGCTGTATCCCAAGCTAGCATAACTAGTCTGCAAAGATGGGTACGACCTGGTTCTCCCTTGCTTTTTGATGTACCACATGACTGTCTTTAACTAGTTGAAGAGGTTCCCAAGAGCAAAGATGATTCAGAGAGTAGAGTGCCATGGTCAGGTCAAGCATCTCATTTATTTTTATGTACTTGCATTTGTCTTTGGAGTCCCTTACCAACTGCACTTTTACCTGTCCTGAAACTCATCCCCAAGCAAAGTCCAAAGTGTCTGTGGTGACGGCTTTAGAGCAGGGAGAGAGAAGGGGAGATATGGATTCATGGATATCTGCTGACTCCACCAAAATGTTTCTTTTCTGACAAACACCAGTACTGGGATTTGAAAAGATAGAGTGCTACATACAGGTTTAGAAATGAAAGATCCAGAACTGGTCTCCAAGCATTTTCTTTCTTTGGAAATAGAAACATCCTTGAATCAAAACCCTTCCACACCTGGGAAGGATGATCTGTTTCTATCACTCCTCAGGACAGCATGTGATGAAAAACATTTGGAAACAAAAGAGTCAAATCTGGAGGAAGGGGAATGACCCCCTGGAAAGGAGGAATGTCCTCCCAGTGCTATCTGTAACCTTGATGAATGATTTTCAGAACCCAGCTGTCAAAAATTATCTGTTGCCAAAGAGAAAAATGGAAATTCAGACTTTCTGCAAGAAAAAATGAGCCAGGGTGGGAATGGGTCACAAGGTGTCTTGAACAGTCATTCAGACTTTTTGGACTGACCTTGGTTTTGGGAGGTTTGAGACTTCTTTTTGGAACTCCATTTCTTAAGCATCTGTTTACCTGAATTCTGTTCAGACTATTTATTTTCTTTTTTACCAAAATTGGATGAGGAAATAGAAAATCCCATTGACAGTTGGGGAAAGGAGGGCTGAAAAATCATAAATATTCCCCAGATTAGCTTGCCCCTTTCACCTCTATAGCAGAGAAGCCAAACACTAAATCTACATCCAAGGAAGGAATTTAAAATCTCATTTTAACATCATCTGGAAGGTTGTGAGAATGCGGCCATGCAAACTCATTAGAACAGTACCAGTGGCCACAACCCTGGAAAAAGTATCAACAGAGTCATAAATACACTGCAAACAATGAGTAGTGACCTGTGCCATAGACAAAACTAAGTTATTTAAAGCAGATGTTACCTCATAAGAAGAAACTGGAGATAAACCATTCCTCATAATTTCACAATTTGACAAAACAAACTTTAACATATGAGCCTGACAATTTAAAATTCTGAAAAACAAACCTGAAATATACACTTTTTTTCCAATACCTTTCAATAGTTTTCACATCTTTATCAGCAGGAATAGGATTGGAATTAAAACTAAGTGCTTAGCAGCAGTGGGGTCAACTAAAGCTGCTGGATTATGCTGGGAATGGTGTAGAAACTTTTAAGACTGAGGAACTTTATATATCCTGTGACATCCCCACTCTGGGCCAGTAATAAGGAGCCTGAATCCTCACCACTGACATGGGAGAGGGATGTTCACTTGGAAAAAATGGATACACCCAGTACTTCCAGATGCAGCTCTCTGCATCAAGCACAATTTCCGTTAAGACCACAGAGGGAACACACTCAGTCTGGGGTCTGGGTTTCTCTATCTGTCTCCTTCCAGATCCCAATAATACTCCCCAGTGGCACAGCTATAGAGCTGAGACTTTAGCCGGATGTCCAAGCCAAGCTCTGCACTACTCCATCTGTGAAATCAGTGCTTTGTGTCCCTGCTACAAGCAGCTGACACACACTCTTTGAGATTTGATGTTCACACACACACACGCACACACACGCACACACACACACACACACACACACACACACACACACACACACACACACACCTGGGAAAGGCTGGCACAGATTTACTAGCTATGCCCCTTCTGCCTAGACTATAAGGTAGTTACACCACCACCCGACACTCCAAAGCCAGCTACTTTAAGGCTCTTGCAAGGGTGCCCAATTATACTGAGTAAAATTAATATTAATACAAATGGTAATGTTGACCAAACAGCACGGCTTTCAGGAGTGGCTGCAGTGTCAGCATATAAATTTAAGTATTCTTAAAGGTTAAAATAGTCTCTAAAGGACGAGCCACAATGAAAAGTTTAAATATAATTAATAATAATAATAATAATAATAATAATAATAAAAGAACACAAAAATACTAAATATCTTTTTACAGCAAACACCATAGTTTCATTCACAGGAAATATTAAAATAACACAGATGAATAGATTCACACAGCTACAGAAAAACAGTGATTAACTAATCTTACTATAGTTACGTATCTACTATATCTCCTCTTATCCTTAAGATCTAACTACATTTATATATCCTTCAATATATAACTATATTTATATATCTATATCTCCCCTTATCCTTAAGATTTAATCACATTTACACATCCTTCAAGCATGCACTTAAGGAACACCATTCTAAATCTTGGAAATGCCCCTGCACAAATCCAGGCTGATAATTCTAGTCATTTTATCACCCCTCCACCTCCTTTCTCTTCTGCTATAAACTCTGTCTTTCCTTTATCACCTTACTTTTCCCTCTTACTCTTTCCTCTCTCCTCTTCAACTCTACTCTTAGCTCTATCTACCTTGCCCACTTTATTATTATCTTTCTCTTATTCCACCTCTTTATCTATGTTCATTCTACTACATCCCCTCATTTCTTTCCTACACTACAAGCTCTACTTATTTTTATCTTGCTTATGGCTACCACAAATAAATTATGTCATAACTAGCATAGACACTAAATTATATGAAACATACTCTAATTATCCTATATAAGTAATCATTTTGTTATATTTGTGCTGTTGTTATACTGAATTTAATTAGTATACTGTTAAGTGAAAGCCCATGACTATAACTACACTAATTTTATTGTATTTATTGTTCTCGCTTAAATTTTTGTATTGTGGAGTTTTTCTCCAAGGGCCTCCACTGAAAATTGGTTCTTTAGGGCCCAGTTGGACTTTTCTGGTAAACAAATGTCAAATAAATAATAAATAAATAAATTTTCCTGACTGATTAAATAATTACTATTCCCTGGTCGACTTACTAGAGCAAGACAAGATGAAGTAGGTGAGGGGTCCTTCCTTGTCAGGTTTCAAAAACAGACTGCTGTAAGACTTCAGTCTCAGCTAGTATTAAAACATTATTTTAGTGATGGATTGCAGAATATCACATACATCTGCTCAACCGACATCTGATTCCCATGCAACCCCCCATTGCTAGAAACTGCCAGAATTTAGCACATATGTGTCAGTAATACCTACACATAGAGCTTGCTAAGGTCTGATGCAGGTTCTGGAAGTCATAACACAATTTCCAACGTCTATCCTTCCAGAGTAGTAATTAGTTCACTGCTTAAGACAATACAGAAGGCTTCCTAGTACTTGTTTTTCCACACATTTTGCCTCTGGCTGTAATCAGAACTGCAAGATACAATTTTTATGGCCTAGGCCTAGTAATTTAATTTCAGAACATTTTTCAAAGTTAGCTGCAGCTGGATTGTGATTAACCTCTTCTCTTCAAGTATCCTTTGTTAAAGCATGCACGTTTAATTTAGTTACAATACAGTCAGGACCCACTGTTGATACATTTTTAACATAAGCAACTTTACAAATACATTTTCAACACAAGTATCTGTACAAATCAGCTTGATATACAAATGACATGTAATTCTTTATAAAATCCCAGCTAGCTGTGCTCACATATGTTACACATCCACTACCCTACTTCTCCTGGCATAGCTGGCAATACCTCTGGTCATCACATATCCTATCTGCCTTTTTAGGGGTATCTGGATGACTATCAGGAACATTGCAGTCAGTAATACACACATCCACAAAAGCAAGTAGAGCAGGAAGAACTGGTGTAGTTTCTGGAAAATGCTTCTGTAACAACTCATAATATTTTCTGAGAGACTGACAACCCTGTTTTCGCCCACTGAAAAGACTTGCACATTCTAGCAATAGTCTCAGAGAAAAAGAAGCCCTACTAAGAGAATCAGAAACAGAACTCTCCTACGAGTCTGACTCAGAAATCTGAGGGAAAAACCTGAATTTGTCTCTGCATCTTTGTGATCAGATTCAGAGTCTTGGATCTCTTCAGAAAAAGAGGAATCCCACTTGCTTTTACCAGAAACTACATTACAAGAAGTATCAATATCCTGAATTAAACCCTGAAATTGACCCAGTAAACTACTCAGCCAAAGAAATTTGAGGAGGAGTAGATACATGCTTGGTGTTCTGTTTCGTTTTGACAGGAAAAATGGTTCCAGTCAAGTTACTAGTGCAGCAGCTGCTTCTTCAAGGATGGGCACAGAATTCTGGCACAACACTGAAACCTTCCCTATTCCCAGGACCATCAAGAGTAGCTCTCCCTTGCCTAATGAGGGAATTCCAAGAGCTGCAGAGGATGTGGATATCCCCCTGGTTCACAGTTGCTGGAGGTGCTGCACCAAAAAATCAGGGGTAAAAGATGAGGTGGTCTGAGGTACAGCAAATGGCCACAACAGAGTTACCCACCTGTGTCTGAGGCAAAGTGCTTGCCTGCTAGGGTGGCAAAGGCTGTTTGCTTATTTTTTTTCTTTTTGTGGCTAGAAGAAGGATTAATCATGGGATGGGTAGTCTGTTTCATGGTCAAACTGAAAATGGTAATTCTTTCCCAGAGAAGACAAGCAGCTATTGCTTGTGAGCACTATCAGTCCACAAAAGTTACTTTTTGTCAGATAAAGACACTGCCAGCCACACGAAAGAAAAATATTCACAATTTCTCCACAGAAAACATGTTTTCAGTTATTTAACAGTACTTTTAAACTGAGAGAAAATAACACAAGGCATTTTTTTAATTATGTTTGTAATATCAAAAAAACGTAGCAATGAGCTGAATTGATTGTGAATAATGTCATCAACATTCAACACTGAGTTTGAAGATATAGCAAATCTACTGGCCTATAAATGTTACTCTAACTTTACCTATCTTTCCCCTCCATCTGTCTCTCAAGGTATACCTGAAACTGGCTCACCTCAAGCAATCACACAAGACAAAGTCCTAAAAGTGCTATCAAAAGCTACAGCTACTCTATCAGTGGGACCCAACAATATTCCTGGATGCATCTTAAATAGCATAAAGCATGATTAAGTCACACCCCTAATAACACCGTTCACTCTTAGCCTCCATAAAGGTTTTGTATCAAGTGAATGGAGAACAGCTACAGTCATTCCACTGCACAAAGGATGACTTTTCACAGACCCATAAGTCTGGCCAGCATCATATGCAAAAACATGAAAAGACTTATCATGAAAATAATCAATCAGGACATAGGGAAACTCCAAACACTGGACCTGTCTCAGTTTGGATTTGTCAATAGCAGGTCATGCTTACTCGACCTGGTGGATTTTTTTGAAAAGGTCACCAAAACAATGGATAAAGGCAGAATGGTACACACTACACATCTCAACCTGGCCAAAGCTTTTGACACAATTCCCCACTCAGGCATAGCAGACAAAACTAAATAATCTCGGAATAAATAACTAGGGGGAGGGTTGACATAATAGTTAAGATCTTAACCCTTCAGATACAAGGTACAAGGTTTGATACTGACCTCTGGTTATTGGCTAGATGTGTAATAGCCTGTAGACTGGTAGATTAATATTTAGGTGGGAAGTTGACATAATGATTAAGGTGTTTACCTTACATACACAAGGTGCAAGGTTTGATTCTCACATGAGGTAACTGACTAGGCTTAAAATGGCCCACAAGTCCAGTTAGCTTACTATTAATCTATGCACCTATGTCACCTACTGGATTGTCAGCTGGCTCACAGATAGAAAGCAATAAATCAAAATAGGGGATGTTACCTGCACAAACAGCCCATTCACCAGTGGAGTCCCCCAGGGTTCTGTGCTGGGACCTCTTCTATTTGATATCTACTTTTCTATAGTAAAGTCAATAGCAAAGGGCCCTGGATTACTAAGTTTGCAGATGACTGCAAGCTAGTAGCAATCATTGAATCCCCAGATGACTTAGCCATTATGCAGGAAGTTTGTCCCAAATAAATAACTGGTGCCAAAATCATGGACTAAAACTAAATGCCAAAAAATGCATTATTGTATCCTTTGGGAAGCCACCTACCCTATATTGTATTGACAAAATGCCTCTAAATGTTGACCAAATTGTTCAGGATTTGAGAACTTGTGTGGGCAGTGACCTAACTTTTGAGGAGCATTTGTTCATTGTTGTAAGAAAGTGCTTCTATATTGCTTGCTTATAGACAAAGAGATTGTGTCTAGATCTAGGGATGTCATTGCCCCCCTTTACTCACCCCTTATTTGGCCAGTCATTGAGTGTAACGCCCCCTTTATAATGTATCTGTCCAGATGCAAGTAACAACTGGAATGCTCACAGAGATACCATACTTAAAGGATACAAGACCTAAACAATATGTCATACATTGACTGACTCAAAGCTGAGTCACTATACCCAGTATTCTACAGACTTCTAAGAGGTGACCTGTGTCCAAGGGCACCAGAATAATAGGGCAAGGGCAGAGGGGGTACCCCCCAACCTTTACAGCTGCAAGACCTTCTTGACTCCTGGGAAAAAAAATAAATATTGATGGCTAGCCTGATCCAGCACTAAGCAACATAGGAAATTACCTAGGTGGCAGCGTCTTGTTTAAGGATGACTCATGCGGCATTTTTCTTTAGAATGGTCCCATATGTCTATGCATGCATTCCTGTCTGCCTGTGCAATTTTAAAATACAGTACAGGTACAGCTTTTAAGGAGAGTTTTTATGCTGCCGATCACATGCTGTTGCCCAAGAGTTTTTGTTGTTTCCAGGTAAGGAAAGTTTTGCTTCTAGAGTGAGTTTGTGTGTGTGTGTGTGTGTGTGTGTGTGTGTGTGTGTGTGTGTGTGTGTGTGTGTGTGTGTGTGTGTGTTGCTTCCAGAGACAGAGTGTGTCTGTGTGTGTGTGTGTGTGTGTGTGTGTGTGTGTGTGTGTGTGTGTGTGTGTGTGTGTGTGTGTGTGTCTGTGTGCATGTGTGGTTGTTGCTTCCACAGTATGTGTGTGCGGTTCTTGCTTCCAGATGGAGGGGTGTGTGTGTGGGGTTGTTGCTTCCAGAGGGAGGGAGTGTGTGTGTGGTTGTTTTGTGTGTGTGTGTGTGTGTGTGTGTGTGTGTGTGTGTGTGTGTGTGTGTGTGTGTGTGTGTGGTTGTTGCTTTCAGAGTGTGTGGGGGGTTGTTGCTTCCAAAGTGTGTGTGTGGTTGTTGCTTCCAGAGTGTGTGTGTGGTTGTTGCTTCCAGAGTGTGTGTACCTGGTGGTTAGTGTTACTCAGGCTCAAACCCTGTACCTTAGGTACAAGAAAGTAGAGCCTGAATTCTCTACCAATGCCGCCACTTGTTACTCAAGGAGTTGAACCCATAGCTTTCAACTGTCCAGATTTGCACAGAATATTTGGCTCATATTTTTGGTCTGTTCCTCTTTAAAATTTGTGGTTTTCTGTCATATCAGTGAGAACGGACTTACTAAATAAATTGTAGCCCTTTAAGTTTCAACCATTCTATCTTTCAGGAAACACATGGTAACACAAAACATTTCATTCTAGCAACTTTCTAAGATTATACAAGCAATGTTTAAAATGTGTCGCTGGTTTTGGGCACCCCCCCCCCCAATAAAATGTGGCTTTTTCCAGATTTCTTGTGCTGCAAAGTTGAGAGATTTAGTTGAGTGTCAAGTGGATTTTACAAGGAGCTGTGAGCTTCAGGGGATTAGAAGTTTAGTGCTGCTTATGCCAAGTCTGTCTGCATTGTTAGCAGCACAACAGGTGGTATACTTGCTTTTGATCCGGAAGGCTGTGGGTCTACTCCCACAGTGTGCAGATGGATTACTGATGCTATGCTGTGTTGCATTTTAAAGGCAGTGAATGCTGCAGTTCTGTGAATGTCCTCCTTTGGAGGAGTTACCTAGTAACTCTGAACCTGTTATCTGCTTTGCCATCCATTCCCTACTGCAATATTACTAGCTTATGATTTTTTTTAATGTGACACAGGCAATTCTTCAAGGGCAACAGGCACTTTATTTGTAGATGAAACTATGAAATATAAAGCTGTTTGCTAGCAGCAACCTCTTCATTAGTTACAGATACCTTTAATGTGGAATTATTTAGATGACTTTTACTTTTGCAGAGATTGTACATATTTACTGATATTGGTAGATTGTAAGATCAGAAGTTTGAGTAGACTTTTATGATGAAATGTTCTGAACTGGGCAGTTTTTATTATTGGTTCACAATTTTTGTTTCATTGCTTACAGGGAAAATGTTCAAGACAATAAATTTAAAACACTCTCTGATAAGTGTGCTGTATTATACAATGAATATAATTTAACCAACGGTTCTTGGAATTCATAAATTCCAATGCCCTGGATCAGCTAATCCACAGTCACACTAGGGGCTCCAATATCCTAGACCTGGTCATTACCAACATGGAAAATTGATGGTCCACACCTATGGTCACCCCCTCATTGGTCAGGTCTGACCATAAGCTAATCACCCTTGACATCCACCCCCCCCCAGTAAGGAAACCTCTGTATAAAACTTCTCCAAAGCCAACTTCATGCTACTCAAGTCAGAAGTGACAAACTTCATGACACCCATGCAGACGGGAACTGAAAGTTTGACTGCTGAGTCCTACACTAAGGCACTGTACAAGCACATCCACTAATGCATGAATCATGCCATCCCAAATAGAACCAGACACTCTCCTCCAAAAAATGGAAGCCAATCTGGTGGCCCCCCTGCCATAAACAAACTTTCAATAAAAGGAAGAAACTGTTGCAGAAAAGAGGAAAATCCCAGGATGCAAAAAACTCCCTTACCAGCCTCAGTAAGAAGCTGAGATCCCTCATAAAATCCTCCAAAGCTAGTTATGAAATTAAAATTACCAAAGATTCCAAAGACAACCACAAGGCATTCTATAGCTATGTCAAGAATCTAAATGGCAATGCTCAGATCTGCTCTGAGCTACAACAGCATGGCATTAAATATACTGATCCCAAGGATATTGCCAATATCCTGGCAGATGGATTCAGTGCCAACTTTACCCCGCTCTCACTCCCTAAAGGGCCCATCTCAATACCAAATGATTGCCAAATTCAGGTAATAATGGTCACACAGGTAAAAACTGCACTCTCCAAAGCTAAGAATACAGCATCCATGGGACCAGACGACACCCCAGGCTGTGTACTACATGAACTATAAAATGAACTGGCACCTCACTTAAGTGTCATGTTTAATCATAGCCTCACCTCAGGCTTTGTGCTCACTGAGTGGTGCACAGTTAGAGTTATCCCACTCCACAAGGGGGGATCCACCTTGGATCCTGGGAACTACTGCCCCATCAGTCTGACGAGCCTGACCTGCAAGGCCATGGAACGTATTATCATGGAACTTATAAACAAAAACATTGGCAACCTTCAAACACTGGACCCCACCCAGTTTGGGTTTGGGAAGGGCTGATCTTGTCTCCTGAACCTGATTGACTTCTTCAAATCAGTCTCCAGAGCTGTGGACAATGTTAAGGTGGTCCACACAGCCTATCTGGACCTCGCCAAGGCCTTCAACACCACCCCCCACTCTGGAATCATAGATAAACTTACTAAGCTGGGCATTAATTCCTATGTCACTCGATGGGTTGCCAACTGGCTTACTGACAGAACCTGCACTGTAAAAGTAGCCGACTCCAAATTCAGATCCAGACAAATGGCAAGTGGAGTACCTCAGGGTTCAGTCCTGGGACTATTTTGTTTTCCATCAACTTCTCTGAAGTACAGGCCAACACTAAGTGACTCTGGCTAACAAAGTTTACAGATGACTGCAAACTAGGAGCCATTATTGAATCCCCAAATGATTTGGATATTCTACAAAAGGACCTTACAGAAACAGATGCTTGGTGTCAGAGCCATAGGCTCAAGCTCAATGCCAAGAAATGTATAGTTATCCCCTTTGGAAAAAAAAAACATGTACCTGTGAATTACCACATAGGTGGCAGTACACTAAACACTGAAAGTGTGATAAGAGACTTAGGGACACACGTGGACAGTGGCCTCACCTTCGATAACCACAGCACCATAACAATCAAGAAATCCTTCTATGTGGCACACCTCATCACTACGGGCTTTTCATCCAGAAAAAAGGAGATCATTGTCCCACTCTACTCATCCCTCATTAGACCCATTATAGAATACAACGCCCCATTTGGTATGTACCTCTCAATACATCTGCAACAATTGGAATGGCTGCAGAAATACCTCACTAAAAGAATCACAGGCCTAAAGCAGATGCCCTATGCTGACCGTCTAAAAAAACTCCATCTATACTCTGTTGCATATTGTCTACTCAGAGGCGATCTCTACTTAACATACAAGGCCATGTCAAACCCAGAGCTGTTGGACATGCTACACTTAAAGAAATCCCAATCCCTCAGAGCCACACACTCCAAGGATCTAAACCTTGTCATCACAATGAACAAAACATGCTGGAGGGATAGGTTCCTGACCCAGAGACTCCCCAGACTCTGGAATAGACTGCCCATACATGTCAAGCAGAGCACCTCTTTGACCCTCTTCAAATGGAACCCTGACGACGGGATGGGAGATAGGAAATTCACCCCAGGGATCACGTCAGTCGCCCTGCTAGACAGGGGTCCAGGGAAGTAAATATTGTTGGAAGAAATTGCCAGGGAATTGTTATGGCTAGGCTTGTATAGGTCCTAGGGCCGATAGCCTAGTACCAACCTATGAACATATGGACCTATAATACAATCAGGAAGGTGAAACAAAGAACACATACATGTATGCATGGCCCTAAAAATGTGTAACTATGGTTTGAAAACAGTCCAGAGGTAAGCTTAGTCCTCCACTGGCCAGATTCAAAATGAATGTGGGTTTTCATGCCAGTTAAATGAATGTGAGTTTCAAGGGCAGAGAAGTTTACTGCTCATGCTACCTCTGTTTTCATTGTGAGACTGTATTGTTTGTTTAGCAATTGGCTATCAGTGTTTCTGCTCTTTATTTCAATATCTGTAATCACTGTAGAAGTAAATAAGAAAACAGTATGCATGCTGACAGGTTTGAACAGTGTTTATGGTAACTGGAGAAATAGCCAAGTAATGGAACACTGGAGTGGCTGGGGAGGGGCTGCTGCTGGAGTGGAAGGAGGTTGCTGTAGGAGGGGCTGCTCTGGGAGGTTCCAATCTATTACCCTGCCTAGGGCCCCATTTAACCATGATCCAGCTCTGGTATTTTGCACTGTTATTTACTATAAAATGATCAGAAGTTGCTGTTATTTACTATAAAATGATCAGAAGTTGCTGTTATTTACTATAAAATGATCAGAAGTTGGAATGAAACAACGAAGTGTCAGTTGTAAAAAATAAGCAACTTTCATTCTGTATTGACAATAAAGGAAAGAAAGCGCTTATTTTTTACAACTGACACTTTGCTGTTTCATTCCAACTTCTGATAGTTTATGGTTTTCACTGTTATTTAATAATTAATAACATTCATATTGTTGAACATGTCAGTGCAGTTCTGTGGATTGTGGACCTCAACTGAAGTGGAAGCAGCCCACTCAGGTACATTATGGGCAGTCATTTATGAAATAACAACAGTAAAAATGACGGTGATCATGGTGATGATAAAATAAGACTTAATGCAGGCAAGAAACTGGAATAACTTTGCTGTTACTGTGTTTTCAGAAGTTAATACAGTTTCTTCCTTGCCTTAACTCATTCTTTTTTTTTTTTTCATTAATGCAAGTTGGCCCCAGTTTGTTAGATTTTTACAGTCATGCCAGAAGCATTAATGTATTTAAAAGAACAATAAAAAAATACTGTGTGATTTTTATTCTGCTTATAAAAAAGTTATTACAACATCTTGCCTTACTTTGAGCCTTCAGTTAGGTTATTTATTATTGTTATTTTTCAAGCTGCCCAGTTTTTGTTGCACCTTTTTTATTTAATTGAACAAATGAAAAAAATGCAATAGGTCAGGCTTGAAAGTGGTAAACAACTTTTGCTCACAGTTCTTATTTAAACTTCAAAACCTCATAGCTCAAGGGATAAAGCCAATAACTTAATGGGTTGGGATAAAGATCAAAGGCCTAGAATCAGAGACAGATTTTAAGTATAACATTGTTCTTATACGCTTTGCTGCTAGAATAACAGGTTTTGCATTAGACTGCATTTTCTGAAGGATATGAAGTCTAGAAGTCTGAAACTCAAGTGCCTATCATTAAGTTTTGCAATCCTCATACATTTGCCAACAAATCACACATATTATGAGGAACAGACCAAAAATATGAAAGAAAATCAGGGACAATCAAACATATGCTCTGATCTCTCAACCTCTTAGGCAAGAATTGGGAGAAAGAGTGTGAAAGACTCAAAATCATGGGCACATTTTAAGATTTACTCTTGTCACCAAGGCAATGGATGAAGGTAAAACAGTTCACACCACATAACCTTGACCTGGCCAAGCCTCATGACATGATCCCCTATTCAGGTATAGTACAAAAGATGAATAATCAAGGAGCAAACACTTACATCACTAGCTTGATTGCCAACTTGCTCACAGGATGCAGGTGATGAAAACAAGGGAAGTTACCTTTAGAAAGAGACCAGTCACCAATAGAATCCCCCAGGGTTCGGTGCCGAGACTTTTTCTGTTTGGCATATACATCTCAAAAGTAAAAGGAAATACCAAAGGTCTTTGGCTGACTAAGTCTGAGATGACTGCAGTTATTGAATCCCCAAATGACTTAACCTTCATGCAGGAAGGTCTGCTCCAAACAATAACTGGTGCCAGAATCATGAATTGAAATTAAACTCCAAAAAATACATTATCGTATCCTTTGGGAAGTCATCTACTCCAGAGAACTGCCAAATTGACAAAACCCCCCAAGAATTGACCCAGTTGTTTGGCATTTGGGAACTTATGTGTATAGTGACCTAACTTTTCACCAACATGTGCCCAGAGTCATAAGAAAGTCTTTCTATACTGCACAGCTTATAAACAAATTGATTGCAACTAGATCTAGAGATGTTACAAAGCCCTCATTAGGTCAATCATTTTGTATAATGCCCACTTTGGCATGTATTTGTCCAGACCCATGCAACAACTGGAATACCCACAGAGATACCTTACTAAAAGGATACAAGTCCTAAACAATAGGTCTTGCATGGACCACCTCAAATATTTATCACTATACACGGTATCCTACAGAGTGTTAAAAGGTGACCTGTGCCTGGCATAGAAGGCATCATCTGACCTTATACTGGTGGATCTACTGAATATCAGCAAGTCAAACGGCATCAGAAATACTCAATCCAGGTATCTAAACTGAATGTTGTGGAAAGATGTATATATATCACACAGACTACCACTGTTCCAGAACAGACTATCCATTCAAGTAAAACAAAACTCATCCCTGTCCATATTCAAATGCAAGGATGGGTAATATAAAATGTACTCCAGGATTGCCCCTTGTGCCACTAATGGATAGAGGCACTTTCTAAATGCTGCATCCCTTACATGGGTCCCCTCAAATTATCTATGGTATGATCACAGTTATTCTCACTAAGGCTAATATACAATTGTCAGCCATGGGGTAGGTAAGACCAATCAGGAAATGTTAATTCAAGCACCAAAAGGGAAATTGACTAAGCTTAAAATGTCCTCCATGTGAACCTATGTTGTGGTAGTAGATAATTAAAAAAAATTGCCCTTTTTAGATCACTAAGTGCCCCTCTCACCCCCCTCCCTCCACAGCCTTTAACAGCTTCCCGCACCTCTGCCTGTGTCTTGCATACAAATAATCCTCTGACCCAGTACTGATGGATTTACTGCACATCAGCAAGCCAAATAACATCAGAAATACTTGATCTGGGGATCTAAACCTCTTCTGTAACATCAACAGAATGCTTTGGAGGGACAGGTATATCTTGCAGAGGATACTGCTGCCCTGGAACAGACTCCTAATCCACATAAAACAAAGTTAACCCCTGTCCATATTCAGGTGCAACTTAGATCCATGGATGGGTCACAGACAGTTTACTCCAGGACTGCTCCCTGTACTTTTATGAACACAGGCAGCTCCTAAATGCTTTATTCCATGCATGGATCCACTCAAATTATCTATGGTCTGATCCCAGATATTCATATTAGGGATAATATATAATTATTGACCATGGCCTGGGTAAGGTTAATCTAACAACAAATGGGATAGGGTAATTAGAGCACAGAAAGGGTAACTAGCTACACTTAAAATGGTCTGCAGTTAGCCTAGTTCTTACCTATGAACCTATGAAACTACGAACAAGCAGTACTCTGGTAATTGTGTCACCAGACCTTAAACCTTTAATCAGGAATATCACAGAATATTTATTACCTCAGAAATGTGAAAACATTCTGTTAAAAACAGAAACGGGTGAGAAAAATATATTCCAACTGTAAAAGCACATATCAAATACTTAATATTTTTATAAAATCACAGTTTTCCCACACAAAATTTAAAAATAAGCCATGTTTACTGAATAAAAGCACATACATTTCCTGAAAGAAGTTGATATTCTTAAGGTGGAATACCAAATAATACCATAAATAGTAAATAAACTATTTATGAGAGAAAGCGTCTCCAAAAAGAAGTATTATTTTTTAGGCAAGAAGCTTTTGACCGACTCCTGTTCTTCTGGAGTAAGAGAGATGCTTCTCCTCAAACTGGCAGTAAAATTCTGAAAATTTACCTCACTTTGGTTGTTGATATACTTCCCTCTAAAAAGGGTGCAGCCAATCAGCAGCCACAGTGAGTGTGTTTGTGAGAGGGAGGGGAGTTAGAGTTTTGGCAAGCTAGCTAGGTGCTATGTCCTTGGCAAGACACTACCCATAGATTATTGCAGCAGTGCGAACGAAGAGCATCACCCACTACATCTGCTAAAAGACAAGCATAAAAGACAAGCATTTGTTAAATGTGAACTAGTGTTTAAACTGTTACAGAATTTTTCTACGTTTCTACTTAAATATAAATTGTTTAACAAAATCTCTTCTAGATTAATACCTGTTTGTTGAACAAAATCTTTCTCTACAATGTATGCCAATGGTTGGTTCCAAACAGTAGCTTGTAAACTATTGTCTTCGTTTTCTTGTTCTTCAGGTGAGAGCTGGTTAAGTTCTGGGTTGTTGTAGTTTATATATTGGTATAATGGTCTGCAATAATCCTGGTTACTTGGAATTCCTAAAACTAAAAACAAATTCATATATATCTCAAAAGAAGGGGAGTCTTTCAATCTGTATATATTCTGAATTGTCACATGAATTCCTGTCTTCTGCTTTTGCATAATGGTCTACTCCAAGACAAAACTGTGATCTCTAATTTGTAGTATAAACGTGGCTTTCTGTTTTATTCTCGGTACTTATAAAGTGCAGCTGTGTTTGATATTTACCATAACTACAAATATTCACTGGACAGTATCACTATTCATATGACTTTTGCTTCTTACCAGCAGTCAGTGTCTGGCCTGATTTTTTAACTAAGGCCCCCAGAATGAGAAAAATGCTGGTGATCGCACTGATGTTCTTCCAGCACCATTTGCTATAGACCTCATGTAGATTCAGTGGCTCCATATTATTTGTATGACTTGCAAATAGTAAAATGTCAGTTGAATACAAAAGAATGGATTAGCTTAATTTTGAAACAGCTTAAAAGACCAAGTCATTAAAACTGAATGAAATACAGTATGCAATATATTATATTGCAATATGCAATTTATATATAATGTGGCCCAAGACCCATATGACTAGTTTTACATTTTTTGCAGGGTAGCTTCCTTCCACCTGGCCCTCTGCCTGGGGGGCGTGCCCTTATGCCCCTCCTTACTCTAATATATATATACTACCAACTCCAAGATCATACTATATAACAGTAAGGAAAGCATTTATTTCTGTGATTTAAATGTTGACGAATCACCAAGACAGCACTATAATATAGCTAGTACATTCAGATTGTGGGTGTGCAGAAAATACTTGTTTCTTTCAAAACAAGGATAACTTAATTTAACTGTCAAATATGAATTTTCTTCAGTGACATTTGATCTAGTTTTGTATCCATAGTCTGCCAGTTTTATTAACTCATTAACCTAAACTGAACAGGCTTCTCAGTTCAAATTTCTAACAAGCTATGCAATCTATAAATTTAACTTTTACAGACTGTATTGTAGTGTAACTTAATAGCTGGAATTCAAGCCCTAATGTACAGCTGTGGGTATTTATGCTTATTGTAGCTGCAGATCTTACAGCAGTCACTTTAGTAGTAAATGATCACAGCTGAACTGTATCCCACCTTACCTGTCCCTTCTCTGGTCTGAAATACTAAATGCAATCAATTCCACCCCTGCAGAAACTAACACAGGCTTCAGCTGAAGTGCACCAGGCTACGTATGCACATAGATCACCTTTTATATCTACACCAGTGCACATTCTTTTCACTTCTTTGAGGCATAATTCCTTTAAAGAGAAGGATGGGTGCAAACAAATGCATTTAAAATATATAGAGAACTTTAGGTATAAAATGGAAAAAATGTGTACTAAAATGCAATAACCTCTTGCCAAGATGTCAACAATTATGGTATAGAAATTAAATATAGTAATAGTAGTAGCAATTATTGATGTAGGGAGATAGCGTCAGATGCAGGCATAATGGAAGATTAAATAAACAATTCCATTCCCAGGTCAGAATTCCTATAATTTTTGTTTTAAATTTGGTGTTCTTCCCTCTGCAAAACAACATACACAAACGTCTACAAAGTTGAATCACCCACAGTACAGTTTAGATACTGAAGGCTGCAACAATAATGCATCCACCAATGAATGATCCTGTTCTGGGACAGGGTCTGGCTGGCTGGCTCAAAGATTAGCTCCTCATACCTTCTCTGAAGGAGAAACTGTTTAATTTAATCTTATAAATCAAAATTAAAGGTGTTGGCATCTTAGAATTAAATACCTGCCCTAGGGTGCCACCCAAATGAAAATAAAATACTGTAATCCCTGTCCTTTATTACAAATACTCATATGCATTTCAATACCTAAGGCTTATACCCTTTAACAGCTTGCTTTTGCTTGCATCTTACTCCAACAAGCTTACCTGATGGTCATTAAAGTAGCACATTACTACACACACACAAAAGGCACTGCAACACCATGCATTTTTTTTTTTGAATAATGAAGCATAAATCACAAAAAAAAAATATGACAGAAAACCAGACATTTCTGCAAAATAAAGGACAGATTTAAAGCCATGACTGTACTTGTGTCTACTTGGATACCTTCAAGCAATCAATATAATATCGGCGGCATTATAGATTATAGATACAGCTTAAATAATATAAAACCCTATCACTATAGATGGGGTTGCAAACTGGCTCAGGGACAGAACCCACATGGTTAGAATAGCTGGAGCCATGTCAAAATGCACACCTTCTGGCCTAGGATTATAAATAATAATGAACCTATGAACTATATGACTTATAAAAGTTCCCCTAAGTTCAATCAATGTCATGTCAGTACACATGCTGCCAATACTATACATAGTTCACATAAGAAACATAGACCCAATAGAATACATAGACCCTTAAATGCTACCCCACTTAAATCCCAAAATGAGAAACCCTGAATGAACACCACATACACACACATCTTAACATCTTATGGCCTCTGCTTTGCCCATAAGGCACCACACCACACAACAACACATTCTGGTCTATTCTCCACCCACTGTGGACACTGACCTTATCTCTCTCAGGCTGAGTAAGGGAAAAAAGTCAGGGTCAGTTGCTTATCAGAGGCTTGGATCTACTTGCCATTACACATGCACTCAGGTCATTGAGTAAAAGTATATATAACTCAGACATAGTTCATGGAGTGTAAATGACCTGACTTGTACTTCCCTACTCTATATAAGAGACCTCATGGAGCTCTCCAAATATGTGTTCCCCTAGAATGCTTCATGTGTGGTCTGAGACACAGACACTGTGCTGCAAAGAGCACACCCAGCAGTGCAAGCCTAAAAGATTTTTCCAGCCACAACTTTAGACTACTACTACCACAGACTAAGAAAGGTGGAATCACTACTTTACATCACAAATAATAAGTATACCTCAAGGCAGGTCCAACAGCAAGAACACACTGAACTTCTCCTTATTCAAATCATCATAGCCAAAATTCCATACATTTAAACAACCACTAATAACTAGGAATCATATGCAACACGAAATGTTGCGAACATAGAACTCTTGGATTCTGTAAGACAAACTCCTAGACAACAGATTTTCATGGACCAGAGAATCAATGACATAAGCATGGGGTCTCACACATATAATAGAGTGCTGCACACACACCTAGTTTTTTCACTTTAAAGTGTAGACCACAAAAACAGTTGATGATTTGAAAAAAATAAAATAAAAGAAACTTACCTGGAACCTGGAATGTTCATCAAGAAACTAAGTGTTCACTAAAAGTGATAACCTGGCACAATTTCAGTAACATACGCAACACTGGTACTCTTGCTGCTTAAATCAATACAACAATCCATCAATACGCATGTCAATAGCTACCCAGGTAGAGCAGTACAGTGCTAAGTACAAAACTAAAGCAAAAACTAGCTACCCTGGTGGAATCATACACATTGTAACAGAAGGAAAAAAAGAAAAAAAAAATCACATCAGTTAGGCACCCAGCAGCAGGATAAAAGAAAGCTCTCTCATCAGAAGAACCTTGGAGGCCAAATAAAATCTACCAAAGCCAAATTTGAGGTAAATAATAGCAAGGAAACAAAATGTTGGGAATTAAAGTGAGATGCCTGGAGAATGCAGTGTCCTAAACTCAGCAAGATTACAGGAGACAAACATATGGCTATGGCTGCCCTAATTGGGGGGGGGGGCTTTGTACTAGGTAGTCAAAGATCTGGTAGTTCCAGGACTACTACACTAATTTCAAAACCAGGAGAAAAACTTTTCTAATTGTGGATGCCCCCTGCTACAAAAACCTCATTCAGATTATATTCTGCTGTCTGGGTAAAGCAATAAATCAGATGGCGGTCTACAAAATTATATTTTATACACCAGATAATGCCTTTACTTTTCTACAAGACAAACTGTGCAATGAAGCAGTGCCAAATGTAACTGTTAAGTACTGCATAACTGCTGCAGCATGAAAAGTGCAACATTTAGCTGTTGAGCACTATAAGGGATCAGAGGCGCTGGAAGCTGTTGAAGACTTGGGGGGGGGTGGAAGGTGAGAGGGACACGGGCAATTTTCTAAAACTATTTACTGCCACAACATAGAGTCATGTGGAGGACATTTTAAGTTTAGCCAATTTCCATTTTGGTGCTTGAATTAATATTTCCTGATTGGTCTTACATATCCCATGGCGGTTAATTGTATATTAGCCCTACTGAGAATAAATGTGATTATACTATAGATAATTTGAGGGGACCCATGTAAGGTATGCAGCATTTAGGATCTGCCTCTATCCATTAGTGGCATGAGGGGCAATCCTGGAGAACATTTTCTATTACCCATCCTTAGATCCAAGTTGCATTTGAATATGGACAGGGATGAGCTTTATTTTACTTGAATGGATAGTCTGTTCTGGAACAGTGGTAGCCTCTGTGATATATATCCATCTCTCCACAACATTCAGTTTAGATACCTGGACTAAGTATTTCTGATGCCATTTGACTTGCTGATGTTCAGTAGGTACATATGTATTAGGTCGGAGGATGCCTTGTATGCCAGACATGTCACCTCTAAGCACTCTGTAGGATACTGAGTATAGTGATAAATCTTTGAGGTGGTCCATGCAAGAACTATTGTTTAGGACTTGTATCCTTTTAGTAAGGTATCTCTGTGGGTATTCCAATTGTTGCATGGATCTGGACAGATACATGCCAAAGTGGACATTATACAAAATGATTGACCTAACGAGGGCTTTGTAAAGTGGGAAAATAACATATCTAGATCTAGTCACAATCAATTTGTTTATAACCTGTGCAATATAGAAAGACCTTCTTATGACTCTGGGCACATATTGGTCAAAAGTTAGGTCACTGTACACACAAGTTCCCAAATGCCAAACAACTGGGTCATTTCTCAGGGGGCATTGCCAATTTGGCAGTTCCCTGGAGTAGATGACTTCCCAAAGGATATGATAATGTATTTCTTGGATTTAAGTTTCAATTCTTCATGATTCTGGCACTAGTTATTGTTTAGGACAAACCTTCTTGCATGATGGTTAAGTCATTTGGGGATTCAATAACTGCTCCTAGCTTGCAGTCATCTCAAACCTAGTCGGCCAAAGCCCTTTGGTATTTTCTTTTACTTTTGAGATGTATATGCTAAACAGAAAAAGTCTCAGCACCGAACACCGGGGGACTCCATTGATGACTGGTCTCTTTCCCTATTTTGATCTCCTGCATCCTGTGAGCAAGCATACATGTATGCATTCTTTGATTCACCTTCCTGATGGTATTAACCTGATTGTATTAAATTATATTCCTTGTATAATACAGCACTACTTGTTAGAATGTGTTTTAAATTTGTAGTTTGGTTAATAGTAAGTAATGAAACAAAATGTACGAAACAATAATAACAAAAATACCCATTTCAGAAAATTTCAACCATAAAAGGCCACTCAAACTTCTTGTCATTACAATCCACCAATATCAGTAAATATGCAAAATCTCTGCAGAAGTAAGTCATCTAAATAATTCCACATTAAAGGGATCTGTAACTAATGAAGAGGTTGCTGCTAGCAAACAATTTTATATTTCATTGTTTCATCTACAAATAAAGTGTCTGTTGCCTTTGAGGAATAAATTACCTATGCTACATTAAAAAAAATGATAAGCTAGTAATTTTGCAATGGGGAATGGATGGCAATCTGATAACAGAAACATAGTTACTAGGTAACTCTGCCAAAGGAGGACATTCATAGGACTGCAGCATCCATTCCCTTTAAAGTCCAGCACAGTAACGTATCAGTGATCCATCTGCATACTGTGGGAGTAGAATCCACAGACTTCTGTATCAAAAGCAAGTATACTGCCTGTTGTGCTACTAACAATGCCAATGGGTTATCATAAGAAGCACTAAACTTCTCTTCCCCTGAAGCTCTCAGCTCCTTGCAAAATCCACTCGACACTCAACTAAATCTCTCAACTTCGCAGCACAAGAAATCTAGAAAAAGACAAAATTTATTTGGAGCTGGGGGGGGGGGGCAAAGGCCCAAATCCAGGGACACATTTTAAATATTGCTTGTATAATCTTAGAAAGTTGCTAAAATAAAGTGTTATGTGTTACCATGTGTTTCCTGAAAGATAGGGAGACTGAAACTTAAAGGGCTATCATTCTTTAGTGAATTCAGTTCTCACTGATTTGCCAGAAAACCACACATTTTAAGAGGAACAGACCAAAAATATGAGCCAGATTTTCTGTGAAAATCTGGAGAGTTGAAAACTATGGACTCAACTCCCTGAATCACAAGTGGTGGTATGGTTAGAGAATTCAGGCTCTTGTTTGAGACTGAGTAACACTAACCACCAGGTATACCTAACTGGGGCATTTTACACACACACACACACACACACACACACACACACACACACACACACACACACACACACACACACACAAGCGGGAGCAGCATAACTCCTGTAAATAAAAGAACAAAACTCTCCTTACTGGCATGACTCTGGCTCTAGCAGCACCAAGAGAACAGTGGCAGCATAACTCCTGTAACACAGAGCAATAAGAGAACAAGAACAGCTAGTTTAGTTAGCTTAACTTCCATGCACAAATCCATGTTAGTGTGAAAACTCCACTTCATTAATTTTTCCTGACAGATCTTGCAGCTGTAAAAGTGGGGGGGGCTCCCCATCCCCCTGGCTCTATGGTTCCGGCACCCATGTAAGGGATCAAAGCTACCTACTGGCTCTGGGAAATTTAAAACAGTTTCTTCCACATGATCTATGTTAACTCAGTAATCGATGTATGTTGTGTCTTGTTGTGTCTTTCGGCTTTTCCCGGTTAGGGGTCGCCACAGCAGAACTCCAGTCTGCTAATGATTGGTAGTTGATTTTTACGTGCCGAGTTACCAGCTCTGACACACAACCTTCAATGAAGGTACGCCCATTCATGCATGTCTCCACGCAAAAGACACTCTAGCTGAGAATCGAACCGGACAGCATCTTACTGTGAGTCGACAATGCTACCGCAGCACCACCACCGCGGGTGACCACCAATATAAAAAGAAAACACATGCTATATCCAACAACTGCATAGGATAGTATCTAGCCAACAGCTTTTCAGCATACCCACAGACAAGTATGTATATATATATATATATATATATATATATATATATATATATGTGTGTGTGTGTGTGTGTGTTGATAACTAGATATATCTAACTATATTTATATCTATCTATCTATCTATTTATCTACCTATTTATATGTGTGTGTGTGTGTGTGTGTGTGTGTGTGTGTGTGTGTGTGTGTGTGTGTGTGTGTGTGTAATACAAACTACACCAACAAACAACAGAAATAATAATCTACTCTTCATTTAAGTAGGTGGGCAAGCCCCCCTGCATTCCACGAGCCCCTGCTATTAAAACATATCAACTCCGAGATTGCACCACAATGAAAAAATGGTACATATACCTGTAAGAGCTATATGGGTAAATGTGTAATGTTTAATAGGCTATATTCTGTATATATCAACAACATAGCTCTTAAACACTTGATGACTAAAAATGAACATTTTTTTTTTTTTTTTAACATCTGTTAACTGGAAAAGTCCAACTTGGAACAAAGCCAATTTTCAGCAGAGGCCCAGGAAAACACTCCAGATGGATGTCTCATTACCTCTGCCTGTAACAATTCTTTCAAGCTTTCACTTAAAATAAACATATATTTTATTTTAAGCAATCCGATCTAAAAATTGGACTACCCTTCAACATTAAAAAGCAGAATTCCCTTTTCAGACTTTACAAAACTCCACACCAGCTTCACAGCTGGCATACTTTTTTCCAAAGACTACAAGCTCTTAAGGTGTAAAGCAATACTGTACTATAATTAACTACATTCCGGAATTCTAACACATGATATTGTGCACTTTCAGTAAAACGAAGTTTTGACATACCGGTCTCGAGATTTTGTAGTTTGGGAGTATGAGACTTCAAAATTTGAAAGTAGATCCATAAATATATACATATATATATATATACATATATATATATATATATATATATATATATATATATATATATATATATATATATATATATATATATATATATATATATATATATATGGATCCACTTCACAACTTCACAAGCTCAAAGTCTGAAAAATTCAGACCATAAGATCGAAGGTTTGAAACTTTGAACATTTTGAATGGAGACTGCTATACAGCATGGAAGGGGAAATTTACCATTTTCCTCACTGTAGTGCGATCTCAGATTGGCTATATTTATTGAGTAGGGGGGTGCAGGGGGTCTTGCCCCCCTGCAACAACATACAAAATTTTTGTTTTAATTTTTTTTTATTACAATTTCGAAGATGTTCATCGTGCATACAGCTGCAATCATAACAGATGGGTTCTCCTGCCGTCAGGCGGGTCCTCGGTCGGCCGAATTCCAAAGTCTAGGTCCGACATCGGTTGTCGTCGCTTCTTCCCTGACGTCAGTGCGACAGGGGTATAAAGAAACCAGCCAACGCCATTTTCTCCAGTCTTTCTTGCCATGCAGTGCCCGAAGCAGAAGCAGTTCACAAGTGCCGGTCGGCCAGCTCCTGAGATTACGAATATTTTTCAACCGAAGACTTCTAGAAAGCTAAGTACCCCGTTGGGGAAACTTTTCTTGCCTCAGACCGATGTCAGACAAAGTTAATAATTGCATTTCATGTGGGAAGCAAATACCGCATAAGGATTTCCATTCCCTATGTATACCTTGCTTAGGCCCAGACCACGATGTCTCGGCCTGTCGTTTTTGTGCTACATTCAACAGACGCACTATTAAGTGTCGGGCGGAGTTCGCCCAACACTATTTTGGCAAAAAGTTTAATTACAGCATGTCGTCGGATACTCCAACTCCAATTTTGAGTAAACGATGTAAAGATAAGGACCGACATACGAGGTCCACGACTTCTACTGACACCACGCTAAAGCCGACTACATGTGCTCCAGTTCTCAGCGAGGTGCCTACGCAGCCCCTGACTACCGATGACACTTCATTAGCAGTGTCTTCTGTGCCCGAGGTCGCAAGCTCTTTGGCCTACACCCCAACTACAGATACCGAAGTCACTCTTAGCGGGGAAACTCAGAGTTCAGACAGGCCTGCCACCTCTCAAGGTGTCTTCAGGCCTTCTTCTTCTTTTTCCATTAAGGCTTACACTAAATCTAAAGCAGCCATGCATTCTAAAAGACAAGCTCCACAGGGCCCCTCTCACGGCCCCATGCCTAAAAAGCAGATACTCAAAATGGCTGAGGATTTGATTACTCTTATCAGGGGTTCTCAACCCCCCCCCCAGACAAAAGGCCCAGAGTGGAGGAAGAATATCTTTCCTCGGACCAGGACTCCATTACTTCAGAGCATTCTGAGGACCGGGAACATTCTTACTCCCCTTTCGAAGATTCTGATGCAGAGGAGTCCATTCCCTCTGTCTCCCCCCCCTGAGGATTACTCTTTTGGGGAAACCTTGCATACCTTGAGGGAACACTTCCACTGGGAAGGTCAAGAGTAGACTTCAAGAAAAGGCTCAGGGATTTCCTCTTGCTCCCTCAGCACAGCCCTCTGGCTATACCTCCTGTCTTAGGCATATTAGATGATGTGTATTCAGAGGCCAGCCTTAACCCAGATTCTTTACCTCCAGCTCCAGTCAAGCCTGACAGGTATTACCGGGTGCCTGATTCACACCAATTCCTATAAAAAAGCCATGCGGCTGACCTAGAAACTATTTCACAGGGTCCCAAGGGAATTAAGGCCTCCACTGCCAAAAATCCATTACCTTCAGAGAGAGATTCCAGAGCTTTAGAAAGGTGGGGGAAAAAGGTATACACCTCGGCCACTTTAACCATGAGGGCATTAAACTGTCAGTTCCAAATGTTAAAGTATCAACAGTTTTTGTTATCTCAGTTGAAAAGCAAAATGTCACAACCTGAACAACCAGACTTGAAGGAGTTGCAGGATTTGTTGTACAGTGCAGAGCAAGTGGGTAAACATACCTTGCAATGTGGTTTTGATGCTTTAGAAGCCTCTTGTAGAGCTGCTGTTACAGGATCAGTCATACGTAGACATGCTTGGCTCAAACAGCAAACCTTACCAGATCATGTCAAAGCTAAATTACTAGATGCACCTCTTCAAAAAGATGTATTGTTTGGTGTTAAAGCTGAGGAGGTATTAATGAAAATGGAGGAAAAGGCAAAATCAATGTAAACAGTGAAAGATTTCCTACAGGTACAACCGCCACGTTTCAGTAGAAATTGGCCTTCAAAAAATTGGTCCTTTCCAGCCACAGACAGACCTCAAAGAGGTAGATACAGGCACCCGAGAGGTAGAGGGCAATCTCAAGGATCATTTAGAGGCAGACAATGGCAAACACCAACCCCAAGAGGGGGTGAGGATAGTTCACAGCCATTCAGAAAGCAGACCCAATGACTTTCCCCTTTGCATGCCAAGCAAGGCTCAAATGGCAGCACCTTTAGGCGGAAAACTGGCATTATTTTCGAAAAATTGGCATATTGTCACAAAAGACAAATGGATCCTGGACATTATAGACAGAGGCTACAGATTCCACTTTCACACCCTTCCAAAAATGAGAGGCATGCCAAACCTGCCACACAATCAAAGGGCAGAGGCACAAAACAAATTTCAGATCTCATGGACATGAAAGCTATTCAAGAGGTACCTGCACAAGAACAGGGTCAAGGTTTTTATTCCAGACTATTCCTGATACCAAGGAAGGGCAAAGATTGGAGACCTATTTTGGACCTATCCATCCTAAACACATATTTACTCGTACCAAAGTTCAAGATGCTCACATTACAGCAGCTTCTTCCCATGCTGGGCAAGGAGTCTTGGCTGGTGACATTGGACCTCAAGGAGGCATACCTGCATGTCCCAATCAGACAAGATTGCAGAAGATACCTCAGATTTCTTGCAGGTTCATCCCATTATCAATTCTCTGCATTGCTCTTTGGCTTATCTACTGCTTCCAGAGTGTTCACGAAATGCCTGGCATCAGTAATTGCCTTCTGCAGACTTCAAGGGATACAAATATACCCATATCTGGACGACTGCCTGATCCAAGCGGACAGCAAACACACTCTTCTGAAACACCTGGCATTTGTAATAATGTTGTTGAAATCTCTGGGATACACAGTCAACAAAAAGAAGTCAAGACTAATACCCTCTCAAACAATAATTTTCCTGGGTGCCAGCTTGGATACAAACACCCAGATGGCCTACTTCACGCCAGAGAAACAAGGGCAATTAACTCAATACTTCAGAAAACTGGCAACCTTCACCAGGCTGACTGCAAGGAAAATCATGCAGGCTCTGGGATTCATGGCATCTTGCATCCTGCTAATCCCATGTGCAAAGCTGCATATGAGGAAACTTCAATGGTAGCTAAAAAACTTATGGTCTCAACACAGCCACAGTTTGGAAACAATCATACCACTGATTCCATGTCTTCAAAAGGAATTTCTGTGGTGGGCTCAAGCATGCCAAAGAAACATAGGTCTCCCATTCTGCAAGCCTCAAGCAAATCAAGTCATCACAACAGACGCCTCGGACTACGCCTGGGGGCACACATGACAGATCGGTGCATTCAGGGCAAATGGTCACAAAAAGAAAAGCACCTACACATCAATCAAAAGGAAATGCTAGCAGTAATAAATGCTATTATGGCTTTCAAAGACCTACTGCATCCAGGCCAGCTATTGATAAGAACAGACAACACCACAGTGATGTGGTACATAAACAAACATGGAGGAACTCATTCATATCCCCTGTGCAGACTAGCCATGTCCCTTTGGAACTCGGCTCTGGAATTGCAAATCCAACTTCAAGCACAATTCCTGCCAGGGAAGGAAAACACACTGGCAGACAACCTGAGCAGAAAAATGACAGATCCACACGAATGGAAGTTGCATCCTCAAGTTTTACAATGATAATTCAAGCATGGGGAAGGCCAGACATAGATCTCTTTGCCACCCACAGAAATTACCAATTGACAAAATTCTGCTCAAGGACCTTTCATCCACAGGCCTGGAAAGTGGATGCACTCTCTTTCAGTTGGACAACAATGATGGTTTATGCCTTTCCACCTCTTCCACTGCTGGCCAAAGTTCTATTAAAAGCCAGAGCAGACAGACCAAAGATGATTCTCATTGCTCCAGACTGGCCAAGACAACACTGGTACCCACTCCTGAGGAGCCTGACACATTCCCCACCATGGATCGTGCCTCTAATGCCTCTTCTACTGACTCAGCACAACTTCAAAACTCTTCACAGTCAGCTGAAAACACTCAATCTAGCCGCATGGAGAATTCCTTAAATTCACAGCAGACCCTACTCTCCAAGGAGGTGCAGGATGTCATTTTGGAGGCCAGAAGGCCTTCTACTAGAAAAGCCTACTCCGCAAAATGGAAACGGTTTTGTGTCTGGAATCAGAAAAAGGGTCAGAATCCTGGAATGCTGAATTTACCTCAAATACTACAGTACCTAGCCGAGCTGCTAAGCAGTGGACTTTCATTCTCCTCCATCAAAATCCATGCCTCAGCCATTTCTGCAGAGTACAACACTGATCCTCCTTTATTCTCTCACCCTCTCTTAAGACAGTTCCTCAGAGGGGCTAAGAATATAAAACCCCCAAGGAAGCAACCAGTACCGGCTTGGGACGTCAATTTCATTCTAGAAAAACTAACCCTGCCTCCTTTTGAGCCAGCTGCTTCAACAGATCTGCAATTTTGTCATGGAAAACAGCCTTCCTTCTAGCTATCACCTCAGCACGCAGGGTTTCGGAACTACAAGCCCTCATGGCTGTGCAGCCTTTCATCATTTTCCATCAGGACAGAGTTTCCTTATGAACCAATCCTTCATTTATGCCAAAGGTAGTATCCAGGGTAGCCTTGAATCAGGCTATCCACTTACCTACGTTTTACCCTAATCCACAAAACAATGGGGAGAAGCTACTACATTCCTTGGACATTCACAGACAGCTCCGTTATTATTTGGACAGAACAAAGCCTTTCAGAAAATCAGAGCAACTCTTTGTGTCCTATGCTACAGGTGCTCAAGGGAAGCCTATTTCCAAACAGACAATCTCAAAATGGATAGCCCACTGCATACATTTTTGTTACTCTTTTCATGGTAAAACTGTACCTACAGGCATCAGATCTCACTCCACAAGGGCCACAGCTACCTCTGCTGCTTTCCTCAGGGGGGTTCCTACCAAAGATATTTTGGAAGCAGCTACTTGAAGTTCTGTACATACTTTCTCCAAGCACTATCACCTACCATTATACTCCAAAACTAGAGCGGGCTTTGCCACTGCAGTCTTGCAGGGCATCCTGGCTCCACCTAGTTCATCTTAGTGCCTACCACCCCTTTATTAGCTTTGGGATTCTACCCATCTGTTATGACTGCAGCTGTATGCACGATGAACATAGTACAGTTTTGTACCTACCATAAATGTAGATGTTCGAGTGCTAATACAGCTGCAGTCCAGGTTTCCCTCCCTCCTTCCCCTCTTGGGACAGGCCTTATGGCTAACACCTCCTCATACAACTTCATTGGGGTATTCTTTTATGGTGTATTTGCTTGCAACTACTGTTTTTTGATTATATTGCATTTGCTTTACTACATAAATTTATGTTTTGCCTTCCTTCTGGGGGCACCTGACATCTGGGGCAAGAAAAACTGAAGAAAATGGCGTTGGCTGGTTCCTTTATACCCCTGTCGCACTGACGTCAGGGAAGAAGCGACAACAACCGACGCCGGACCTAGACTTTGGAATTCGTCCGACCGAGGACCCGCCTGATGGCAGGAGAACCCATCTGTTATGACTGCAGCTGTATTAGCACTCGAACATCTACATTTATGGTAGGTACAAAACTGTACTTTTCAAAACTTGGATCTTATGGTCTTGACCATTTGCAATTTGAAGTTTTGAAGCACTGAGCTTGTGAAGTAGATATGCACATATACATATATATATATATATATATTTATATATATATATATATATATATATATATATATATATATATATATATATATATATATATATATATGGTTCCCTATTAGAATCCTGAAACACTATAAGCCTGAAAGTCAAAATCCTGAAAACTAATGACTGAAAATGCAAAATCTCAAAAATGCAAAATCCTGAAAGTCAAAATCCTGAAAACACAAAATGGACATGCTGACGTCACTGTGGCTTTGCTATTGTTAGCCCTGTGGTGTTAGGTCATGCGTTGGGTCCAGGTAAGTGTGCGGTTGGTTTTATGTTAGGGTTAGGGGTGGTATAAGTGAGTTAGGGTTAGGGCGCAGGTTAGGCATGTATGCAATAGTGACAAATATTGGGGTTAGGGGCGGTTTAAGTGAGTTAGGGTTAGGGCGCGGGTCAGGTGAGTGTGCGATAGTGACGGACCTTAGGGTTAGGGTTAGGGTCAGGGTCAGTTGGTAGATATTAGTGTCTTTATAGTGACATATTAGCATTATTTGTGTTTTCAGGATTTTGACTTTCAGGATTTTGCATTTTCGAGATTTTGCATTTTCAGTCATTAGTTTTCGGGATTTTGACTTTCAGGCTTATAGTGTTTCAGGATTCTAATAGGGAACCATATATATATATATATATGTGTATATATATATATATATATATATATATATATATATATATATATATATATATATATATATATAGATATAAACAAACTGCGGTAGAAAACAGAAAAACACTGGAACACAGAGGTGATGTGTAGATCAGAGTGCAAGTGATATATGCTGTATCTTTAAGAAGCATGTTAAGGCTGTATGTGCAAGTATAAATTCCAGACACGTGCAATCCCTAGTGCTATTTTGAAGCGCAGCCAGAGTGTGAGCATGCATGATCGCAGTTGTTAGTTTGTATATAAGTTACTTAAAGTTAAACTTCTATAGTGATGTTTGTATAAAATAAAGCTGCTTGAACATAACCCACGAAGACTCTTCTATTGTGTCCAAAGTAGGAGAGCGACATGATGTAATACCTTTTATTGGAGCAACTTGGGTTTTACAATTACTTGATCTTTCAGACTAACCGTAGTCCTTTTCAGGAGTTATACAAAAACTATTACATCTGTGTCTTAATGTTTTTCTATTAATGTAATAACTGGGGTAAATCGCTAAGCTGTATGGATCTTTCTCAGAATCAGCCCAGGACCACTGTCTGGTTGAATGACTTGTTTAGAAGCACACAGTAGGCCAACGAAGGCTGAGGAACTTGAACCCCACAGCACAGAAAGCAGCTCATTAACAGACCATAGTCTTAATCCTCTGTGTTAACTGCCAGTCTCCCAGCAAGAAATATTACAAGTAGATGCCATGGATCAATCAGCACCATAAAAGCAAAAGGAAACCCAGCAAGCAGTATTGGATCAACTGCCAAAATCTTTGCAGCAATGTTTAACTGTAGCTACCCTGAAGAAGGACTTTGTCTCAACTAGTAAGCAGAGGTGACAAAAGTATCTGACAACAAAAACATGAGCTTGCATGACACAACAGAGTATGTTGTAAAGCTGAGTTGTTTGTAACTCCTGCACATAAACTGTTGGAATGTTAACAGTGTATACACCTTGTGTTTAATCTATGTGGTGCTACCATGGCAAGTAAGTGTAGTTTTTCATATTAGTTGGATTTTGCTGTAGTTTTCCAATTTGAGGGATTAAGTTTCCTCTGTGTGCCATTACTAAGCAATGCAGTTTTGGACTACAAACCAAATTTGTTTTATCTGCTCACCATATCATTTTTATTTAAAATCAATTATGTCTGTGACAGAGGTAAATATAAATATTAGAGTTTTAAAGGAAAGTACAGTTGTGTAAGTAAAGTTTCCATAACAGTAGATGTTCAAATGATCTATGCCGTAGAAGCCTTAGCTATCTGAGATATATACTGCCAAGGATATAACAGCCATACAGCGTCCAAAGCTTCAGGCCACTTTCCACACATCCAAGGCAGCTCAAACTGGACTAACTAAAAGACAAATTTGGGTGCAAAGCCATTCAGGGCTTTCCTGCCAATGGGAGGCTGAGACCTGAAGGGACAAAGCTAGGAACAAAAAATAAACAAATATTAACACCCCAGCATAAACAACACACCAAAAAAACAAGATGGGGTGGAGGGAAAGGGCTGCTACTACAACAGTGATCATTTGAACATCCACTTTTATGGTTAGTTTACTTACACAACCGTACTATGTAAATAAACTAATCATAATAGTAGATTACTTACACAACTGTACTATGTTCATCATATTGAACACTGCCTTAGCTGTCTGGGTAGATTAATCTAGCTTACTACATCTCGAAAGTAGAAGGAGAAGAGTCCAGAAGCCCCTGCAGAGTGATCCTAGCAAAGCCTTACCTCAGCCTAGAGAAGGACTCAGACTTATACTGCTTGGCAACGGTATGTACGGAGGACCAAGCAGCAGCTTCTAAAATACTTCTAGAATTCATTTCTTTCCGAAAAGCCATAGATGAAACAAAGGCCCTGGCTGAGTGGGTTTGACTCTGCCTGGAATAGTTTTGTTATGACGAATATAACAAAAGGTAATAACCTTTGACAACCATTTGAAAGGTACATTTGAGTAAGTTGACTTACCATAACAGTATATGTTCGAATGATCACTACTGCAGTAGCTTTAGCTGTACGGGTTATATTCTGCAAAGAATACAACAATAGGGCAATTTCCATATGCCAAACTGTCAAGCAGCTCAAGCTGAGTGGACTAAAAGACAAGTTTGGGTGCAAAGCCCTCCCAAGCTTTCCTGCCAGCAGACAGAGGCTGGCTGAGCCCTGAAAGGACAATGCTAGGAACAACAAAAAATAAATGTCTACACCCTGGAAAAACACATAAAAAAACAAGGGGGGGTTGGAGTGAGGGAGCTGCTACTGCAGCAGTGAGGATTCAATCGTCTACTGTTATGGTAAGTTCAGCTCACACAACTGAACTATATTCATCATACTGATCACTGCTGCAGTAGCCTTAGCTATACAGATAGATTAGTTTAGCTAACTATATTTGGGATGAGGAAGAAGAGGAGTCCAGGAAACCATGGAGAATAGTCCTAGCAAAGCTTGATCTAGACCTGGAGAAGGAATCAAGCTTATAGTGATTTTTAAACGTAAGTACAGAGGACCCAGTAGCAGCTTTTAGAATACTTCTACAATTCAATCTTTTCCAAAAAAAGCTATAAATGAAGCTAAGGCCTTGGTATAGTGGGCCTTGGCCCTGCCTGGTATAGTTTTGTTATGCTGAGTATAGACAACCATTTGGAATTAGTCTGCTTTGATACAGGTTGTCCCTTCTTCTTACCTTCACAAGAAATGAACAATTGATCTGAGGATATGAAAGATTTAGTTTTGTCAGCATGTTATCTGAGTTGACTATAGACATCCAAGGTATGGAATATCATTTCTCCCTCATTTTTAGGTTGAGAAAAGAAAATGGAAACGTGGATATATGGGCTTAAAGTAAACTCAAATACCACTTTAGGCAAAAAGAGGGATTACTTCTCAAAGTAACCCTGTGCCTATGAAAAATGAGATATGGTTGAGTCACCATGAGAGATTGCAAGACAGATACCCTTCTTAAAGAGGTGAGAGCAATCAGTAAAACTGTTTTCCATGTAAAGTGCCTCAAGTCAGCCAGATTAGCTGGTTCAAATGGAGCAAGTGTTAGCTTCTCTGACACAATACTAAGATCCCAAGGAAGTGCCACCAATTTACTTGGAGGTCTCTTATGCAAAACCCCTTTCAAGAATATTTTGATAAGAGAAGGATCCATTGGCAGACTTGGTGAAATGGTTGATAAATGAACCATGACAGAGTAATAAGAAAGGCTATAGGATAGTAACTCACACAGATATTATAAAACCAGAGAACAATTAGACCAGAATTGGGGTTGGCTATATTGTTGGCACTAACTAGAAAACTATTTCCATTTGTTAATATACAATTTAAAGTAGCAGGATTTCTTGCCTCCATTAATATCTGGTGCACATCCACAGTAAACAAGTGCCTAAAATGACTTAAGACCCTATCATCCAGGCAGTCAATTAAAGATGGTTGATGCTAGGGTGCATCAGACTCACCTGATCTTGTGTGAGTAGATCCCTTCTGTGAGGAAGCTTATGGCAATTGTTCCTGGCCATTTCTAAAAGAAGGGACAATGATGGTTGCCTGGGCCATAAGGAAGTCATCATAATGATCTTGGCGGATTCTTTCTAAATCTTCAGAAGTACCCGGTATATTTGTGGAAAGGGTGGAAAAACATACAGTAACATTCCTGTTTAAGGAAAAGAAAAGGCATCTCTCTTCCAGATCTTCTTACATGAGATCCTGGAACAGAATCTTGCCAGCTGGATTTTCAGAGTGGAAGTAAAGAGGTCTACTTGATGAACTCCCCACAGATGAATGAAATCTTGGAAGACCCCTTATCTAGTTACAATTTCTGAGAGTCTGCCTTGGTCCTGACACACAGGTTTGCCCTGACAGAATGTAGGATGTCTGCAGAGTGAAATTGTACTGTGAAGCTATATCCCAAGCTAATATGGCTAGTCTGCAAATAGTGTACACCCTAGTTTCCCATTGCGTGCTGATGTACCACAAGACTGTGGTATTGTCTGTAACCACTTACAGAGGTCTTGTTGACCAAAGATGGTTCAGAGAGATTAGTGCCTTGATCAGTGCAAGCATCACCTTGATATTTATGTGGTTCAATCTGTTCTTGGTGTCCCACACCCCGCGCACTTTTATCCCTCTTGATACTGCTCCCCGAACAAAATCCAAATCATCTGTGGTGACTGACTGCTTTGGAACAGAGAGTGAGCAGGTTCTTCTGATAAACCCCAGCACTGAGATTTGAAAAGATAAAGGGTGTTGATGCTGGATCCAAAGAGATTTCAGATACAAGCGTATATTTCTCATGTGGAGTCTTTCCAGGGCTATCATCAGAATCATAGATGACATGAAACCCAAAATCCTGAGGTATTCCCAATCAGTGACCAAAGGCTGAATGGAAAATCTTGGAAATAAATAAAAATGTATTTTTTCCCGTGGGGAAAAAAGTTATTTTAACCGAGGTGTCTAGTTGATATCAATGGAACAGAATCTTGTTTGAAGAGATCAAGAAAGACTTTTAAATGTTTTTTTTTTTGAATCCCAGCTTGTGTAAGAGATCTCTCACCCAAGAGAGAGGCCTGCTGACACCTTGACAAAGACTTTTGAAAGATAACAAAGTCATTTAAATATGGAAAAATGTGGATACGCTGAAGCCTGCAATGAGCTAAAACTGGAACTAGAGACTGTGTGAACACTCTTGCTGCAATGGATAGTCCAAAGGGCAAGGTAGAGAAGTGATAATGTGATCCAGACACATAATACTTTAAGAAAAATCTGAAGTCTGGATGAATAGGGAAGTGATGACGGGCATCTTTTAGGTATAGTGTTACCAGGAAACCTGAAAGAGGAAAAAGCAGTAACAGGTTGTAAAGTGATATCATTTTGAATGTGGGCACAATCACAAACAAGTTTAGCAAAGAAGGATCCAGAACTAGTCTACAAGCATTCTCTTTCTTTGGCACTGGGAACATCCTTGAATAAAAACATTCCTCACCTGGGAAGGAGAAGCTGGTTCTATCACTCCTTGCAGCAGCATGTGATGAAGAACTGGTGGGAACAAAAGAGTCTGATCTGGAAGATGAGGAATGACCCCATGGAAAGGAGGAATTTCCTCCTACTGCCATCTGTAACCTTGATGAATGATTTTCATAACTCAGTCTGCTGAGAAAGAGAAAAATAACAAGTCAGACCTTCTGAAAGAGAAAAGGGGCCAGGGTGGGAGGGGTCACAAGGTCTCTTGAACAGTCATTCAGATTTGTTGGACCGTACTTGGTTTTGGGAGGTTAGAGACTTCTTGGAACATCATTCCCACTTCCTCCTAAACATCTGCTTACAAGAATTCTGTTGAGTTGTTTTACAAAACAGAATGAAGAGAAAGAAAATCCCTTGGACAATTTGGAAAAGGAAAGCAGAAACTCTTAAAGATTCCCTGGATCAGCTTACCTCTTTCATCACACTTTTTGATCACCTCTGTAGCAGGGGTCCATGTCAGATGGACGAAAGCTCAGGTAAACGAAGACCAAATCAACAAAACGACTCCGCTGACAGGATGAATCCCTGACAAAGGTAAGTAGTGCAGATTGGAAGTTAGTCCCATTCCATCACTGTAGTGCAATCTCGAAGTTGGTATATTTAAGTAGGGGGGTGTGGGGGGGATGCAGGGGGGCTTGTCCCCCTTCTATACATGCGTTAATGTGGTTTTCGAGTGTATTACGGAAACAGGAATGTATTCCATTCCGTAATATATTGATTTACCATTGTTGGGGATTCATCCTGTCGGCAGAGTCGTCTTGTTGATGTGATCTTCGTTTACCTAAGATTTCATCCATCTGACATGGACCGTGTAGCAGTGGGGCCAAACACTAAATCTCTATCCAAGGAAGAATTTAAAATTTAATTTTTACATAATCTGGGAGATTCTAAGAATGCAGTCCAGCAAACCTCCTTAAAACATTACCAGTGGCAATAGCCCTGGAAAAACTATTGACAGAGTCATATACACAGTATAAACAATGACCTGTGCAATAGAAGAAACTTAAGTTATTTTGGTGCTCATCACTCTCTCACATAGATGACAAGCAGGCGGGGTTTTTCGTTTAGATGCTTTAATACATAGAAACACATCAAGATGGATAGCAGCATCATAAAATATAAACAAACTGATGAACAGACAGACCTTACATACATACACGTTTACATCTCAGCAGCTTACTATAAAAAGACTGTCAGACTTGCATATGCTCAGTATTTATACACTTGTGCAAGCCCTTGCTTAGCTTCTTAAAGGTACATACACACACATTGATCTATGTCCTCCCTCTTAAGAAGATTGCCCTTAGTAAAGAAACAACATTAGAGTTAGACATGCATTATTATAGACATTAGAAACAAACACAATGTTCAAGTCCAAGTTGCTGTGTATCTGCTACATAGTCTGGAGATACTACCAGATCTCGTAATATAACAATCTGGACTGAATTTAGCAATAGGGACAGTCTTCGGTAAACAACTCATATCAGGAACATCTGGATTCATCACAGGAACAGGAATATTCTCTGGAACTTCCTCTGGAACTGGAACACCAGACAACTCACTTTTAGATAAACAGTCTTTCTCAAAGGCTATGTGCTGTGCTAGCTCAGACACTAGTATGAAATGTTTCAGATTCTGCCTAAACTCTGCTTCTTGTGATTCCACAATGTACGATCTTGACTCTGGGCAAATATTTTTCATGACTCCAATCCAATCATAACCTTTGCGCATTTGCATCCTTACCACTTCTCCTTCTCGTAATGGACTGAGCAGTTTGCTGGTATTATCATACTAGGAATTCTGGGTTAAATGCTTCTTCAAGAGATTGGCTTTCACTGACCTGTTTTCTTGACACATGAAACCAACAATTAACTACTGACTGGTAATGTGGTTCTAGCTTGTCTCGACAGAAGTCTCTGAGCAGGTGAACCAAGATGTTTATCATGAGGAATATTTCTGAGATTAAAGAGATTCAAGAAAACATCACTATTGCCTCATTTGGACTTCTTTAATAACTCTTTTGCATTTTGAACTGCACATTCTGTCAAACCATTTGACTGCAAATACTCTGGGCTACTCGAGACATAAGTAAAGTCCCATCCTTTGACAAATCTTTCGAACTGTTGGCTTGTAAAGTGTGTGCCATTGACATAAATAACTTTGTGTGGACTACCATGGACTGCAAAATGACGCATCCTCTTAATAATGACAGTACTGGACGCTATGTTAGGAAGTAGGTCAATCTCGAACCAATTGTAGTGAGAGTCTACTAACATCAAGTAATGTTGACCATTTCACTCGAAAATGTCAGTAGCTACTGTCGACCAAGGTAGTTCAGGAATCTGGTTTAGCTGAAGTGGTTCCTTCTGTTGATGTGACTTAGTGCTATTACACACGGAACAAGATAAAAGTATTTTCTCAATGTCTTGTGACACAGAGGGCCAAAATACTAGTCATCTCTCACTCCTTTTTGTAGAGTCAGTTCCTGGGTGAACACAATGCAAGATAGAAATGTAATAGAAGTTATGTTCTTACCATAACGTTCCATGTTAGTTGTCTTCTTCTCGCCTTCTTCTTGCTGGATGGGTTCGGAGCCGACCTCGCCCGACTCGCCACTCTAAAAGCTCGAGAGTTGGTTCCACCGGCTCGAGGCTCCCCTTATATCCCACAATGCTAGGCGAGAGTTACCTCAGATCTCGTTTGTAAGCTAACCCCAGCTTATAATAGTAACAGAATAACTCTAAACAGAGTCCACCTCTAACAACAGGAAGAAAGAAGGGTGACCTACATCCTGATCCAGGAAATATGCACAACAGCATATGCCTAAGAAAGAGGTGGTAGAAAGAGAGGTCACAATCACAACTCCTCTAGGTCTGTCCAGGCCAGGGGAAGGAGGGTGGGGCAAGAAGAAGCGAGAAGAAGACAACTAACATGGAACGTTATGGTAAGAACATAACTTCTATATGTTAAGTTGTCTATCTCGCCTTCATTCTTGCTGGATGGGACCGCATCCCTAGCACCTTGTCCCGGGTGGCCTAACGGAACAGACTCCTGAGAACAGTGGAATCAAAGTTAGCTCTATGCCTAGAAGCTAAGTCCAACTTATAATGAGAAATGAAAGTGTGAGGAGTAGCCCAAGTAGCCGCTGCACAAATGGTGTCAATAGGCAGTCTGTCTTGGAAGGCTAAAGAAGTAGCCAAAGCTCTGGTGGAATGGGCCTTAGGTTTATTAGGCAGTTTTTGGTGTCTAATTTCATATACAAGGGAAATCAAAGATGTTAGCCATCTGGATAATGATACCTTTGAAACTGAAAGTCCCTTTCTGCTTTCCGCATAGGAGACAAACAGCTGATCAGATTTTCTGAATTGTTTTGTTCTATCCAAGTAGTACCTCAATTGACGATGAACATCCAGGCAGTGTAATTTTTGTTCAGACCTATTGGAATATTCTGGAAAAAAAGACAGGGAGGTCAATGCTTTGATTTAGATTTGACGTCGAGACCACCTTAGGCAAAAAGGACGGGTTAGTTCGTAAGGATACTCTGTCCTTATGAAACAATAGATAAGGAGGTCGACAGCTGAGTGCTTGAAGCTCTGAAACTCTTCTAGCTGAAGTAATAGCTACCAGAAAAAGAGTCTTCCATGATAGCAATTTTAAAGAACAGGAGACTGCAGGTTCGAAAGGCGGAAGAATCAAAGAAGCAAGAACTAAATTTAGGTCCCAAGGAGAAGGAGGATTTCTTATAGGAGGTCTGAGAAGAAAACTCCTTTCAAAAAGGCTTTGCAAAGCTTGTGGGACATTAAGGCAGATTCAGAAATACCCACATGAAAGTTAGAAATAGCTGCCAATTGAACTTTAAGAGTAGAGGGAGATGAACCTGCATGGAAGAGTTCAGCTAGAAATTCAAGGACTAATTGGATGGAAGCAGTGAAAGGATCTATGTCCTTTCCTTGAGCCCAATATGTGAAGCGTTTCCACTTACTCAAATAAATCTTCCGAGTGGAAGATTTATGGGAAGCTATCAAAATATCTCGAACGGAGTGAGATAATTGAGGAAGCCTGGCTAAGGTTGGAACTGGAGGAACCAAGCAGTGAGGTTCAGAGGGGAGGGAGCGATGAAACTGACCCGACTGATGGATCAAAAGATCTGGAACTAGGTCCAGATTCCACAGTCGCTCCAATAGAAATCGATGTAGAAAGGGGAACCACACCTGTCGAGGCCAGTAAGGAGCAATGAGGATCAATGAGGCCTTCTGAGCGATAGCTTTCTGTATCACTTGAGAGATTAGTGGGAAGGGAGGAAATGCATACAGAAGTCCCCGGGGCCAAACTTGGACTAGAGCGTCTCTGCTGGGTTGGCCTGGTAAAGGGAATAGAGTGAAATATTCTCTGCACTTGCTGTTTTGGGGAGTAGCAAAAAGATCGCAGCAAGGCTGACCCCACTTGAGGAAAATTTCTCTCACAACAGAGTCTTTCAGAGACCACTCGTGAGGCATGAGGATAGCTCTGCTCAACTTGTCCGCAATTTGATTGGACTTCCCGGGGATGTGCGTTGCTATCAGAAACCACTGAGAAGAAATCGCCCATTGCCACAATCTGAGTGCTTCTCGACACAGGGGGTATGACCTGGTTCCGCCTTGTTTGTTGATGTACCACACTACAGACATATTGTCTGTCTGGATTGCAATCGTTCCCAAGGGAAGAGAGTCTTGAAGGGCTTGCAACGCTAAAAGCACTGCTCTCATCTCCAGAACATTTATGTGCAAGTGGCATTCGTTTGGTTGCCATGTGCCCTGGACCGTCCTGCCCTGATAATGCCCCCCCCACCCGATCAGGGAGGCATCCGTTGTCAGAGTAGCAACCGGAGGGGGTGGAACAAAGGGTCTTCCCAACAAGAGCTGAGGGGAAGACATCCACCACATGAGATGATTTTTGCACGCCTGCGTGATCATAATGGTGTGAGACATTGGAAGTTGCTGGTATGACCATTGAGTAAAGAGCATCCATTGAAGGATCCGCATGTGGAATCTGGCTAATGGAAGCAGAGGTATGGCCGCCATAATTCCCAACACTTTCAGAACTAACCTGGCTTTGATTCTGTTGTTGTTGAAAAGGAGTGAGACCAGTTTGTGAATGTCTGTTATTCTCTGATGTGTTAGTCTCGCAGACATGTCTACTGTGTCTAGATTTAGCCTATGAAAGTAATAGCACGACAAGGCGACAAAACAGACTTTTCGCAATTTATTGAAATGCCTAACTTTTGACAAATGCGAAAAGTGTAATCCCTGGCCATCAGAAGGAGATGCTTGGTGGGAGCTGTGAGGAGCCAGTCGTCCAAATATGGAAACACCTGGAATCCTTGTCGTCTCAGGTGAGAAGCTACCACTGCCATGCATTTGGTAAACACCGGGGCAGTGGTGAGACCAAAGGGCAGGGCCCTGAACTGAAAATGACTGGTTCCCAGCCTGAAGCGGAGGAATCTTCTGGAGCGTCTGTTCATTTTATGTGATAGCACGCATCCTGAAGGTCTATAGAGCACATCCAGTTTCCTTTGCCCAAAAGGGAAGGATGGATTGCAGCGTGACCATCCGAAATCTTGTTTTCTTGACTGATCTGTTCAAGATACTGAGATCCAAAATTGGTCTCCAGTCCCTGTTTTCTTTGGAACTAAAAAGAACCTTGAGTAGATTCCGGATCCTTGCTGGTCTGCTGGAACTGGCTGAATTGCTCTTTTTGCAAGCAGTTTTGAAATCTCCAAAACCGCTAGATCCCTTTGAGCGGGTGGAAAATCTGGAAGGGATTTTTTTGATTGGTTTGGAATGCGAAGAAAGGGGATAGAATAGCCTTCGGAAATGATGGACTGTACCCATTTGTCTTGAGTCAGGGATAGCCAGGCTTCTGGGTACAGTGACAATCTTCCCCCGACTGCCTCCGAAGGTGGGCAGTCGGGCAACACCTCAGGGATGCTGAAAGGGCTTGTCAGAGAAGGCTTCCCGATTGCCCTGGTTCTGCGGACCCCCCCTGCCCCTAGGGCGACGTCTACCATTGTAATTCCTGCCTCTGCCTCTGGCGGGGAAACGACTCTCAAAGTCGCCAGGCGAAGTCCCTTGAGATTGTTTACGGAACCACATCTTTCCACCTTTCTGGCCTTTGGGGTAAGGCCTAGAAGGAGTAGAAAAACGGACTCCGACGGCAGAAAGGGTCTTGCCATCAGTTTCGCACCTAGTCAAGGTTTCTTTCACTTGAGGACCAAAGAGAGATGATCCATCAAACGGGGAGTTAGTGAAAGACGTCTTGAAGGGGTCCGCAAAATTGCATAGCCGCATCCAGGCATGCCTACGTAAGGCCACACCTGTCCCTGCGGCTCTACTCGCTCCATCAGCCGCTTAAGAAAGAAGGCGCATGGAGGAGTTGGTTATGGAGTTAAGGGTAGCCAGCTGCATGTTCATCTTATCTTGAAAACCCGCAGCTGTAGGGTCCTTTAACATTTCACTCGCTTCCTTGATCAAGTCCCTTTGAAGACGAGTAAAATGGCATAGGTAGTTCAGCGAATGCATGGTAAATGTCGCTGACGAGAACATCCGCTTCCGCACCTGTCCATGGACCTAGATTCCTTGTTAGGTGGATGGACAGGTACTGAAGGATCAGCTAGCTCCTTCTTAGTGGCAGCAGCTACCACCATAGCATCCACAGAGACTCCTTTTGTCAAGAACTGTTTGTCTGCTGGTGCCGTTATGAACTTGGAGGGTCTCCTGGGAGTGGGGTCCACTGAATCAGGAGCCGTCCATGCCTTCTTAGCAACCACCTGCCTGAGGGGGTCAAAGGGGGGGGGACACCCAGGAGGTGGAAGGGCGAGAGCCAAACGCCTCAAGATACACAGATTCATCCTCCGAAGGGTTGAGGGCTGGCCAATTTCCCCTCTGCTTCAGGATCTCTAGAATGTCTGCAAATGAGACATCTTCAGAAGGGGAATGGGGGGAACCCTCAGAATCATCTAAATCTGTGTCAGACGTGATGGACTCAGGTGAGTCAATGTGTTTCCTCTTACACTTCCTCTTCCGAGGGGGCTCTTCTGCCAAATCAGGAGAGGCCTCGGAAGAGGATGAAATCCCCACAGGGGGTTCCTGAGGAGCTGGCTCTCTGCGGGCCGGGATGAGGGAGTGAGTCGACTTGACCTGAGGCACCGTAGAGGGAGGGGCGGATGGAGCCGACTGTGGAGTAGAGCCAGGCTCTAACACACTCCGCATGACCTCGAATGCACCCCTGTCAGGCAAAGCCAGAGGTCCCCGCTCCGAGAAGCTAAGAACCTCCCTCGGCACCGACAGTGATGGCTCCGAGGCCGATGTCGGAGCCGAACTCACCAGCGCCGAAGCACCGAGAGGGAGAGGGGGGTCGGACAAGGGTCCGATGCCACTCACCCCTCGAGCCGACGAGGGAAGTCCGGCCGAGATTCTTCCAAGGAAGAAATCGGAGCCGACGACGGAGCCGAAGACAATTGTATCGGCTCCGACGCTATCACAGTCTCGGTTCCGACGCGACCTGGCTCCGAGCTCAAGAGAGTCGAAGGAGGAATATATTGATGGACCGGGGCAGGCATCGACTGATGAGTCGGGCTCTGAAGCATCTGGGCCAGTGCCTCGGACTTAAGAAGTCGACTCACTACCCTCTGAAGGTCATGATCCGACAGCCTCGATGACCTAGAGGAGTGAGATCTTTGGCTCGCTCAGACAGCAGGGGAGATCCTGGAGCCGAATGAACGGAGCCAAGGGATGGTGACCTGGACCTCTTCCTAGTTGTCGGCTCCGAAGGTCTGGTCGGAGCCGACACGGGAATTTCTAATACCTCGGCTCCAGCCGGAGCCGAGGGAACCACAGAAACTGTGGACTGAGACTCATCAGCTCCAGCCGGAGCCGATGTAGACAGAGGTTTAGAAACCTTAGGTCTCGGCTCAGTTGTCGGAGCCGAAGACCTAGATGCCTTAGAGGGCTTCCCTGTAGATACAGAAAGGGAACCCTCTGGCTTGAGTAAGCCCCTTAAAATTAACTTATTTTTTCTTTCCTGCAGGACCCTGGGGCTGAAGCCATGGCACACAGCACAGGAGTCCTGCAGGTGCAAAGGTCCCAGACAGTAGACACAAGAAGTGTGAGCGTCTGTCAGAGACATTTTCTGACAGCACGCATCACACTTCTTGAATCCGGAGACCTTTGCTTCTTTAGACATCTCAAAAGGTGTAATCACACACACAGTCACAAACACACTAATTACACCCTGTCTAGTTTAAATTATAATAAACCACTAACTAGGTTTTTTAAATAAGAAAAATAACACACACACTCCACTAGGGAAAGAAAAAAGGCCTGTAGGCCCAAGGGAAGAACTTAAAGTTCTTGAGGGAAAAAAACAGGAATTTTTAAGAAAGGGGATAAGAATTCCTCTAAACTAAGGGAAATAAGTAAAAATATTAAAATTAAAGGGGTTTTAATAGACTAACTTCACAAGAAAAGTCACTTACCAAGAACCGGTAGAAAACCAACACCTCGATAGCTGTAGCGGCAAACGAGATCTGAGGTAACTCTCGCCTAGCATTGTGGGATATAAGGGGAGCCTCGAGCCGGTGGAACCAACTCTCGAGCTTTTAGAGTGGCCGAGTCGGAGCCGAGGTCGGCTCCGAACCCATCCAGCAAGAATGAAGGCGAGATAGACAACTTAACATCTCTGGTTTCAGGGATTTCGGAACAATCACTTTTTGGACCTTTCATAATGATACCTTTGTCGGATAAAATCTCATCTCTGGAAAAAATGGTTGTGTTTGCTGCTATGGTCTGATGAAGCAGAGGTTACTCTGTGAAAGCACTTACTGTTTTTTTTTCAATAATGTTTTATATAGTTTAAACATGTTTGGAAGGAGTATTTCCTTTTCTTCTGCTAAAATCTCATCTCTGTATGGAAAATAAGGTTGCACTTCTTGAGGTAAACTAGACTGCTTTGATGGCCATCCATGATTGATAAAGTGGTTGAGCTTTTGTAAAACTGGATCTGTGGCTATATGATCTTTCAGTTCATCAAGACATGTGGAAGAAAAATTTCTTAGTCCTATGACTTCAAAATCAAGGTTCTCATTCTCATGCTACTCAGTGGTGTTTCTGGGCAATCTAGGCAATGTATCAACAGGATAAAGAAGTTTGCCTTTCTTGTAGACAAGAGTAAAATTATACTTTTGCAATCTCTGCATCATACGTTGCAGTCTTGCTGGAGGTGTATGCATTGGCTTTCTCAAAATGGTGACTAGAGGTAGGTGGTCTGTTTCAATCTAGATAGGTCTACCATAAACATAATCCTGGAACTTTGAACAAGCAAACACAATTTCCAAAAGCTCTTTCTTGATCTGAGCATACTGCATTTCAGTTTGGGTAAGAGTTCTCTTGATAGACAACAGGTTCACCCTCTTGTACAATGACTGCACCTGGACCAAATTTCAAAGCATCACATGAAAGAGTAACTGGCTTGTGAACATCATAGTATCTGAGAATTGGTGGACTAGTGATTCTTTGTTTCAGGACTTCAAATGCTCTTTGGTGCTGTTCTAACCAATACAAGGATATAGCTTTACATGTCAGCTTTCTGAGCAGTGCTGATAGTTGGCTCAAGTCTGGAATGAACTTGCCCAGGTAGTTAGCCATGCAAAGTAAATGCTGCAGGGTTTGAACATTGTCTGGAGCTGGCATCTTGAGAATGGCTGTTTGCTTCGAAGGGTCAGGTCATCGACCTGAACTAGTAAATAAATGACCAACATAAGTGACCTCTTGTAGCCTAAATTTGCATTTCTGTGGACTTGACGTGCTCTCTCCAGAAATTTTATGAGGTTTCTGTCATGCTCAGTTTCACCATTACCTCCAGCTAGTATGTCGTCCACTATAACAGCACATGGATACAAAGAAAAAAGTTGGTCCATTGCATGTTGAAAGACTTCACCTGCAGAATTTATCCCAAATGGTATTCTCAAAAATCTGTTCCTGCCAAATGAAATACTGGACATAGTGAGCAATGAAGATTTTTTATCATGCTGAATTTACCAAAATGAACTCTTTGCATCTAAGACAGAAAAAACAGTGGCATTTGGCATAAGACCTGTGACTTCTTTGACTGTGCACATTGGATGATGATGTCTTTTTAGTGCTTGTTCAAATCTTGTGGATCAATACGTATTCTGATGTCATCTGAGCTTTTCTTGTGAGCTACCACCATAGAAGATACCCATTCAGTATCAGTAGCTGAATCAACTGGATAAATCACACTTTGTTGCACCATTTTATCTAGCTTGGCTTTGACTCTGTCCTGCATGGCTATTGAAACTTTTCAAGCTGGCCTGATAACTGGACTCACATCTGGAATTAACTTCATGGAGTACACAACAGGAAACTTCCTAGTTTGTTTTCGAAAAAATCAGCATAGGTAGTCAAAATGTACTGGATGAAATTAGAGTAGTGGTCTTTCAAGCTAACTTGATGGACTTCCTTATTAAATGAAAACAGTCCCATTTTCAAACTGTCTCTGAGCCCTAATAATGACTAGACATGCCTTTTGATCACATAAAATAACAAGCCGCTACTTCTCCCAGCAGATTAACATGAAAGCACTACTGAGCCTTCAGTCTGAATTTCTTCACCACCATAAGCAACAAGCTTTGCACACCTTGCCAAGTCAAGCCTTTCTCCACGACACACGCTAGCAAATGTTTCTGCTGACATAACATTGCACTAGGAACCTTTGTAAACTGAGCCCTATGGGTTTTCCATTTATCCGAACAGTGCAAAAAACATCATTTTTTGCCCTTAAATCTACCGCATTGACCGTTTCATAAAGCAATGACACACCATCAACATAAAAAGTAGGGTTGCAGCTTTCTAATTGATCAACTCATTTCTTAAAATGTTCCCTTTTAATGAAAGAATGTGGGCCTTTTGACTTACAAAACCTTTTGAAATGATTCCACGTATTGCATTTGTAGCATTGCTGACCAAAAACTAAACATTTTTCCCTTTTAGAGTCATGATTTCCACCGCAATTACTGCAGTTGGCAATGGAACTGAGTTGGGGCCCATGCTTTGAGTTTACTGATTCACTCTTATGCTTCACTGAGACAAACTCTGGAATTTGCTGGAAAGCTCTGGGATTTACCAGTCAGTGCTGCAGGGGCTACAGTTGCTGCCATGTGCTTGGGTCTGTTCCTTTTAACCACATGCTGCATACTATCAACATGAGCTTTGTCACTGTGCCTTCTAGAGCTATTCTCATTTGTAAGCATATTTGTGTGCTTTTCTATAAGCTCATATATCTGACAAATCTCAGTTGCCTTATTCAAAGTTAAACACTGTCATGAAGCAAAATCTTTCTCACAGCATCATTTTTAATACCACACGAGTCTGTCTTTTATAAACTCATCCCTTAAATCACCAAATGTGCATGTTTTAGCCTTGTTTCTCAAGTCAGTTATATATGTTGCAAAAGTTTCACCAGGCTTTTGATCCATTGTGTAAAATAAGTGCCTTTCCATTGTAACATTTGTCTGGTGGTTACACATTTCTCTAAATTTACATTTAAAGCACTCAGGGCCCTCCCTTGACTCAACCAGTACAACAATATGATGGTTTCCCCCCTCCCTGCCCAGATAGCAGATGCATACACAAATAAATGCTCCCTTTCCAATGGCTTCTGACCCAGCTAAATTAAGCAGAATAAATACCTTTGTATGGTCATCTTTATCAGAAAATGCAGCCTGTATGAAAATGTTGTACACTTGCTCAAACACTCTCCAGTTCTCTGCAATATTATTGTCAAACACAAGTACACTGGGTTTCCAAAATGTGTCTGCCATGTCCAGAAAGTATGCACAAACACATTGAAAATATGGCCCTTGTAATTATGTACGAACAAACTGTTCTGTGAGCTTGTAATAGCATTCAAATGCACAATAAACTCTTCAAAATGCTTTACTTTGCAAAATATGTGCTGTAATGGTTGTATCTTGTGAAATAACTTTATTGTAATACTGCACAAAGATGCAAACACTTTCTACACTTCTGATAACTCAGATATCTTTGATTAATATGAAAAATATGTGCTTAGAGAAAATGCAGTCATTTCTGCTTACTGTATTCGTTTTATGCAATTTGGACTTTATTTCAAACATTTTCTGTAATAATTTGAATATTTTTATCAATATTAGACATATCGGTTAATTCGAATATTGGTTAGAATGTTCATTATGCCTCGTTTTATATTTTGCGAATAAGAAATCGTTTGAGTACGTTTTAATATCTGAAATTCGTTTCTGACCTGTTTTGTGAATTATGCATGCAGTACGGATGATTCATTCCTGTATATTCCTCCAATGCCAACCGGGTGCCTCTCAGACTTAAGTGGAAGAAACTGGAACTCTTTCTGGCAATGAATCATTTTTGCCATTCTTATTCTAACATCATGTCCCTTTAGACATGCCACTTCTGACATCATGTCACTCGTCCCTCTCTAACATAGATGACAAGCAGGCGGGGTATTTCATTTAGATGCATACACAGAAACACATCAAGATGGATAGCAGCAACATAAAATATAAACAAACTGATTAACAGACAGAACTGACATACATACATGTCTACATCTCAACAGCTTAATACAAAATGACAGACTCGCATGTGCTCAGTATTTATACACTTTTGCAAGCCCTTGGATAGCTTCTTAAAGGTACATGCATACACATTGATCTACATTTAAAACAGATTTTTCTTCACAAGAAGAAGCTGTAGATAAAACATTCCTCATGTTTTCACAATATGTCAGAATAAACTTTAACATATGAGCCTGACAATTTAAAATTCTGACAAACCAAAGCTGCAGAAGTTTACACTTTTTCCCATTCCTATCAATAACTTGCTCATCCTTATAAGAAAGAGTAGGATTGGAATTAATTAAGTGCTTAGCAGCAGTGGAGTCAACTAAGGCTATAGCTGCTGGGTCAGGTTTTGGAATAGTATATAAAAATGTAAAAGATTGAGAACATTATACATCCTATATCTCATTTTAGGAACAGCTGTCCAACTCCCAGGAAAACTGCAAGCAGTAACGCATACATCTTCTAAAGTAGACAGGACAGGAGGAATGGGTGTAGGTTCTGGAAAATCCTTCTGTAACAACTCATAGTATTTTCTAAGGGACTGAGGAAACTCAGTGTTCTCCCACTGAAAACACTGGGACATTTTAGCAATAGTCTTGAGAAACCTCCAGAAAAAGATTCAGAAATGGAGCTCTCCTCTGACTCTGAATCAGAAATCTGATGAAAAAGCCATGTAACTGCCCTTGTATCTTCCTGATCAGATTCAGAAAATTGAATCTCTTTGGGAAGAGAGGAATCCCTCTTTCTTTTACCAGAATCTATTTTAGAAGAAGGATCAATAGTCTGAATTAAACCCTGAGCCAGACCCAGTAAACTACTCCTATCCAAAGAAATTTGATGAGGAGTAGATACATGCTTGGTTTTTCATTTCTTTTTGACAGGCAAAATGGGGCCAATTGTGTTACTACTAATAACTGCTATTTTCCCAGGGATAGGCAAAGCATTCTGATACAACAGGGAGACCTTTCCTGTTCCCTCTCCCAGGATCAATAAGATTGTCTCTATCTTTTCCATTGAGGGGACTTCAGCAGCAACAGCATGACATGGCTAACTCCCAAGTACATAGTGGCTGTAGATGCTACACCAAAGGAATCTCAGGTAAAAAAAAAAAAAATAGTGGTCTGATGTACAACAAATGGCCACAGCACAGTCACCCACCTGTGGTTGAGGCAAATTGCTAGCCTGCTGTGGTGGCAAAGGCTATTTGCTTAACTTTGTTTTATGTGGCTGTAGGAAGAACCGTATGTGGGGCCAACAATCTGTTCCATGGTCAAGCCAAAATGGTGCTTCTTTCCTGGAAAAGACAAACAAAAAATGCCAGTAAGACTACCAGTCTACAAAAATTACTTTTTTGACAGAGAAAAACATAGTCAAAAGCATGCTAAAACACCATGGCAGCTCCACAACAGAAAAGCACAATTTCTCCACAGAAAATATGTTATCAGTTAGTTTATGCTACTTTTAAACTAAGAAAAAAATGTGCTCCATTTAAAAGAACATCAAAGTCAAGAGACAGTCTAATAAATCATAACACTCCTAGTTTTAAAATAACTTTCCTGAAGAGAAAAGTAATAAATCATGAGTAAATATAATAAAATGGATTTTCTGCCCAGCAAAGGAAAGCGTTAACCGAACATCAATTATCGAAACCCTCAGAAGAGCATACTCTTCGGTGACTAGAAATCTCTGAAGGGATTTGTGCCCAAACCTGTTTTTTAGTCAGCTTAGCTTGAGTAGCTTCACAGTATGGGCACATGGAAGGTGCCCTGAAGCTTTGGAATCTGGACGGCTGTTATATTCTTGGTAGGACATAACCCCATGTAGCTAATGCTACTGCAGTAGTGATCAGTATAAAGAGCATCAATTCTTAACTAAAAAACCTTTGCCTATGAGACTGGAGGGCACAGGTTCTTTGACTTATTGGGGTATCATGTGTTGCTAGATGTGAGGAAATAGAGAGAGATCTGGTTCTTTGGAATGTGGGAGGAATTCCCACTGCAAAGTGTATCCCTGTTGGATTACCTTCAGAGCCTAACTGTCTATAACAAACTGATGCCACAAGGGAAGGTAAAATCTCAGAGGCACACTAAAGTTGCCAGGTTGAAATGGGGGATGAGCCTGAATAGGTGGGTAGTTATGCTGATTGAGAGGAATGCCTTTGATTTTTAGAGGGGTTTTTTTTGTTTCTTCTTGGAACCTCCTTTTCACTGATTTTTAAAACTCTTTTTGCTGGTTCTATGCTGGTTAAACTGCTTATTGGAAAAGGCAGAAGGAAGAAATTATTATTTGCTCTGAAAAAGAGGGTTGAAAACCTGACAGACTCCATGAATCAGTTTTCTCTTTTCTCAAAACATTCATTATCTTAGCTAAAAGAATATAATTTTGACAACAAACACCAGTTTTTCTTCATAAAATAATAAATAGTGGAAAGCTTTCCTCAACAGGGGGTTATCTGTCCAGCTCTTGAAGACAGACAGTTCCATGTTGCCCATCGAAGGAGTGCTCTCTTTAGCGGCAAAAAAGCTATGAAACTTTTCACACTCCAACTGTCCTTTTATGTAGCTCTGCTCAAGTTCTTGACAGTTGGACCACGTGGAAGGCATTTTTAGGTTTATGAAGCTGGCCAGTAGTCCCAGTAAAACTTAGGCTACTGCAACATTAATCGATGTAAGAACATGAAGTTAAACTGAGACAAGTCAACCACTGACATTCTCCCACAAGCACAGTACCCTGTCCTAAATGCAGAGACATACAACACCTGAAAAAATTCTGTCAAAAAAGATTTTTTTGCAATATCATAAGGATTATGAGTTGATGTTTGCTATATGAAATACAAGGTAGACTAGCAGTGAAATGTGCCAGTGACACTAAGGAATACATGGGAACTACTTGGAAATATAGTCTTAAACTATATATTGCTAATGACAAAAACAATTTAATAACATTTACGCCAATAAAATATGACTTTTTGAATGAAATGAAAACTATAAGATTATTGATGTATGACAATAAAATTGTAATATTATGTAAATTGTTACAGACACTTCATGATTTAACTAAGTTGTAATATAGTTAATAACTGGCATATATATATAATGATTAAAAATTTTTGTAGACCAACATAGAAGTTTTGATACTTATGAATGCCATTTCACGCTATAAAGAAGATTAACAGCAAGTATATTACTTGTAAGATATATAACTGTTATTGTTATACAAAAGTTATCACATTAAAATAAGAGATTTCTCTTCACAATTTAAAGAAAATCAAATAGTTAAGTAGTAAATCTAGGTATTGTGTTGCCTTAGTGTTTTATAAAATATTGAAATTAGATAAAGACTGTATTTAAGCAATATGTAAATACAAGTTCATGTATAACTTATAAGATACTTTTCATTATAAAACTACTAGATGGCTGGGCTGGGGGAAGATGTTGAAAAGCAGATATAGAAGGATCGCTTGAATGGTTAGACCATTCAAGGATGAGATGCTTTTTCTCATGGAGGGGTTTGGTGGTTGTTTATCTTATAATGTTTTAGTTATGTTCTTCTAATATACTTTTATTGGGTGTCTATAATCTGTTGTAATCCTATTGGAAGAAGAATGAACAAGTCATTCTCTTTATATACACACATTTGCACATTGTTACAAGTGTATGAATATGGTTAAAAACAAAGCCAATATTAATCCAATTGCAAAATGTATATCTATTAATTTAAATGGTTTACATAATATCTGCAAAAGGGGAAGTCTTGACAGATATTTAAAGCCATGTGAAGCACAACTAGAATTTTTACAGGAAACACACCTTACACAGGAAGACATAAATAAAATAAATAATAAAAATTATACAGTACTAGTAAGTTCCACCTATAGTCAAAAGCAAAGGGTAGTAACAATTTTGTGGAAAAACACTACTTTAATGCCTAAAATTATAAACATATTTCATGACAACTCAGGAATATTTTATATAGTGGCAATATCTATCAATAAAATGGTATATACATTAGTGAATATTTATTAGATACCAGGACTAGGAGTTAGAGTGGCCAAACAACACTTAGATGACATTGTACAATATGCCAAGGGCAATTTAATCATAGCTGGAGATTTCAATTGCATTATAAAAGATACTGACACAAATACTAAAACTACATATAAGGGATCACCTTTAACAAAGTTGTTATCTGAGTTTGTTGAAACTTTTAATATAGTTGACATACATGAGTATGCTGTCCCAGATACACTATTCTTTACACATTTTTCACATAGACATAATACATACTCTAGAATAGATAGAATGTAAATAACAAAAGATTTAACCACTAAATTAAATAAAGTCAAGACAATTTCATGTCCATTTTCGAACCATAGCACCATAACGTTTGAGATAGACTTGTGTTTCAAGAGAAGGATATCAGTAACAAAAATACCAACCTACATAACAAATCTCAAAGATTTTAAGGAATTTTATATTAAAGAGATACAAGCATTCTTAGATATGAATCTTACTAAAGATGTATCTGAAATATATATATATATACATATATATATATATATATATATATATATATATATATATATATATATATATATATATATATATATGGGATGCATTGAAGGCATACCTATATGGAAGAGTGGTGGGATGGTACAAAAATAAAAACAGTGGAATAAGGAATTAATGGAATTACTGTCAAAAGTGGATAATTTAAGCTTGATATTCAAAATGGAAACACCAACTTAATAAAAGAACTGGAAGATACTAATAAAAATACTCAGAGATACTACACCACAAAACAATGATCAACTTAGAAAAAATTAAACTATGTTCATATTCAATGAACCCTAAAAAAACAACAAAGAATAGTAAATAGGACTAAAAAGATGATTAAAACAAATCAAATCAAGGAAATACATAATATAGAAACCAAAAAGAAAGTGTCTGATTTAGAAGGAATACTAGAAGCATTTAGGCTATTCTTTCATAAACTTAATAATCAAAATGAAAAAATAGAAACACATTCAGTGTTGAAAGCTTTTCTTAAAAACAATGTTAAAGTTAGGTTATTAGAGGAGCAGGTACAAATAATGATTTGCAAATAACAATGACAGAACTTAAAGCTCAAGTAAATAAACTAAAATTAAACAAAGCTCAAAGTATAGATAATATCACCCCAGAAATGTTTAAATTACTATCTAATGAGGCTTTTCTGTTGTTATTGAATGTCTTTACATCAGTTAAAAATGGTAAAGATATCCCTCCTTCTTGGAAGTACACACTAATATCACCAATTCTGAAACAAAGTAAAGATCCCAGTGAATGTTCATCATACAAGACCCATTTCACTTCTTAATATAGATTATACATTTTTTATGGCAATACATGCTGCTCGAATAAAACAATTACTACCATTTCTGATAGAGGATGATCAAATAGGTTTTATAAAAAGATAGGAACACTTATGACAACATCAAAATAATTCTTTCCTTAATTGATTATATAAATGTTACAAAAAAACAAAATGAATGTTATTAGTTTAGACATAAATAGTGAGTTTGATTCAGTGAACTGGGATTATCTATGGCTAGTTTTAGAAGAAAACGGCTTCTCAAATCACTTTACCTTGTTAATAAAATCATTATATGTAAAATCATTGGCTTATATAAAACTGGAATCTTGTCTACCTAAATCTGTTAAAATAACAAAGGGCACAAAGCAAGACCGTCCTCTTTCCCTGTTATTATTTGCACTAGTCATTGAATCCTTAGCAAATAATATACGTATGAATAAAAAGATTGAAGGAATACAATTAAACTGAATAAACTGGAACAATGAAAAAACAGCAACAAACTCAAAAAAACACCAAAATACCACAACAGAGGAACCAAGCAGTAAAATAAAATGTAAAGTGTTTAATTAACATCCACTTTTCATTCAAAAATCACTGAACTTCTTCAGACCAACATCATGAACAATTTAAGTTCATTTAAACAATCAACTAATCTAAACCATGAAGGTGATTGTTTAAATGAACTTAAATTGTTTATTAGGAAATTAAATTTGGCTTTATTATTTGGAAATAGTGAGAGTACCATGATGAAGGGAAATCAATTAAAGAAAAAAAGTAACTTTATTCCCATTATGCATCCCACTGTACAGTTATTGGACAATATGGTCACACAACAAATTTATCAGGTACAGAATAATAGAAACATGAAAGTGAAGAGTAATCTCACAAAATTAGAATGGTGTATGTTGAAGGAACTGAGTAATAATTGTGAAATAAGGGTAATGAAACCCGACAAGGGTGGTGGCATCGTGATTTATGACAATTCAGAGTATAATATGAGGATGTATGACATCTTACACACATCAGGTAATTATGAAGTAGTATCCTTAAATGAAATTAATATTGCGTATAGGAGAATAGACCTACACATAGAAGAATTTTTGATTGACAAAAGGATAACGGAGGATACATATAGGTTTATGAAAGTGGAATATCCTCAGCTTGCCACACTGGTAGGGATACCCAAAATGCACAAAAGTGTCTACAATCCACCTTTTAGACCCATCATCTCGGGAAGTAAGTCCAAGACATTTCCCTTAGGAGTTGCTGTTGATACTATGTTAAAACACATATACGGGAAAGTTGAGTACATGGTCAAAGACTCTTGGAAATTTTTGGAAAATTATCCTACTGATTGCTGGAAATCTAATTATGTCTACAACTCTATTGATGTAGTAGATTTATTTTCCAGTATTCCTAAGGAGGAGGTAATATAGGCTTTCCAAAGAAGTATAATGAAATATAGTGACTTGGAATGGGACAAAATTTGGTTAGTAACTGAACTGATGTCGATAGTTTTGGACCACAATTACATCTATTATGATGGTGAATTTTTTAGGCAAACCAAGGGTGTAGCTATGGGGGCAGTGTGTGCCCCCATATATGCCAACTTGGTTATGCTTGATTGGGAGAATACTGCTATATTTAACAGCGGATACTTTAAAGATATTCGATATTACTCTAGGTTCCTAGACAACATATACATTCTTTGGGAAGGTGATGTTGACAGTTTGAACCAGTTTATGAACCACATTAATACTAGTAGTGCGTTTCTAAGGTTTACACTCACAAGTAGTTTAACTGGTGTTGCTTATTTGGATACATTTGTATACAAAGGATCAGTGGAATTTAAGTCAAAAATTCACAGAAAAAGTATATTCACTAATTCTTACATAGAATATTCTAGTAACTATCCCAGAAAAATGAAATACAATATTTTTAAGGGGCAATGTATAAGGGCCATAAGGATGACTTCAGATCTTGTTGATGTGGTCGAAGAGTTAGGTTTTATTACTAACTTATTTAAAGATCGAAACTAGCAGTTATCGCCAGATAAAGATAAGATCCAGTTGGAACTCAACTCCGCTCATTCTCTGATTCTGAAGGGTTCGGGAAGGTCCTGCCCGATCGGGCACGATGGATCCGTCCTTTCCAGTTATGGTGAGTACTGAGTAAAGAATATAAGGTGATCCTGTCATACTATATTCTAGATGACACAAACAGCCCCTTGGACGAAGCCAAAGCACCCTGCTTATATAAAGAAACATGATGAAGTACCGAACTAAAGTGGAACCCACCTTTGCTTTATCTCTTTCTGGATCCAATTTTCAACGCTATTTGTACGCAACACAGCAAGTCTAATTTCTAATCTGAGCCAATTTATGTCTGTTTTTATGATGGAAAGATGGCTACTGAAACTATCTTAGAATACATTTTGAACGCAGGACTGGATGGTTTGGCTTTAAGAATTTATCTGGAGGCTTCATGGAAACACATTTGAACGGTGTGTGAGTCCTGTGGTTTCGTCTAGAGATGCCAGAAAGAAGAACCAAAAACATTGGAAAGTATTCTGGTTTGGAAGGAGAATTCTTAAACAAAGAAAGATGGTAGTGAAGAAGAGAAAGAACACAAGTATCTGCTAGCTCCTTTAGGGAAAAGGATGATAATAGATATGAGAAATATCCTTGAAGAAAATCAAGTAACGTTAAATTTAATAGGACAGGGCTTGATTCAAAGAGATGATTCTAATTAGTAGCACAGCCACTACAAATGCCGCTTTAAAAGACAGACGGTTTAATTCGATGGTCTAACAGTAATTTAGGGGGAGCAGAAAGCCTTTAACAGAGCGTTTTGCAAGATCCCAATGGATTGAAAGGAGGATGGTAGTTCTAGAGATTAAGATGGAACCAGCTATGATAGAGAGACAGAATGACAAAGCCTATCAAGGGAGGATCCGAACTTCATCCTTGTGGAAGAGGTCTACGGCTGTTGGAAAGTCCTAGTTGGTGAGCCTTGAGATCTTGCAGAACAGCAATGTTAGAATTTCACAACCTCTGGGACAGGAGTTAGAAGTGGGATCTAGGGATGTGAAAAGCCGGTGGATAGCAAACAGGACCCAGCTTACTGAGGTACAAAGGTCTAGTGGTGGGTTTGTGGTCAGGTCCGAGGAAAATGTGAACAACAATGCAGTCTAGCTGTCGAAATCCGATCCGTGATTCGGGAATCCCAAGAGGTCAGCATAGAGGACTTTGGGTTGGCCGCTTTTTCCACTGATGGATTAAGGATCGATGATGGGGCTGAAGAACCAATCATACAAGGAGCAGTGTGAGGTTCAAGCCTGCTTTGAGCCACTTTGGCAAAGGATGGGGCAATCAGAATGTACAAAGATTGGCCAAGGTGAGAAGCTTTTTATCATGTAGTGGGAAGGTTCAGAACCTGAACTTGGTAAAGTGAAGAGGTTGGCTGTGGTGTTGCTAGGGCATCCATGGAGTGTAAATTTCCCCTGCTGGATCAAAGGAGAAGAACCTTGGCACTTGAAGGTTGAGTGAGTTGCCAATGGGTTTTTTTGTCGCGCCCACATCTCTTGCCAACCTGGGCTGCTACTGTACACCGGAAGACCATTCGCAGGGTCCAGAGAGCTTTGATTGTCTAAGGAAATTTGTCCTACAATTCTGGCGACTCCTTCTCTGATGTGGGTCGCTACCAAGAACATGTTGGTAGCCCTGGCCCATTCCGACATGTTGTCACAGAGACATGTGGGGAGGCCTTGTGGTCCCTCCTTGTTAAGGTCGCAGCCAAACGCCCGGCTACGTTCAAAACCTGGGATGGCTTACGATGCCTTGACTGATCTGTAGGAGTAAATTGTGTAGCCGAAGAAGTACAGGCCTCATCTCCAACACGCTGATGTGGGAGAAGAGCTTCAAGAAGGAAGCCAGAGCACAGCCCTTTCCTGCTATGCCAATGCCCCCATCCTATGATAATGGGCTCTGTCTTCCTGAAATGATCTGGAGAAGAAAGAACAAAGGGTGATCCTGGGACAAGTCTGATGTCTGAATGCTCCAGCCAAGGTAAACTGAAGGATTCCAATGTCATGCAGTGCTGATTGAGGGGAAAGATGAGAGCTTGGACTTGAGCTGTAAAGGCTGAAGATCCATCCTGCAGAGACAAATCTTGCTAGAGCATGGGGCTTGATCTGTCGAGGCACATCCCAAAACCTGTAGGACCATCCCAAGTGGCGCTTTGATCTTGTAGGGCAGAGTTTCTCTGAGCTTGACCCTGTAAAAGTAATGATCCTTAATCCAGCAAGAAAGACCCTGATCTCTGGTGAGTCTATCTCTGCCCCTGAGAACTTTGCGCTTGAGGAGGTCAGCAATTGAACCTCTACTCATGGAATCAGTCACCTAGGGAAAAGTCCAGCCAGATGAGCCACTAGTGGTGCCATTAGGGAGGGCCTGGGTGGAGATTGGTGAGAGCCAAACGCAGAGGACAAAGAACACTGATCATCCGGCACTTCTCAGGTGAGCCGGGCCACCTGAGCCAAAGGCTTTGGTGAAAGAGCACAGGCTGTGGTATGACCAAAGGGCAGAGCACAAAAGATCCCTAATGACTGACTAAGCATTAGTAGGATTAATTCGGTGTGACAGCGGTAATGGGTTCGTGAACATAGGAGAAGGTCTTTGGGTTTATGGAGTGCATCCACTGCCAAAATCTTGTGAACGGATTGGGGATTGTAACGACTGTTCTCTGGCGATGGATTTCGCGGGGACCCTGCCCTTCTCTGGCAGCTATAAATATTGGTCTCAGGTGGGTATTCTTTTCTGGTCTTGGGGAGGTCCTTGAGTTCCTTCTGAAGGGGGGGTGTCTGTGGGGACCGTTGGATGACTCCTTTTCTAGCAGTGGGAGTATTTCCTTCCTCCGGTGGTGGGGTCTCCCAGATCCAGGGGTGCCTGAGTAACGAAATGGGATGGTGTAACCTCCGGCGAGATCCGGCACCCTCTCCGGGTCGGAGGGGAGCACTCCCCGGCTTTCTCCGGCAGCCGGAAGACACCCGGGCCCTCTCTTCGGGTTGCCAGGCAATCGGGTCCCTCGGTGGGACTCTGCTCCCGTTGAAAAAATCTCTCGCTGCTCCGGCATTTTGCGGGCACTCTGAACCACATTTTCCCGGAACCTCAGGCTGGAGGTAGGCTTCGGGGCCTCTCTGCCTCTGGGAGGGAATCCGACTGCTGTTGGATCCTCCTGTCAGCGCTTGCTGAAGAACCCCATATTTCCTCCTTGGTAGGGGGCAGGCCAAAGGGAGTGGAATAACGGAGGAAGACGGCAGAAGTCGCTTCAACTGACACAACAGGGGTGGCTTGTTTCATGCTGGGTCCAAAACGCTGATGCCTGCCACAAGGGGCATTCGGCCGCCTTGCGATAGAAGCCTCAGCTCTGGCCGAAGCGAGCCAGGTAGGTTCACGGCAACAGACTGAAGTCAGCCACCCCAGCTAACGCTCCTCAAGCTACTTGAGAGAAATTGACGCAGGATCTATCAAAGCCAGATCCCTCTGAGGAAGACTGCTCCAGTAGGAATCACACAAGATAAGCCAAAGTAACCTTTGCAGAGATCAGGCGCCGCTTCAGTAATCTATCCCAGCCACTTCCGTACCTATTAGGCCGCTGAAGTCAGGGTCTGCTTTCTGCTGACGTAGGGATAGCAGACTCGCCACCAGAGGACTACAGCCACTTTAGTAGGTCTGCCACGCCGGGGTGCAGATAAAAAGAACCTTGGCATAAGGATGAAGCCACGCTTTTAGGAAGCGAATTCTTTTGGGTGCAGATAGTCCACGGCTTTGGTCGAAGGACTGGTTCCACGGCTCCTGGATCCAATAGAGGCGGGCTAGGAAATCCCAAAGGCCTTGGAGGAGCACCACCTCCCCAGCAGAGGGCTTGTTGAGCACCAAAGGTTCTGCAGGAGTTTGAGGATATTGTTTGAGGGTTTGATTGATGTCCACTGCTGTGACATCATCTCTAAGATGTCTGCAATCAGACCAGTTCCGAGGACGCACTGGGACCCCTCTGCATCAATCTCGCCGGTACGGGATTCACACCCGGATCTCTTCCACGTGGCTTCCTCAGGAGGTGAGGAGGGAAGATACCTCAGGCTCAGAAGACTCGGCGGCTGAACCCCTACAGGAGGGAGAGGAACCCGCTTGGGGGCTCCAGGAGATGCCTCCCGGCCATACTCCATTCTGAAGAATCAAAACTGAGTTGGCATGCCCACTGAGGTGCTGGTATGACCGAGAGATGGCCTAAGAGGCCCCCTCGAAGGCACCTCATGGCCCTTGCCGACCCCCCCAGCTGTGGCCGTGAGGAGCCTGAAGCCGACGAAAGTCCTGCAAGTCCCACAGCCGGGTCCGAGGGGGGAACCGAACCAAACCAAAGGTGACAAACATCACCCCCAGCAGCGCGGGTCCACGCCGACCCTGAGATCTCCAGTGGGTTGGAGAGCACCTGGACCGCTCCGACAGATGCACACGGAGGGGGAATAGCAGCGGCTCCATCGGGTCAGCGCAATGTGGGAGGAGGAATGCAATGGGGAAAACAGTGTGGGTTGGAACCAGCTGGCTTTGGAAGACTGGGGACTGGAACAGTCTATCAGAATCCCAGTCTTATCCGAGAATCCTATATCAGAAGACAGATCCTCCAGAACAGGTTTCCAACGGCCCCCATTCGAGAAGACTTCTCCCGGCGACTCGATGAGACTAGGGGACCGGCCCAGGGCTAATTGGCAGATTTATCGGGACCAGGAATACTCACAGGCGATTTTTCGGGTGCCAGGAGCACCTCGGCGCCGTAGGGGCCGTGGAGGAGCCGGAAGTACCCTACGTCGCCCGAGCAGCCAGAGCTCACTTCGGTGACTCCGCCGATGCCCCAGCCATCGCGGAGGCAGAGGAGTCGCATACTGGTCTCATCGCAGGCAGACCGCCCAGGCCTCGCCTCAAGTCTTGGCAGTCGGATCCCGACGGACTGGTCGAATAAGCCCTTTTCTTTTGGGGCTGGTCGAGAGGATGCCAAGGCTTCTTCAAGCAGGAGAGGATTACATTAAAGGCTTAAGAAGGTTTTTTTTTTCCCTTGGAGGACCCTTTAGAGGAAAAAGCCTGACCCACTGCATGACTCCTGCACGTGACATGACCCGAGACAATCCCAACCTGCTGATGAATGAGACACAGACATATACACTTTAAACCCACATTTTTAACATTTTTAAAGCCCATTTTCCTAGTTTAATCATTTTTATGCTCCAAGGTCTAGGTTTTAAAGATAAACTGTTTTGACAGGAAAAATAACCCTAATATTCTTTACAGTAATAAACACTTTTAAACAGTAACAGTAATGCTAACACTTCCTGTAAAAAAATTAGAGAAGACTAACCATAATTGTATTATTAGAGAAGACCCTCAGGAGTTAAAGGCTGATGTCCGACAACCTCCAATCCAACAACAATTTACAACAACACAACAATCCAACAATCACACAACAATTTAATCCAAATCGCATACAAAGTTAGCTGAATAAAAAAGCAAAACAGCAAAAAAAAACAAGAAAGTTAATTAATTAAGTTAGAAACCAGCCAGCCAGCCCGCTTGAGACCCACGGCAAAGCGGGAAGCTGGGGGCAGACTGGGGACTGGTGCATCCTCATAGTTAAGCTCAGCCAATAAAGACTTGACTCGCCTTTCATATAAGTGCAGATGGGAGCGAGGAGGATCGGGTCAAAACCATCATTCAGAATGTAGGCGAGATAGGATCACATAACATTTATAATTTTGAGATGATGAAAGATGTGAGTGATTATGTCTTAAGCAAAAGGGAAAAAAATATACACCATTATTGGGAACTAAGGCAAAGGGAAAACATATGGATACTGGGAAAGTATCAACAGCAAAAAATTATAATAGAGTATGCATAGTAGAGTATGGTCCACACACAGAAAACATTAAAAAAATTATATCTAGTACATGGAATGTTTTAGTGGCAGATCAAGAAATCAAGGAGGTTGTAGGTTTACAACCCACATTTGTGTACAAAATGGGAAGAAATGTGAAAGGATATTTAGAGAGAGGTATACAAAATAAGGGAATAGAGAATATAAACAAACATACAACCAAATGTGGGGCATGTAATCAATGTTTTGTCGTAAATGAAAGTGATGGACTAATCTTGAACAATATTAATAAAACTAGGATCAGGTTTGTGAAAGGGAATTGTTCCACCAGATATGTGATATACTTGGCTAAGTGCATGGAATGTTTTGCATACTATATAGGAAAAACGGAGTGGTGTTTTAAGAAGATGATATACGCCCATTTATATAGTATAAGCTCAAAGGATAATAATAATGCACTTTATATGCATGTAGAGAAATCTGGAACAGAACACAAATTCACCTTCGGTATATTGGAGAGTATAACTCCTGATCCTAGAGGGGGGGGGTGTTAAAAATATTTTGGCTTGTAGAGAAGAATGGTGGCAGCTCTTTATTGATGCCACCCCCCCCCCCCCGGATTAAATGAGCACATATCAATTAAACCTCTTCTAGATAGAAGAAGATGAGTAGGTCTTGATATTCAATATATATAGTCCTTTCAATTTAGGATGGTATTCATACTGCAATGTTATTGATGTTATTAAGTACGTTTGATATTAAATATGTTATTTTTTAAACATTTTTTTGAATATAGTAGTGAAGTTAGATTGAAGTTATATATTTTTACATAGGTATATATTTTTACATAGGTACACATTTTTATATAGGTGTAAATGTATTTGGTTTATGTGCATCATGTTGCTTTAAGAATGACAGCATTGATTTTAAATTTTGGCACCAATTAGGTTATTTAAACTGTTTAAATACGAAAACATTTGTTCTGATGAAGCTCACATTTAAGTGAGTGAAAGCGCTTAACATTGTGGAATAAATATTTTTGCTGTTTTTACTTATAACAGTGGAACTTGTGTTTTTCTATCGTTTGGGACAGTTGGATGTACATTTGCATTCTAGAGTGGTGGTTACAAGGTATCGAGTTGGACTGAATGCATTATTACACTTGTTTCAAATGATAGAAATAAAAAAATTAATTCTTCTCTCTCCAAAGCAGACATCACTTTCATTACACTGGAAACTCTTTGCATGGCAATTCATACACAGATCTTATGTAACTCCTCATAAAATGGAGCTTATGTTTAAAAAACAAATATTGGCTATTGGAGATGTGATTTAACAATAAAAGCAGACTGGCAACATATGTTCTACAAATGCCATTTGATTAAACTGGGTTCATGCACCTAGGCGGCGCGACACCCCCCCCTGTTATACAGCTGGATGTAGACACATGGCAGGTCGGCAGTTTAGCTGCAATAACAAATGCCTGCGGACAATTCCCTGTGAGAATAGAGGAACCCCCTGCACCCTAACCACAGGTGGCAGACACAAACCCTCACAGTGATATACTCTGCACCCCCCCAGAAGCCAACATGTGTGAATGTCAGTCAAACATGTGGCTATCATAGGATGCCAAGTGGGCAAGAAAGTGGTAATGTGAAACCTGTGTGCTGTGGGCAAAGTCTTTGTTAACACAATATGTAAAGTGATGTGTGCAGTGCTTGGTGTGTACTAAACCCAAATATATTCACAACTTGTAGAAATGTGCCACAGCATGTAGGAAATCCTGCACATCACTGTAGTCACACTTATGTTGCAAGATGTGCTTTAGGTGATGCTCCCTTACAACAATAGCCTTTCTACATGGTGTCACAGGCATCCCCCTCAAAAGTGACTCCCATCGGGTATCTGTCAGGTTCTGTTCCTGTTGCAGAACAGACAGAAAGTCGGACAGCTGCACTGTAGGACGTCCAAGTAAAACCTTCAGCCGACGGAGCCATGCCTCCACCTGGTTATTAGTCCTCTACAAGTTCATGTCAGAGACGTCACACACATTCCAAAACTTCAAAGGGTAGGAAGATGGCAGGTGTTGCTGTGCTGAGCAGCGGGATGCATACTACCGTTGTCGGCCTCGCACATAATGATGATCCAGAAATACACCTATAGGCTTAGCACAGTCAGGTAAGGTAGCCACAATGTCCAGAAATGTGGGGATAACATCTTCCAGTGGAAGGAATGCCAACGCAATCATCTTGCGGATGGCAATTGAGAAAGCAGTGTCCGTACCATACAGGGCCACAAGGTGGTGATGCTGGATCTGGCGCTAAATGATCTGTGCAAAATGGAATAGTCACCCCTTCAGAATACTTTTAGTGGATGCCTTACGGCTGGCACGGATTGCTGCCTTCTCAAAATCAGTCATAATATACTGTGGAGCCAAGGTGCATCCCTGTTCTGCGGCCATACCATTCAGTATCTCCCACATATTGTTGTATGCAGACTCTGACTTCCATGTCATGAGACAGTACACCAGGGGAACAATCCTTGCTGAGGTGAGGGTGCCAATACATCCATGTAACATATACAGCTGACGGCATATATTGGCCTGTGTCGGGAAGGTGCCATCCCTAAGAATGATGTCAGACCTGCACAGATCTGTCAGATTCTGTGATGTAGTTAGTAGAACCAAGGAATCAGTCCCATCTATATCAGACCTTCTACGGAGGATAAAGCTGCCACTATGGAGTGGATACTGGCTGACATCGATATCCGCAAGTGTTACTGGAGGTGTGGACATGGATGCTTGTGCCCTCTGCCGTACCCTGGTTATGCTACGATGCAGGGTGGCACAGCAAGGCATCTCTTGTAGTACATTGTCATCCACTGTGCCTAGGACACTCTGCATTACCAGGCTTGGCAGGTCATTGCCGGTTACCACCCTCTGCTGCAGTTCTGCTCACAGTGTAGCCACTTGGGCTGTTGTTGCATCTGGGCCATGCTGGTGTGGCAGTGATTTCAGCAGTTCTTCCCCCTCATCCTGGCCTTTACTCTCCGCTCGATACATGCCCAATACCATTTAGGGGGTGCTTCATGCTCTAAATGGTAGAGGTATCTCTCCACTACCAGCATTGGTTTGCCCCGTTGGCTGGGCACTGTGCTGTATCTGTTGCCAAGCTGACCAGGGCTATACAGGTACATAGATTCCTTTATGGTAATGCTGCTTGTTGATGGCCTCTCAGTATCTATCACATCCAGTGTAGCAGGGAACAGGATGTAGACACGACTCCAGTACAAGTGACTATCTGACATTGGGTTTGTTGCTGTACACCACCTTGTGCTGTAGCCTCTGAATTAGCACTGCCTGCCACAGTGGTCCTGTGCAGCTGTCTACACACCACCTTGCACTGACTGCCTGGTCTGCTAGGGTTTCTGTATGTGCAGTTCATGCAGCCGTGGAGATGACAAGTGATTGTAGTCTGGTAGGAGTCTACACAGCCTGCTTGCAACACAGGTTCTACATGTACTGCACAGGTCCCCTTTAACTCCCAGCTGTTGCTGCTGGCCAATCAAGGTGTGGGGCCCAGTCTCAGTTTCAGTGACAGAGGTTACAAAGGGAGATATCCCTGTGTTGCACGATTGTCTGCCTACATGGGCCTGCATACTTGTGTTCCCCAGCTGCAGCGACAATTGGATGGGTTTGGCAGCCCCCTTAATACACACATGCTGCTGTGGACTGGGAGGTGAGTTGCTACCCCTGCATGTCAGTGTTCGCTTCTACAGTGTTTCTTTCCTACTGTTGGGTAGGTAGTCTGTGCTTGCCAGGGTTGGCATGTTCCCACCTGCCAATGCATTGGGGGGGGCTCTGGCAGGACAGTGTCTGTCTGTTGCATGCATGCCTCTTCAGCTCTTTAGATTGGTCATGTGGTAAAGCCATTACCAACAGTGGTACACACAAGGGCACTATGTACTTCTTGCTGTGACAAGCTTAGTCGGTTGATAGACTAACAGGTATTGCATTAGAATGTACTTTCTGAGGGGTATGAAGTCTGAAACTCAAATATCTGTCTCTTTTTTCTACCTCCGCTCTGCTGTTCCACTACATTGCCAGATGGCCACAAATATGTGGAATATGGGCTACACATATTCTGCACAGCTCAGGGCTGTCTGTGCCATTCTGTACTGTTAGGGGGTATTGGCAGGGTGCTTGTGGTGTTGTTACTGCTGGATTGGACAGTGCGCATGTATGTATCACTCTGCAGTGGCTGCAGCTTCTTTGGGTTTCCCTGTCAGCTTCCCTCAGCATGGATTCTTGTACGGGTTGTGTGTGGACTTGTGATGGAGAACAGGTATGCTGCTTTTATGTTATACATGTGTGCGGTCCTTTTTAGCCACTTGTTCAGCTGCTCGGCTGCATAGCGCGGCTGTTTCCATTGTTGGGTGACAGCCCATATACATACTTTAGGGGACATCTCCATTTGTCGGTTTTCCCGACGGCGTGGATTCCCATGGCATATCTCTCTTTCGGCTGCACCGCTCTACGGTCTAGTGGTGCTGCGGCCTTCTGCTTTCAACATTGTAGCTCGTGGGCATTTGTCTTGCAATCTACACGCCGGAACCTGATTAAACCATACTGGGATAAAATAAATTATTTTCTGCAAATGGCATTCAATGACAAATTCCAGATTTCTAAATCTCTTATTTTGTTTAACGTACCTGTTCCTGACTGTGTACCAAATACAAAATATGTAATCTTGTGGACTTTCCTAACCATTGCAAGAAAGAACATTATATCAAACTGGAAATCTAAAGCTTCTCCAACTTTTAAGCAATACAGGAATATGGTGTCAGCAGTATCGTAATTGGAAATGAACACTATTAAAGGAAGAACTGAAAGAACTACATCATTATATAGCATGGCAAAAAGTAACTGAAATGTTGGAGAGTAATGACTGTAGCAAATTATAACTGGGAAACAATTGTATAGAAAGTCGATCATATGTCAGTGATAGACACCCTTGTAAATACTTTATTTTGGTTTTAATGTTGATATCTGATTACTGCTTTTAGCTAACCTGTTTAAATAATTTGTAAATACTTCACTGTCATAAATAACCTGTATACATGTTTTTCTTTTTGAAAATGAATACAAATATTTTCAAACAAAAAAAGATTTTTTCACAAAAAGTGCACATAAGTATTTACATGTAAACTTCCTTAGAAATGCAAAGACAATCCTAAAAATAGTTTCTTTGCAAAAGTCATTTATCTCAGAAAGAAAGAAAAAAGTTGTCTTACCATAATGTTCCACCTGTGTTGTCAATCTTCACATATCCTTGACAGTGGGTTCGGCAGTATTTCTCAGCTCGTGCCCTCCAAAACCTCTTGAGCTAAGCTCTGCCCATAATGCTCCTCGCAAGAATACCTCAGATCAAGTTTGCATACAATAGTGACGAACATTAAATAGCAGAAAAAAGACCATATCTGCATCAGTAATTGAAAATCCAATCTCAGAAAAGGATCTGATCCACCAAAAATCCAAAGGGCAGGGGTAAGGAGGGTGGGTATGTCAAGGATAAGTGAAGACTGACAACAGAGATGGAACGTTATGGTAAGACGTAACTTCTTTATCTGATGTTGTCAATCTTCACTTAATCCTTGACTGTGGGACAGAGTCCCCAGCTACCTAAATCTTATGAGGTCTCACAGAAGAATATTCCTGAGGACCATCGAGTCAAAGGATTCTCATCCCCTAGAGACCAGACCCAGTTTGTAATGATTAATAAATGTATGTGGAGATGTCCATTTAGCCACTGCACAAATGTCATCTATAGAAGCTCTAGAATAGAAAACTGCAGGCATGGCTACCGCTCTAGTAGAATGTGCTTTAACAGGCCTTTGTAGTGGCAGATTCTTTTTATCATATATGAAGGTAAGGCAGCCCCTTAGCCATCTAGCCAAAATTACTTTATAAACTGGTTTCCTCAAAGCCGATGAAGAAAAGGAAACAAACAACGGCTCTCATTTTCTGAATTCTTTTGCCCTGTGAAGGTAAACATGCAATTGTCTATGCACATCTAGTAAATGTAGACAATATTCACCTTTATTTGAAAAGCTGGGAAAGAAAACTGGGAGTTGTACAGTTTAGTTAAGGTTGGTTTCAGATACTATCTTTGGTAAAAAGGAAGGATTTGTATGCAAGGAGACCCTGTCTTTATGAAAAATTAGATAAGGTTTGCAGGGTAAGGCTTGTATCTCAGATATCCTCCTTGCAGAAATAACAGCTACTAGGAATAAAGTTTTCCTGGACAAGAACTTTAGAATGCAGTTTGTGGAAGGCTCAAAAGGGGGATAAATTAGAGACTGGAGTACCAGGTTCAAGTCCCAAGGTGCAGAGGGGTCTTTATATGGAGGTCTGAGTATTAAGAATCCTTTCAGAAAAGCTTTACAAAGCTTGTGGGATATTAGGGCTGTGCTATTTAAACCATAATGAAAGTTAGAGATTGCAGCTAAATGCACGTGAATCATCAAGGCTGAAGCTCCTGCTTCAAAAAGCAATGTCAGGAACTCCAGGACTTTATTGAGCGGAGCCATGTAAGGATCAATGTTAGTCTCTGATGCCCATTTAGACAATTTGTGCCATTTATTAAAGTAAATTTTCTTAGTCACAGGTTTGTGGCAGGCCAGAATGACTCATTGAACTGGGGAAGTGAGAAAGGAATGCCTGGAAATCATGGGAACTGGTGAAGCCACACAGTGAGCTTGCGGTACTGACGATTCGGATGAACCAGTCTGTCTGGATGGGACAATAGGTCTGAAACTGAGTCCAGAGTCCAAGGTTTCTGAATTAGATAGGGCCAAAGAAAGGGAAACCATATCTGTCGAGGCCAGAATGGGGCAATGAGAATTATTCTATTCTTTGACCTGTTGGGGCATTAGGGGAATCAGGGGAAATGCATAGAGTACACTGGAGTGCCAATTGTGTAGGAGAAAATCTGTCACAGACTCTCCCCAGAGAAGGGATCAGGGCAAAGTAGCTGCTGCACTTGTTGTTCAGTGGTGATGCAAATAGATCACAGAAAAGCTGGCCCCAGTGGCAGAACATCATTTCTGCTACTAATGGGTTGAGAGACAACTCATGAGGCATTAGAAAATATCTGCTCAGTTTGTCCGCAATCATGTTAGAGCTACCGGGAATATGTGTTGCTATTAGAAAGTAGTTGGATGAAATTGCCCATTGCTAAACTCTGAAAGCTTCCCGATAGAGAGGATAAGATCTGGTTCCCCCTGCTTGTTTATGTACCAGACTACTGACATGTTGTCTGTTTCAATTGTAATCATTCCCAGGGGAAGGGTTTCTTGGAATGCTTGCAATACTAAGAGCACCACCCTCATCTCTAGAACACAGATATGCAAGTTGGCCTCCATGTGGGACCAAGTGCCTTGGACTATCTTTCCCAGATAATGTCCCCCACCCTATCTAGGATGCATCCATAGTCACTATGGCCTAGGGTTTTGGGGGACGAAAAGGTCTGCCTGCCAAAACCTCTTCAGATTGAAGCCACCAACTCAGATCTCTCTTGCATAAATTGATCAGTATTGGGTAGAACATTGGTTGATTTAGTAAGGACCATTGAGATGCCAGAAGCCATTAAAGAATCCTCAAGTAATACCTCACAAGTGGAACCAAAGTGAGGGATGCTGCCATAGACCCTAGTGCTCTTAACAACAGCCTCGCTGGAACCTTTTTGCTTTGAATGATTTGACTGACCTGCAATCATATTCTTTGCAGTCTTTCCAAAGGAAGGGGCGCAATGTTTGTGTGTGTGTTCAGCATCACTCCTATGAATTCTAATTGTTGAGTTGGCTGTAGGTGTGGTTTTTCATAGTTTATAGTGATTCCCAGGGAGGAACAAGTTTGAATGACATAGTCTCTTGCCTGTAATAGTAGATGCCTGGTGGGAGCAATGAGGAACCAGTCATCTAGATAAGGAAACATGCAGAATCCTCACAGTCTGAAGTGAGCTGCTACCACTGCCATGCATTTGTTGAACACACTGGGGGCTGTGGTGGGACCAAAGGGCAGAGCTCTGAATTGGTAATGACTGGCTCCCAGCTGGTAGTGCAGGAATCTTCTGGATTGCTTGTCCAGCTTTATGTGATAATACAGATCTACTAAGCACATCCAAACATCTTTCCCTAAAAGAGGGAGTATAGACTGTACTGTGACCATCTGGAATTTGGATTACTGAACAGAATTGTTCAACTGGCTGAGATCTAAAATCGGTCTCCAGTCCCCTATTTTCTTTGGTACTAAAAAGAACCGTAATATCCAGTTCCTATCTGGTATGGTGGGATTGCCGGGATGACTCATTTGATGAGCGAATCAGAGGAAGCTATTGGAATGTTGGAAATTTTTGACATTTTAGAAGGTGGTTCCAACGAGACTGAATGAATCGAACAGCTTCTCTTCTTAGATTTTTCAAGTTTATAGAAAGAAGAGGAGGAGGAAGGCGAACTGACATCTGTCTCGGATTTTGATGCAGATAAGGCCTCATCAACTTCAATTTTAGTAGTCCTTTCAAAATAAGCTTATTTTTACAGTGTACTAGAGCCTGATGACTAAAACTGTGGCAAATCGCACAGTCTTCCTGGAGGTGCATAGCACCCAAACAGTAGACACAAAGAGAGTGTCCATCTGAATTTGGGAGATTTCTGTTACACTTCTAGCATCTTTTGAAACCAGAAGTGCCTTGAGATTGGTCTGCCATCACAATCTCTCTCACGCGCACACACACGCACACACACACACACACACACACACACACACACACACACACACACACACACACACACACACATAGAGAAGGTTGAGGAATTATGAAAGAGTTTGTGAATAAAGATTCTTTTATATTTTATATATATATATATATATATATATATATATATATATATATATATAGATATATCAGAAACACAGTTGAAAAATGTACCAACAATGATACTTAAGAAATATCGGTCAAGGTAAAGGGGAAGAAATACCAGCAATGGTACTTTAGGTTTACCAATTTGGTAAAAAGGGGGAGTAGATAAAACTCTAATGATAGACACTAAAGAGGAGTTGGGTAATGGAATAAGAAAGTCTCAGACAGAAAAAAGGTAGAAAGTTATTAAAAACGTACAGTTTTGAATAAAAGCTTTCATTCGAGAGCTCTCAGGAGAGAACGTGTCTGGCACTAGGAAGCGACAAACGAGATCTGAGGTATTCTTACGAGGAGCATTATTTGTTGAGCTTGATAGTTTTTGGAGGGTATGACTAAAAAAAATGGCCGAGTCATTTCTGAGGTTCAGAACCGAACTCACTGTCAAGGATGAAGTGAAGCTTGACAACATCAGATCATAAGTTTTTGCCAAAAAATTAGATTTAGTAGAAGATTTTCCCCAATGTGTAAGCTATGTAGCTGCATGACAGCTCAAGGGAGTCCACTGAGGGAGTATTCTTCACTGGCAGAAAATCTCTGAGGATATCTACACTCTGTCTTTAGATGCAGATCCTCTAAAGCCCATGACATTTAGCACATATGGAAGGTTCCCTTATTTTTGAAAGCTGGCTGATCAGAAGGGATAGGACCCAAATAGCATAGCCTACTAAAATAGTGATCTAAATGTTGAATATTAAAAAAAGACAGAAGGAAACCATGTAGCATCTCAGGAGTTAAGCAGAGTCATATAGTTTATATATTTTTAAATACTGCCAGCTTTTGAATGGTTTGGACTAATTTGGGAATGCAATCATCATATAAATGGTGTCCACAAGAGCAGACAGATGAACTGTGCAGTATACTACTGCTATACTCTGGGGTTTGCACAACATAGTGCTGTGTCAGTAATATATTACATTTACATAATCAATGCAAAAGTGAACTTAAAAATAGGAAGATATTCATAGTTATTACGAGTATGGATAATGGCAATCTGAGCTGTCAGCTCATTAGTGCAGCGAAGGAGCAATTCATAGAGGCAATCTGTGCTCACATTCAGTATCCTTGAATAAAATTATATAAGCGAAAGATTAATGAGATTCTAATGAGATATGATGTAGAACTTCTTATGCTAAAATGCTTCCTTCCCACCTGTTTGTGATTCACAATAATTTTTTTATGTTTTTCTGCACTGTCCACATTTGTGTTATAAAAGGCAGAATCTCTCCTTTTCCATATATTTGGCAGAATCTCTCCTTTTCCATATATTTTGTATTTGTTGCCATAATGGTTATTTTATGGTATGAGCTGCTTGTCTTGGTGTAGCCAGAACTGCATTTGCCCAGCCCAGCAGTACTTGCTGGCCAAGAAGGTGAAGAATACAAGCAAAAAATAACTCAGTAAAATTTTGATAATCAGGAAGCTCAATAGGTTTACAGTAGACAGGGGCATTTTAAGGACCTAAGTGTATATCTGTGGCCTACAGATGGGAACCAGGGAGATGCACATCCTTCCTGTTCCTTTGGATACTAAGGTATGTAGATCCCTCACTATACTTGTCAAGGGGGACTTTCCAAAAATAGACTGGGGAAGTGTTAGGCATTTCTCAGGCTTCTGCCATGAAGATACTTACGGAGTTTCTTGATATACTCTTAGCATGTGTAGATCAGTTCATCTATTATCCAGTGTCATCTCAGGACTGAGCCCAAACCATGCATGTCTTATATGGGGAGGCATGTTTCCCCTGAGATGCATGATGCAATAGATTGCACCCATGTTTCAATTAGGGCCCCATCAGATTCATTGGGGGGAACACTGTAACAATAGGAAGAGCTACCATTCCATCAACAACCAGATAGTGAGTGATGTATAGGAGTGCATCCTGGGAGTACACATAATTCCCATATCTGGAACAAAAGCTCACTGTACGATATATTCCTGCATGGTAGTATGCTCCATGGTCACATTGTTGGTACGTGGAAAATGAAAGTTTTGTAATTGCCATAATGATAGATCTGTGTTGTCTGTATCCATCCTTCTACAATAGATGGGTTTCATATCTGATCTTGGATCTGACTTCAGCCACTTTACGTCTTCAGGATCCTCAGCTCAGCCTCCTGCTATTACCCATAATCCCCTACTGTCCCCAAGATTACCTCAGATTGAGTTTGCTCGCAACTCCATGACACAACTACAGCTGAAAATATTGAAGGAAAACAAAACAGGATGTCTGAGATATAGAGCTATTCTGGAGCTGTAAGAGTGCAATACCTTGGTTGTAGGCAGTTAGTATTGTCAAACCAGAAGCATACTGTCAATAATCTTCCATGAAATAGAAGGGGGATGGAGGGAGGAGAGTGGAGGAAAATAGAAACTAACAACACAGATATTTTGTTTTGGTAATTACATAACTTTCATATCTGATGCTGCCTGTTCTGTCCAGTCTTCAACAGATGGGACACAGTCCCAAGCTAATTAGATGGGTGGTCTCATGGAAAGATATTCCATAGAATGGCTGAAACAAAAAGTGTGCTATCCCTGAATAATAAATCCAGATTATAATAGGAAATGAAGGTGTGAATGTTAGAACAGGTGGCAGCTGTGCAAATATAATCAACAGAGGCACTTGAAAAGAAAGCCAATGAGGCTGAAACAGATCTAATAGAGTGAGCCCTGACAGGTCTGGGTCATGTCAAGCCAATTTCCTTACATACATAAGAAATACAATCACCTAACCATATAGATAAGGATACTTTCATTACCAAAAAGAATCTTGAGTAAGTTCTAAATCCTTGTTGGTCTGGTGGGACCTCCTAGATGACTCATTTGTCTAGTAGCTTTTTTAATTCTATGGCCATTGACTTTCTTTGTGAGGGCGGAACATTGGGAATTTTTCCTTTGTGGGGGTAGGCAAATAAAGGGAATAGAATAGCCTCTGATTTTGACTGTCCACTCCCATATATCTATATTGATCTCTGGTTTTGACTGTCCACACCCAGGTATCTTCAGTGATGGATATCCAGGCTTCTGGGTGAAGAGATTGAAGTGATAATTGCCCCCCCAACTGCTTCCAGAGTGCAGCAGTCAGGGGCACTAAAAAGGCCTCTCAGAGAAGGGAACCCTGAAAACTTGATTTTGTGGGCCTCCTCTGCCTTGAGGGAGATAGCCACCATTATAATTCCCCCTTCTGCCATGTGGGGGTCTATCTCCAGAAGTGCCTGGGGAGAACCCTTGAGACCTTGGAACCACAGCTTCTTACTCCCCTTTTTCTGGTTTCAAGAGAATGTCCTTTGGGCGGAGGAGTAAAAAATGTATTCCTGTAGCAGAAAGTGTCTTCCCATCTTGTTGACTTCTGGACAGTGTGTCTTTGACCTTGATTTTGAAAAGAGTCACATCATCATAAGGAGAATTTACAAAGGATACCTTAAAGGACTCTGCAAAGTCACACAAGTGCATCCAAGCATGTCTCCTTATGGTAATGTCTGTACCTGTGGCTCTTGAAGTCCCTCAGTTGCACCGGATATCAGATGCATAGAGGCATTTAATAGAGATAAAGGGTGGCCAACTGTGAGTTTTCTTGTCCTCTGCAGACATGGACCCCCTATAGATTTGTAGAGCTACTTTGTCAAATCACTCTGAAACCATGTAATATGTGACAAATAATTCAGTGACCTTAAAGCAAAGATAGCTGAAGTGTACATGTGCTTCCAAAACCTATCCAAAGCCCTATATGGGATGAATAGAGAAGCTCTCCTCTGGGAGCTCTTTTTTGTGGTTGCCACCACTACCATGGCATCCACCACCTAACCTTTGTTCCAATACTGCCTGTCATTCAGAGTGAAAAGATATTTATCTGTTATTTTTGTATATTGGTTTTGTCAGATCTGGTTCTGTCCATGCCTGCTGAGAGACCAAGTCTACCATTTCATTGGCAGGAGAGACTACCCAAGACGTAGCCAAGCTGGATCCAAACCCCTCAAGAAACACAAATTCCTCTTAGGAGATGGCTTTGAAAGAACAATGTATTTTCTTTCTCAACAGTTCAATGGTCATCCTAAATAAGATATCCTCAAGTGGTTTCTAGGGGATCTCTTCATCAAATTCAATGTCTTTTTTTTAATTTCTCCAAGTCTTTTGGGTTTCTAATATCATGATGGGAATGGACCCCATTTCTAAGTCAAAGTACGATTAAAGTTCATGAAATTAGTATTGTTTCAAACTTTGATGTCAGCCAAAAGTGCTTTTTGCAGCACCAGCAATTGCCCAGTAATGACTCCTACAATTTGCATGGTCTTACATGAATTGGTAACATATCTAAATATGATTGTATACTCTTTTTTATAAGATCTGTTGCTCCTACTACTATTGCAACTGTCTGGGTATCTTTCTTCCACATTGCTCTTGTTTCTGCCAGCAGATCCTGGTATTTTATGACTTTGTGTCTCTCTGTACGCAAGACACTATATTCACTGGGTGTGGCGATTTCAATGATCAATGCTACTATTGTCTTCTTTTCTTGGACCACTATATCCAGTTTTCTAGCATCTATCTTTTAAACTGTTGGTAATGGGTAATCCCAGGTGATATAAACTTCATAATTTTCTATGATGCTTTGTGGCTCATGTTTCCAGTGTTTTTCAGCCACTTTGATACCATAATGTTTGCACAATCCCCAGTGCAACAGTCTTGCCACATTATTATGCCTTTCAGTATACAGTCCTTCTGCCACTAGTGTGTTGCAACCAGCAGCAAGGTGTGTGACTATTTCCAATTTGTTTTTACAAAAACCTACATTTGTCTGTTTCTCCCACATGTTCAATGGACTTTGTAAACTAACGTGTACGTAGCCCACTGTCTTGGGCTGCCAATATTAACCTTTCATTTCTTGGTTTGAATTCACCTCTCCTTAACCATTCCTGCATTCGTTCTTGATCAACATGAGACTCTTCCAGAAGTTTTCTATACTTGCAACTATATTTATGTTTTTTCCACATTTCTTAACTTCTAATCTGGTCCTTCACCTTATATTCTTTCTTTTGTTTTTTGGCACATTCAGTTGCTGCCTGTTTTTTATCTACTTCTGGTTTGATTTCCATTCCTGCTTGACATCGATATACTTCTGCTAAATTAAGCAGAGAAGTCATCTTAGATTTATTCTCCTCATGTTTCAAAACTTTCACTACATTTGGATCTTGTGAGATCAGTAGATATGTGTGGAGTCCCACGATTGCAGATCTATACATGTAATCAATTTCAAGGAGGCCCATCCCTCCTTCGGAACGGGGAATATATAATCTTGGCATACACTAATTTTTATAAATCATTTTTTGAGCATGAAGCATCCTTCTTGTTTTAATATCTAATCGATCCAACACTTTTTGGGGCAAGTCAATCACTCCAAAACTGTACATTAGGACAGGAAGAGCAAACTGATTTATAGCTTGCATCTTGTTCCTATATGTTAGTGTTGTTCTCAGGATTAATTTAAGTCTTCTAAAGAATTCCTTACTGAGTTTTATTTGCATTTGCTCATGTTTTATTGCTGATCCTTCATTAATTCCCAAGTATTTATACACTCCCTCTTGCTCAAGTTCTTTTATATCACATTCTTGTACAAACCGATGTTTTCTTGGTGCTGCAGTTTTCCTGCTTTACAGGTTGCTTTTGCACATTTATCAAGACCAAATGACATTCTAATATCACTTGAAAAAGTTTTGACAACCTGCAGCTGTGCTTTCAGTTCCTCATCTGATGAGCTATATAGTTTTAAATCATCGACAAAGAGAAGATGAGAAGTCATTAGACTTTGTTGTTTTCTAGGAGCCAAATTATAGCCATGGCCTAAGCTGTTAAGTAAACAGCTTAATGGATTAATGGCAAGGCAGAATAGCAGCAGTGACAGACAGTCACCCTGGAATATCCCACTTTGAATTTTTATCCCTGGGATAATAATCTGTCCTTCATTATGGCTTAATAGCAAAGTGGTCTGTCATTGTTTCATGGTTACAGTAATGTAGTCAATCAGTGTAGGGTGTATCTTATACATTTTAAGCATTCTTTTATCCAAGAATGTGGGATACTAGCAAGTGCTTTTTTTTTACAATAAATCCATGCCATACTTAGATTCTTCCCCTTTTTACAGTTCCCCACTATAACTATTTAACAACAAATGAGCCTTTGTTCCATATGACTTTCTTTTATTGCCCTTTTGTCCTACTGCCATAATTGAGTTTTCTTCTAAATGACTATAAACTCTGCCGGGGTTATTTTCCATGTATAGTTTATACATTGTCGGAAGGCAAGTTATTGGTTTACTATTTTTAGGGTAACTTGCAGGTTCTCTCTTAAGTAGGAACATTGCTTTACCTGTTGTTAGCCAGTGTGGTGTCTGTTCGGGGTGCACATATAAATAGTTCTTACTCATGGCTAAATCCTCGTGCAAAGATGTTAATACTTTTAACCAAAAATTAGGTTTTGCATCTGTGCCTGTGAGTTTCCATTTAGAGGCTTTTCTTAACTTTGTTTCAATCTCTCTGACTGTTTTTTCAATCTCTCTCGCTGTTTTTTCATCCAATTTCATATTCTGTACCTTTAAATTTCTTACTCTTTCTTTTACTTCTTCTATCCATTTAGCATCTTTGTTATGCTCCACAGGATCTTCATAGATACTTCTCCAAAATCTATCTACTTCCTCTTTTTTGGTGGTCTTTTAATTATTTTTACCTTATTTCTCAATTCTCTAAAACTTTTTGGGTCATCAGTAAATTGCTTATTTTGTACTTTTCCCTCATATTTATCTGTATATCTTCTATGTTTTTCCACCTGTGCTGAACTTTTTAGTTTGTTAATTGTGATAGTGCATGATACACCCTAGTCTGTTCTAATACTGTGCATTGCTTTAATCACATCTATCTTTCTTAGTATTTTTGTTCATCTGTTACCTCTTCTATAATCTTCTAACAGTGACACTTTTTGTCTTAATTGCCTTATAGTTTTCTCTATTCAATACTTCCATGATGGTATTTGATTTCTCCCCTTCCTTTCCCTCATTCCCCTGTGATCTTGTAGTATAACTTTATCAGTTATTAATTTAGCAGCCCAGTAGTATATCCTGTTTACTTCTGTTATATCACATGGATCTCTATGGACAGTCCTAATTACAGTGTTCATTTCTTTTATCAGACTTCTTATTTTTTGGGTGTTATTGTCTTTTTTAATTTTTCCAGGTCTTTTGGGTTTCTAATACCATGACAGGAATGGACCCCATTCCTAAGTCAAATTATGATTAAAGTTCATGAATTTAGTATTGCTTCAATCTTTGATGTCAGCCAGTAGTGCTTTTTGCAGCACCAGTAATGACTCCTTCTGCAGTTCGTATGGGGTTACATGGATTGGTTACATATCCAAATACAATTGTAAATTATTTTTTATAAGACCCATTGCTCCTAGTACTATTGGAACTGTCTGGGTATCTTTCTTCCACATTGCTCTCATTTCTGCCTGCAGATCCTGATATTTTATGACTTTGTGCCTGTCTGTACGCAAGACACTTTAGTCACTGGGTGTGGCAATTTCAATTATCAATGCTACTTTTGTCTTCTTTTCTTGGACCACTATATCCGGTTTTCTAGCATCTATCTTTTGGATTGTTGGTAAATGGGTGATCCCATGTGATATAAACTTCATCATTTTGTGTGATTCTTTGTGGCTCATGTTTCCAGTGTTTTTCAGCCTTTTCAATACTATAATGTTTGCACAATCCCCAGTGCAACAGTCTCGCCATATTATTATGCCTTTCAGTATACAGTCCTTCTGCCATTAGTGTGTCATAACCAGCAACAAGATGAGTGACTGCTTCAATTCAGTTTTACAAAACCTACATTTGTCTGTTTCTCCCACATGTTCAGTGGACTTTGTAAACCAGCATGTATGTAGCCCACTATCTTGGGCTGCCAATATTAACCTTTCATTTCTTGGTTTGAATTTGCCATTCCTTAACCATTCCTGCGTTTATTCCTGATCAGCATGAGGTTCTTCCAGAGGTTTTCTATACTTGCAACTATATTTATGTTTTTTCTACATCTCTTGCCTTCTCATCTGGTCCTTCACCTTATATTTTTTTCTTCTGTTTTTTGGCACATTCAGTTGCTGCCTGGTTTTTATCTACTTCTGGTTTGATTTCCATTCCTGCTTGATGCCGATATGCTTCTGCCAGATTAAGCAGAGAAGTCATCTTAGATTTATTCTCTTCATGTTTCAAAACTTTCACTACATTTGAATCTTGTGAGGTCAGTAGATATGTGTAGAGTCCTACGACTGCAGATCTATACATGTAATCAATTTCAAGGAGGCCCATCCCTCCTTCGGAATGGGGAATATATAATCTTGGGATACACTGATTTTTATAAATCATTTGGTGAGCATGATTTGTTTTAATATCTAATCTATCCAACACTTTCTGGAGCAAGTCAATCACTCCAAAACTGTAGATTAGGACAGGAAGAGCAAATTGATGTACAGCTTGGATCTTGTTCTTAGATGTCAGTGCTGTTCTCAGGATTAATTTAAGTCTTCTAAAGTTTTCTTTACTAAGTTTTATTCATTTTTGTTCATGTTTTATTGCTGATCCTTCATCAGTTCCCAAGTGTTTATACACTCCCTCTTGCTCAAGTTCTTTTATATCACATTCTTTTCCAAACTGATGTTTTCCTGGTGTTGCAGTTTCGGGTGGTTTTGCACATTTATCAAGACCAAATGACATTCCAATATCATCTGAAAAAGTTTTGACAACCTGCAGCTGTGCTTTCAGTTCCTCATCTGATGAGCTATACAGTTTTAAATCATTGACGAAGAGAAGATGAGAAATCAATAAACTTTGTTGTTTTCTAGGAACCAAATTATAGCCATGACCTAAGCTGTTAAATAAGCAGCTTAAACTATTAATGGCAAGGCAGAATAGCAATGGTGACAGAGAGACACCCTGGAATATCCCCCTTTGAATTTTTATCCCTGGGATAATAATCTGTCCTTTATCATGGCTTAATTGCAAAGTGGTCTGCCATTGTTTCATGGTTACTGTAATGTAGTCAGTGTAGGGTGTATCTTATACATTTTTATGTACACTTTTATCCATGAATGTGGGATACTATCAAATGCTTTTTTGTACTCAATCCATGCCATACTTAGATTCTTCCTCCTTTTAAAGTTCTCCACTATAACTTTATTTAACAACAAATGAGTCTTTGTTCCATATGACTTTTTTATTGCACTTTTGTTCTACTGCCATAATTGAGTTTTCTTCTAAATGACTATAAACTCTGTCGGCCTCAATTCCCGTGTATAGTTTATACATCGTCAGAAGGCAAGTTATTGGTCTATAATTTTTAGAGTAGCTTGCAGGTTCACTCTTGAGTAAGAGCATTGTTTTGCCTGTTGTTAGCCAGTGTGGTGTCTGTTCAGGTTGCGTATATAAATAGTTCTTACTCATGGTTAAATCCTCATGCAAAAATGTAAACACTTTTAACCAATGTTAGGTACTGCATCTAGGACTGGGGTTTTCCAGTTAGAGGCTTTTCTTAACTTTGTTTCAGTATCTCTGGCTGTTACTTCATCCCATTTCATATCCTGTACCTTTAAACTTCTTATTCTTTCTTTTACATCTGCTATCCATTTAGCATCTTTGTTATGTTCTACAGGATCATAATAAATACTTCTCCAAATTGTATCTACTTCCTCTTTTTTTGGCGGCCTTTCAATTCCTTTTACCATATTTCCCAATTCTCTGTAAAACCTTTTTGCGTCATCAATAAATTGCCTATTTTGTACTTTTGCCTTATATTTATCTGGGTATCTTCTAGGTTTTTCTGCCTGTGTTGAAATTTTTAGTTTAGTTGCGATAGTGCATGATAGATCCTGGTCTGTTCTAATATTGTGCATTGCTTTAATCACATCTATCTTTCTTAGTATTTTTGTTGATCTATTCCCTCTTCTACAATCTTCTAACAGAGACACTTCTTGTCTTAATTGCTTTATAGTTTTCTCTATTCGATACTTCCATGATGGTATTCGATTTCTCCCCTTCCTTTCCTTTACTACTTTGTGATCTTGTGGTATAACTTTATCAGTTAATAATTTAGCAGCACTGTGGTATATCCTGTTCATTGTTATATCACAGGGATCTCCATAGACAGTCTTAATTACTGCGTTCATTTGTTTTATCATACTTCTTACTTTTTGGGTTTTATTGACCTTCTGCAGTCTATTTCTTGGATTGATCTTAATATATCTATCCATGTCCATTAAATCAAGCAACACTTCTCTTAGATTATTTTCTTCCAAACTGAGGGCACATCCATTATTTTCCATTTCCTCCGGGCATTCTATAGAAAGTTCTATAGCATCTTCCTGTGGCACATTCTCCTCAATTTCAACCTGTGGCATCTGTTGCTCTGTCATATGAGAACTCACTGGCCGATCACTCCTCGACATTGACTGCATTAGATTTTTCAGTTTCCTGTTCCTTTCCTTGCTGTCTAGCTTCATGTGAATGTTTATACTGGTTTCCTGTGAAAGGCTCTAAAATATCTTAATATGACACCTGACCAATTGCTTCCTGTTCCACTGGTCTCCCCTTAATTTAGATATCCATTGCTATATCCTGTTGTGCTGCTTTCTGCATTCGATTTTTGACACTAAATCCTTCTCTTTGCAGCTGCTCAATAACGTCAATATTTATTTCTTTACCTGGGATTTATGAAGCCTGCGCCAGGCGCCTGAGTAGCGTCGGCGATCTAGCGCCAAATATGGCCGCTGAGCGATTCAGGTACGAGCTGTTTCCACATGCACTACCAGCGTACGCCAGAGCTACGCAGCTCCCGGCACATGTATGCTAATTACCCCATGCGCAGCAGTGTAGTATGCAAATGAAGGTACTAAAAAAATGGTTTACATTTTGTCAAACATAAAATCGGAGCCATGAAAGCGGACCAAACTTATGTATTATAATGCTAATATATGCCAATGGCTAAATATATAGCCAATGGCATAAAACAACATGCACAACATATAAAAAAATAACATTTAATGTCATGGCCACACTAACGCAAAGTAAAACTGCAGTGCATCTGTGCGCAAACGGGATCACAAGGAAAATATATTTTGACGTCATAAAACTGCAATGTAACACAATTCATGATATCCCCATAATAGTCAATGGCACGCATGCTACACCACAACCATGGCGCAAGGGTTGCTAAGGGTATGCGACAGTGTTCTGTGCGGTAACTAGGAATTAGCAGTCAATGCCATGCAAATGAGTCAAGTAATACTGAATCGCAAATGCCCCATCAACGTAAGGATATACCACATGGCGTAGTGGTACAACACAGAGGAGTGGCCTGGAGATAAACATGACATCAAAAGAGGGGCACGCCACCATAGCTGTAAGCACATGGGACCATTGCTAATCCATGTTGCGTGTTGCTAAGCAAAGCCGCAGGATATGGGTGTGGAAGTAGCCATAGCTTTGCTAAGCTGAGAGCACACAAGGTAACCGAAAGTTCATGTGAACATGGATGAAAACGCGCACGAAACCCGGTAAACAGCTGTGCGAGGCACGCACCACAGCTGAAACAGGAAGGTTACGGGAAGACAATAAAGAAATGCTGCAGCATGGTAATTGGAGTACAAATGAGTAATTAACACCTAGAAACTCACAGTGGGCCATAGACAACAGCTAACAAGGCTGCTAGCAGCTACCTGCAAAACAGGAAAGGGGAGGTGACGTACAGCAAAGAAAAGACAACTGTCACAGCAGAACAAAGCAAACTTGCAGTAGATCAGCTACATAACACATTTCCCAACACAATCCTGGGTTGTGAAAGTACAAAACAAGAAAGGCGGCAGCTGGATACATGCCTGACAATGGAAGGAGAATCGGGTTGAAAATTGAAGTAAAGGGCAATAGATGAATCACGGCAGCCAAGCGTAAGTCAGCACCAAAGGCTCCATAATAGCAGTACATGCTGTAAAACCAATAATTAAGATACCCTGCAGCTGGAATAGCACAAACACACCCAATTACACCAGCATCATCCATTGCACAATAGTATAAGGTGTGAAAGCCCCACACCCACACTTGTGTATTCCCAGACACTCTGAACCATTGGTGTATACAGACAGGGAACTTTTAATATGTACGTGTTAGGGGCCGCAATAGCTTTGATTCACCAGCATGTGTTGAAGACTGATGGTGGTGTGGAGGATGATGCTGACAACCATCTCAGGCACCAGAGGAGGAGAAGAGTGTTCAGACCCAGGGTAACCTACCAGGGGCTACATGATCTGGAGATAGTAGAGTGTTACAGGATGGACAGGGGCATCATACAGCAATTTGTTGAGCTGTGCCGGCCACGCCTCAGAGCCAGAAGTAACAGAGGGGAACCCATCCCAGTGGACACGAAGGTATGTGTAAGTTTGAGAATACTAGCCACAGGCACCTTTCAAAGGCCAACTAGGGATATCATGGGGATCTCACAGGCATCAGCACCCAGGGTACTCCACCAGTTCCTGGATGTCATGTTACCACATGCCAATGAGCACATACACTTCCCCCGAACGCAGGAGGAGTTGGCCAGCAATGTGCGTCTTTTCCACCGTGTGGCAGACTACCCGGAGGTATTGGGTGCAATAGACTGAACGCACATACACAAAAAGTCACCACCCGGTGAGCAGGGTAGGAGCTACATAAACCGCAAGGGATTTCCCTCCATCAACTGCCAGGTCATGTGCAATGCCCAGGGCATTATCATGGATGTGTGTGCTGGCAGTCCTGGAAGCTATCACGACTCCCACATCTGGCATGCCTCACAGCTGTATCAGGTATTTGCCAGGGGGGACATCCCATATGGCCACCTGGTGGAGGATGCTGACTATGCACTGGAACCGTGGATGATGACTCCCATCAGAAATGCACACACAGCCATGCAAGAATGCCATAATGAGGCACATGCAGAAACCAGAATCATCATAGAACATGTGTTTGGGAAGCTGAAATCACGATTCCATTGCTTGAACATATCTAGTGGAGCCCTGCAGTACTCTCCAGGAACATGTGCCCACATCTTCATAGTATGTGCCATGCTACACAATATGATCCTGTGGAAACAGATGCAGCAGGGACAGAATGGTGAAGGCCGTCACAGCCCACCACCATTGCCAAAGGTCCCAACGGCTCAGAGGGAGTCAGACCATGAGCACCCTGTGCTAGCCCGAGTAGGCAGACAGAGGCGTGCCCAGTATGCCCATGCCTTGGCAAAGAGGGAACGTATAGCACACACACACTGACAGTGCAGGAACTCATGGACTAACACCCTTCTCCACCTGCACACACAGCAAACATGGAAGGCACACACACATGACCACCTGTAAATTGTCATGTATAGGTGGTCTACTGTGTGCATCCTACATAGGTACCCCTCAACTATTGTACACACAACTGCCATTGGCACAACATAAGTCAATACTTGAACAGTAAATTAAGCTATCAGCATGTGTCCATACTGTATGTACAGGTTCATAGATAAATAGGTAGGTACATGCCCAACTGCCAAGGCCACTCATAAGCATAGGCAAAACGTGTCTGCTGTTGCCACCCCATCGATTAACTAACTGTCCCTCTGTGGAGCATAGCCAATTGCGGAATCCCTGGGGTATAGCCCCTGTTCACCACCCACTCTGCAAGGATTCGCTGGAGTGTTAGTGCCTGCTCTGAGAGGTAAGATATCACTGCCAGGATTAGGACACGCAACTATGTACACATTCATCACAATAACAAGCAACTAAGCTACCTGAGATGTACCAATGGCAGTTATGTATACTGACAGGATAAAACACAAAAGGTAGGAATGTGTTGAAATAGGACAAACCAGCATGAAAGGTGTATGTTACACACACATATATATATATATATATATATATATATATTTATATATATATATATACATCATCATATATATATATATATAGAGAGAGAGAGAGAGAGAGAGATATGTCGATATATGGGGATATACATATATATGTAGATATATAGATAGGTTAACAACATCTACATAACCATGGAGGTACATATAAATGGGATACCTACCACATACCGACTGCTTTACATACCAACGCACGTAATACTGAGGTATAAGGTCCGAAAGAACACAGTACTGAAACACTAGAGGCGCAAGGTGTAAAATCACGATGTTAAGGGACAGTTAGTCAGTGCTTCTGGTGTTGTGGTTCAGGTAGGTTACTGTGTGTAAGTGTGTTTGTTAGGGCTGTAGTGTGTGTAAGTGTGTGTTCTGTGTGTGGTGTGTGTTCTTGAAGGACTGTAATGTGTGGGTGTGGGTTAGCTTTGTGCGTCTGTTTGCACGACCTAGGAGGCAGAATATTAAAGTAGGGGGTGGTATGGGGGGTGCAGACACCTACATTGGGGGTGTAGGGGGGCTTGGCCACCTGCTCATACGTAGCGTAGGATGGTTTGTTTGGATGTGGTGGGTAGCAGTGTGTCTGTGTGTGCGTATGTGTTCCATGTTCGTGTTACTTTCGCGAGTTACTGTCGCTGTCGGTAATGTGGGGTATGGGAGTCTGGTCCCAGTACTGTGTGCGTCGGAACCCTGTGGTTTCGGGATTCCATAGGTATCCCGTATACAGAGGTTGAAGTGTTCATATATGTGTATAACATAGACCATAGCAATCACACATTCCACCACTACCAACCTTTATGAACAAAGGATATGGAGAGTATATGCCTATACACTATTACAAATATGTGCTATGGACATGAGCCAATGATAGTGTTACCACTTGTCCCACTTTGCAAGGGACAGTCCCTCTTTGGGCGGTTGTGTCCTGACTAAATATATTAAATGTGGCAAATGTCCTGGGATTGTAGGACATAATTATGTCCCATTTGAACTGTAATAGTCACATACAATAGTTACTTCTGTATCAAAAATACCTACATGTTACAAGAAACAGGATAAGCAACTAAACTGCTACAAGAATAAGCTTATATTTAGGCAAGAAAGGAAAGGTTCTATCCCTTGTACTGACCATGGGTTTGTGTCGGCCTGTAAATTCTGATGTGTGTCCCAAAAATGTCCCACTATGGCCATATGAAAAGGTGGCAACCCTAGCCAGAGAAGGTCAGTCACCAACACAACTACGATGACTGCAAATACCTATGACAACAATACACAGCTCTCATGTAGCAACACTTTATGACATTCAGATGTATTACCGAAGGGATTCAAGGACTAAAACTACCTGCATGCTATACATGAACCACATAACAGTGCCTTAATGAACCAGCCTACAATTACCATTGTATTAGTCCACAAAAGGATAGGTGTTCAAATAGGGAAGGAACCCTCACGCACGTATCGATTATGTATAAAAGCAGTTCCTACACACCTGCATCTGCTATGCACACCCACCATTACCCCCACACCCAAACATATTACAATACAAACTGTAATAACATCACAAATCATTCACTCACTGTACGACATCTGCAGAAGCCTTAACATACCTTGTCAGAGACACACTAACATGGCCCTATGTGAAATAGCTGCTGTTATACAATGGAACAGCTGCTGATGTTACAGGGTTTGTTTGCACTAATCCGATTTCAGAGGGTTGTGTGTGCACCAGGATGTGTTAGCAATTACTGAGTAACAGCACAGTATGCTACACTTGTACACCAAATCAAGGATGTCTGGTGAGCACACTGTAAACCACATAACAGTTCATGCATAGCCATACAGCACTGAGCTGCCCAAGCATCCTTGTCAGACTTAAACATCTGCAGAAGTATCAGGTACAAACAAACCCTGCATAAGTAGCAATGTTCTGAAATATAACAGCTGGACTCACATGTAGAAAAAAATCATTTAGCCATTGCACACAGTCCACGGGAGTCATAAAGCTAATATATCTCTGTGTGTCTCCATATAGCTGTTGAAATATATCACAAACAACACATCCAGGCTGTCTTCCTCGAAAGTAAGGCAAATGGACAATGCCCAAAAGGAGTACTCAGTTGTACACCACTGTTGCCATGGTATCAGCTAATGGAGTAGCTGCACAGCTGATGTGCATTTAATTAACTACTTTGGAACAGCAATTGGTGGACAGGATACCACGTTACCGAAACGTAATTAGAAAAGAATGTGTTATCACACATTCAAACCATCCATATATACCAGTGGAACATTGCATAGAACATTGAAACACAAACTGAAAAGGATTGAATCAACAGTTAACGACACCTCGGGTTACTAATAAGGTATGTAGAACAGTCATTATGTCTGTGTATGTAGTACCTTTCTGTAGTATTTAACGTGCACGCAATCCATATAGTGGAAACAGTTATCTTGTAGTGATGTATTGTTGAGCATAGTAATGCTTGTAGTATTTGTGTGTACTGCTGTAGGTCACAAGGCAAACACTGCATACACCACAAGGGATGCTATATTAGGGCTTTGAACAGAAATACTCCTCACCAGCCACTGTCAGTGGCAGGGCTGGTCCAACAAGTATGTGCTATAACAGGGGATAGTATATGTTGATAACTGTAGCCATATGTATGGGTGTATTACTGAGAATAACATGTCGAAGGTTGGGCCACTGTGCAATTATGATTTGCATTGTGGGATATTGTGCCAATAATTGTGTAATGTACAGTATTGTAGGCAGATATGTATTACAAGCTACATAACATTACTGCAATGTTAATCAAACATTAGTTATGTCTATTGGCATTTACAGTACACAATAACAGGATACATATGTCTTTTAGTCACCCGACAGAGTATCAGCATGATAGCAAAGTAAAATGGAAGAGCTAGTTAACTATCCATGCACATAAGACATGTAATATGTGCAAAGGTAGGTACTAGGCTGTCTTACCAAGGGTATTTATAAGCCTAGCTAGAGTGTGTTGGCTTTCGCCACCCCCATAGGTTGGTTCCCTGTGCCTCTGAATGGCAGAGCCATTAGTTCCCTGTGCCTCTGTCCAGCAGAACCACTGCAGTGATCCCCAGGGTACATGTCTGCCTCCCATCCACACGTCAAGGTTTCCCTTGAAGAGTGCTAGTGAGGGGCCCTGCCTGATGTACATTGGAATCATGTTCCAAATCATGGGGAGTGTCCGTGTCAGGAATGTATCTGTCCAGCACATCCTAGTCATCATTATGGTTAGGTGTATATCCCTAGAACATGAGGCTCTCAGGGGTCTATGTTTAGGTGGAGTATATCCAGCAATACAGGGTTGGACATGGGCCTTGTATGTCAAGCAGAGATCACCTGTGAGTATGCGGTATGCAGTGAAGTACAGCTGGAGTTTCTTCGGTTGGGCTGCATAGGTCATCTGTTTGAGGTCAGTAATCCTCTTGGTGTGGTACTGGTGTGGTCTTCCAAGCTGTTGCAGTTGTCTTGTAAGATATATCCCAAATGGAGTGTTGTATCCTTTAATGGGTCTAATAAGTCATGAGTAGAGAGTCACAATGGCCTTCTTTGATCTGGATGCGAACCCATTAGAGATTAGGGGGGCTATGTAGAAGGATATTCTAACCACCTTGTCATTATGGGTATCGAAGGAGAGATTGCTATCTACTGGGGTTCCCGGATCCCTTATTACCTTTTCTGTATGTAGGGGACTAGCACCAATGTGGTAGTCCACGGGTAATTAGTTATATCCAAAGGGGATGACTATGCACTTTTAGGCATTCAGCTTGACGCCATGATATTAACATCAGGTATCCGTCTCAGTGCGACCCTTCCAGAGGGTGTCTGTAACAGCTGGGGAAACAATTATGTCCCCTAGTTTGCAGTCATCTCCAAACCTTTTCAGCCAAAGCCCTTCTGTGCTTGTCTGTATGTCAGAGAAGTATATACCGAACATGAGGGGTCCTAGGACTGAGCTCTGGGGGACGCCACTTGTAACTGGTATACAGTCGGACCTAGGGTATGCAACTCCCACTGTGTGGATTCTTTCCGTAAGCCACTTTGCAAACCATCACATGACGTAGGGGTTAATGTTCAGGCGGATGGGTATGTTGATAATGCCAGAAGGAGGAATGGTGTTGAAAGCTTATGAGAGATCTAGATAGGCTGTGTGGACCTCTTTACCCTCATCTAATGCCTTGGTAACTGTCTCTAAGAAGTCCACCAGGTTTAGGAGGCATGGTTTGCCCTTAACAATGCCAAACTGGGAGGGGTCAAAGGTTTGGAGGTACCCAATGTCTCTGTGACTGAAATCCATGATGTGCACCATAGCCTTGTAGACCAGGCTAGTCAGGCCTATAGGGAAATAGGTCCCATGGTCCATTGTGGTGCCATCTTTGTGGAGTGGGATAACTGCTGCTGTATGCCATTCAGGGGGCACTATGCCCAATGTGAGGCTATTATTGAACATAGTGCATAGGTGGGGAGACAGTACATTCTGAAGTTCATGTAAAACGCAGCCTGGGATGTTGTCCGGTCCCATGGATGCTGTGATATTGACTTTAGAGTGTGCAGCTTTGAGAGGGAGGGGGAAAAGGTAGCACTGAACCTATCTGCTAGGATGTTGCCAATATCAATTGGTTCTGTAATGTTCGTGCCTTTGTGCTGTAACTCAGAGCAGATCTGGTTGTTTACATCGAGATATGTGACATAGCTATAGAATGCTTTGCGGTTGTTGTTGGAATTAGTGGCGGTTTAGTTTTCGTAGCTAGCTTTGGAGAATCTTATAAGGGATCCCACCTTCTCACTGAGGCTGGTCAGGGAGCTCCTCCATGCATGGGATTGTACTCTCGTTTGCAACAGTGTCTTCCTCCTGTAGTACAGTTTGTTTATGGCAGGGGACCACCAGATTGGTTTTCTTTATTAGGAGTATAGCGTCTTGGTTCTGTTTGGGATAGCACAAGCCATGCACTCGTGTAAGTGCTTATAGAGTGCATTTGTGTAGGATTCAGCAGTTGTAACAGTATTGTTCATTTGCATGGGTGTCATGACGTTCACCACGTCTGTCTTAAGAAGCATGTAGTTGGCTTTGTAGACATATTATACTGTGGTTCCCTTAATGGGGGGTGGGGGCGGGATGTGGATATCAACGGTGTTCAGCTCATGGTCAGATCGGACCAACGAGAAGTTGACTTCACATGTGGAGCACCGTTCATTCATGTTGGTAATGCGTAGGTCTAGGATATTGTTGCCCCTGGTGGGTGTGTGGATATGTTGATTCAGGGCATTGGTGTTTATGAATTCCAGAAAGCATTGAGCTAATGTGTTGGTCCACGAGTAGTTTTCCCAGTTATAGTGGGGTAGATTCAGTGAGACTATGTGATGAGTGTGGTGTGGTGCGAATGTTTACCTTCTCCACATGACTGTCAGGGTCAGCCTTGGTTGGAGAGAGCTTTACCTCCAGTTTGGCTAGATGAGTGCATCTCTCACAGGTTGTAGTGTTGGGTGGTAGGCAGAGAGGCGTGTCTGTGTACATGAGGCAATGTGTACATTGCCTCAAGATTTCCAGATTGATCAGATAGACAGGTGAGAACACTGGCAGTTGACTCTTGGACATGCCTGAATATAGAACTACTTTCACCTAGATAAGTGAGGAAATTGAGTACAAGAGCTATTTTACTCTAAGCAAGTGAGAAAAGTATGACAAAACCTGTTTACCCTTACCTCTAGGTAATGAGGAAGATTGAGTGCTATAGTAATTATTAGCTTACGTACTGCTTACAAGTTCTGAACAAGTGCTGAGCATGAATAAGCAATCCAGATAGGGTCTTGGATAACATAAACACATGGCCCCCTCCCCCCAACACAAGCATATATCCATGTACACCACAGGGCCCCTGTACCCACAACTATGCAGATACAAGCTGCACTCAGGCTGCATGGGACACGTCCACATAACAGGTTGTATCATACACATATGGCAAAACAAGATGCTCTCCACATACACATCATGTAAACATAGCTCCATGTCAGGTTGTGGGTTGTGTACACACTGAATGGTGCACACCAACAGGTATCACAACCCACAAAGGGGGAGACACCACTGATAATGGGAAGTACTGCACTACTATCCTGCTGAGTCTGGTCTGGAAGGCCATGAACCTTGATCAAATAATTGATGTCAGCAGTACAGATGCAGATGACAGTAAGGTTGATGTCACACTGCATATCATAACCTTGCCAGGTCATAGGACATCATCACCCATATTGTGTACCACCTACACTCGGTATACTAGATGTACATTCCTATGACACAGGAGTGTTTTGCAACTAGAATGCTGGCAGAACCAACACTACAGAAAGTGTCTGAATAATACATGCTCATCACACCAGTGGCAGCTACAGTATGTCAGGGTTAATGAATTTTATTCCCCCTCATTGTAGTCCATACCTCACAGACAAACAGAAGGCATCTGCCTATTGAAGTATGCAAATGACTTTGACCTAGGAGCAATAGCTGACTCAGGAGTGTTGTGAACAACATACAGAAGGGGCTTTGTAGGTGAGGTGTGTGTGACATATGGCCACAATCTGACAGCTACATACTGCATTGTCACCCCTATGTTAATAACCCTGTACCCATGAACTACCACCTAGGCAGCAGTCAACATAATGGACACTTGTGTGTAAGGGATGCAGCTGGGCAGTTGTCTTTCCTGTGATAGCTACATCACCACATCTCTCAGGTAGTCATATGTGGCAACCCTAATAATGATAGGGTGCCATCCATGAATTTAGAGATAATTGTCCAGCCATACACAACACTCAAGTGACCCATATCAGATCACATATATCCTTTAAGGGGTATTGGCCATGTGCAGATGGCCTACACCAGCCTTCCCATTCCCCATCTCCACTATGTAGCATGATGCATACCCTGAATAAATCCATGTCCAACCCAGTGATGTTGGACATGCTATACGTTCTCATCCTGATCTCGAACACATACTTCATGGACATCCACCTTCCACATGCTGGACAGATCCTTGTCCCATACACTTTACACAGTCCTGTCATACTATGCATTCCTGTCCGTCAAAGCTGCATATCACTCCCCTCCCAGACATGGTGTGATGAGCGTATGGTAACTGTATCATTAACCCTCTGGATCAGTAATGTGGCACCACTCCACCTGGCCCCACAGACCTGCCTGTCAGCTACTGCCAGGTAACCTTTCATCATAGATTCATACACGGCCCATGGCATATAGCCCACTAGTTGACTTTGACTGTACATGCTATAGTGGATATCCATCCCTGCAAATACTATCTGGCTAGCCAGTGTCCCATGTGTATCACATGTGCAACACAGGTGATACATGGCAGGATGTTGAATTGCTGTACAGTGCTGTGTAGATGTATATGGCAGAAACACATACATGTAAAACCTTATGTGAGCAAGTCTGCAGGGTCACAGGTCATGTCTGTTAAGGCAGTGTAAGTCCTTATATGTGACATATACACAGCATCAAGGTCGACTACATTAATGTGGACACATCCAGCCATGTGCTGATAGGTAGGACCACCAGTACAGGCAAATACACATGCCCACATCAAGACAGCATCCACATGGAGTATGAGCAATGTAATCAGGTGACACACACACACATATATGGTGATAATATCCACTCAACATTGAGTGTCACATGTGTGTGACACAAACACATCAGTGTCATGTAGGTTTGCAAATACGACTATTTAAACTTAATAAATGCGATACACATGTATGTTCAGCTGTAGCTCTGTATGTCTCTGTGAGTTACTGTGACCTGTCTCCATCATTATATCTTCCAGGTATGCCGCATGCAAGGCTACTCCCTTTTACCCACTTGGAGGATGAAGCCCTCATCCCATACCTACTCGACAATCACAATATCCTGTTCAGCCATGTGCCACAGGATGCACAGCAGCGGGATGCCCTGTGGATGGAACTTTGCAGGAGGGTTAATGATGTTGGTGGCCACAACCGCACATACCAGCAGGTGCGCAGACACTATACAGACCTCATTAGATGGGCAAAACAGCATGCAAATGCAATCACTGGGAACAAGGTGCAAGAGGTGGTGGACCACCAACCCAGCCCCCACTCACACGTACCGAGGAGTTACTTGCCAACCTGAGGACACCTGCAGAGCCACATCCACAAGCCTTAGCCGATATTGTAGAGGTGGGTGTCTCTCAACCACTGAGCCTGGAGTTGCCTGGTAAGTCAGTACTGCACCTATAACAACTATATTCCATATAGTTGCATTTGTCACTGTACAATATGTAATGTAACATCATATGCAAGGCATTTATACACACATGCCGCATACTATAGTATGCTACTCTGTGTATGCACACACGTGCATACACACCATAGTATAGTCTAATGTACTGGTGTATGTGTTATGCCCATTGCACCCTGTAGCCATTATACAGGTGTGGATTATGCTCATACTGCTGTTTTACTCCTATTTAGGTACCTCTGGTGTTTCACTGCGAAAGCAGCCCATTGCAGGTGAGAGTGTTGCTATTTATCAGGAATCATAATGCATAAATCTATCTGCCATGTGGCCATTTACAACATGTACACATAATGTATGGTCCTGTCACAATATACAGGTTGGACCTGCAATGCATCACAATGACTACCCATGTGCAATACTTGCAAACTATGTGAATCATCTCACCGACATGAATACTCACAAACTGTCATTGCCAGATATGTGGACAGCTGTGCATACAATGGTGGAGGTACTGTTCACTTTAGGGACGTACTACAGATCAGAACTACATATGTGGTGAATACAAACAGTACTACACAGTGGGCTGGAGTTTGGTCAGCACACAGGATTCACTGGTGTGGATCATACCCCTGCTATGAATGTCACACAATGTGATGTGCTATCTTGACATGTCCATGACATCTAGTGGCCTGGCTGCAACACTGTCTACCTAACTTGAAAACATATCCCACATACCACCCTTTATCTTCATAACCCTGTCGTCAGTGGAGCATATATGTCATATGGGACAACACAGACATGTGAAATATATGCCCGTCACAATAATTTGGACAACACATGTACACACATGGCCATGGAGGATGGCTAGAGACATGGAGCAACACACACAGTAGATGTGTTGTGCTTGTGTGTACATCCTGTCATACAACGGCTACACATGGTCCAACTATGGCCTTTGTATAATGATCATATTGTAGATGTGGAACACTAGACATCCTACAGGCCAGTGCACATCTTGTGTAGGCGTAACATCAATCCACGACATAAGATTTGCTGAACATCTTGAGGGTGTCACAACATGACAGCAGTCACTGTACAGTATCCACATCAGCAGACAGATGCAGTACATTCCCCTTGCTGGTGTTGGACATCAATGTCATACTTGCTCTGTGTGTGTGTGTGTGTGTGTGTGTGTGTGTGTGTGTGTGTGTGTGTGTGTGTGTGTGTGTGTGTGGTACACAGATGTCATGTGGGATATAGTGTATCAAAGTGTTCACCATGTCTGGCCATAGTTGCCAGGCAGCAGCAATATGGTTGCAGATGTGCAGGGGTGTCATCCGTATACCGATCAGTGACCTGTGTCACAACTTCCACATCTCAGTGACGTGGGTCCCATTCCACAATATATATGTATTGTATCTGAACACAGTCATGGCTATGAGCTCTGTCTGTAACTCACACTGTACAGCACTAGAGCTGCCTCATGATTCCCTGCAATGGCCATGCACATCAGCTAAATGTGCAGTATATCTGTAGGGCGGACAGTTAACACTGCATTGGGGCACCATTGCTCCACTGTATATTTGACTGGACACCATGTGTCATTGCACACATCAGCAGATCACATGTCATACTACATGTGATTGTCAAGGTCACATGCCACACATCAGGCATGTGTACTGTTAACCTGTGCTGGTCTACATGGTGTACCACAGGGATATATGCTAACTACTACTATGATTGTGTAATTTGCATGCCGTCTTCTATGACACATGCATGCTGTTGTGTGCAACACAGGGATGTATGATAACTACCACTATTATTGTCTGTGCTGCATGCCGTCTGCCGTATCACATGCATGTTGCATGCCTTCTGTCTGCCGGCACAGGTGATGTAGGTGCATTGCCCTCCTGTGGTACATCTGATGTTAGTGTCCCCACAGACTCTAGCAGTGATGATGAACATATGATTGAGTCACAGGCAGAGATGTCAGGGGCTGAAACTGTGCCATTGGTCGCCATTCCATCTATATCTCCCTCATTCCCACACACAGATCCCATGCCTGCACATACCCCATCACCAGTGGCCATAGAGGAAGGACAGTTGTTACATGGTAGCTTGGAACAGGAAAGTGTGGAAGCTATAGAAGGTGTGCCTGCACACCATGGTGTCAGCCAAATGACTGATGGTGCCCCACACAGGCACGTGGCCAGTGCTGCTCATAGGAGGACCTCTGGCCAACATGCTCCTGCAAGACAGTGCACAGCAGCTGGTGTCACCAGACGCATGTTTCAGGCTGTAATGGAGGCACAGGCATGTGCTGAACAGCGCAACAGACAAGATCAGAGGTTACAGAGGGCTGCTGTCCGTACTTTAAACAACAACATCCAGGCAATGGTAAATGCTCAACAGCAGATTGCTGAAGCTTTGGATAGACGGTTGGGTGACATGGTTGGAGTCCTTGACCGTGGCATGACAATCCGCGAGCGTGAGCTGTCTGTGTTGGAACATCTGGTAGGAGTGAGGTGTCAGGCGCGTGGACTTAGGTCTGTTACATCACCTGTGTCAGGTCTACGTGTATGAGCTACCTCACCTGTCCACTCCCATAGTGGCGGTAGCAGCAGCAGTGCATCTGGTGCAGTGCTGTCCACACCATGACACAGCAGGCCACATGCACGTGGCCCAGGACGGTCCCAACTGGGTCATGGTTCCAGTGGACAAGTGACATCAGACATTATCCAATCTGCACCTATGCCTGGCAGTGCCCGTGCAACCCCTGGCAGGCACAGGTCACATGTCCTTGGCATGACACCGTGAACTATAAAAACCTCACCTGTACATTCTGCAGCTGTCAATAATACCCCTGTGTAGACCAGACACATGGCAGAACTGCGTGCATACATACACGCACACACTGGAAACATATGTAGGGCACCACAACACGCACGTGCATAACATCCACACATGCCCAATTAGATCAAAGGCCCAAACCCACACAGATGATGTCATCCAATGGTGCAGCTTAGGCCTCTGGCAAACATTAACACCCTGTGCATATGATGATGCCTGTGCTGCATCCCTGACATCAACAACATCGGTGCAGGGACATGCTCATATAGTCTGATGCACAGGGTGAACAGACAAGGAAGATAAGTGTAGTTTGCAATTGTTGAGGACTGTTGACAGGCAGCAGATATACCATGTACTACAGGTGTACAACACTATTAACAGTATGTGTCTTGTGTAACAACAGTAACTGCATGTTGGTCATGATGTTCTGCTGTCCTCCTTCAGGTCTAATTGCAGGTACCGGTGGATGTCAGTGTTTGCAGTTAGTGCTCCATATGTCAATGTGGACTACTCACAGGTATGTATGAATATACCAGCATGCACCATGTAGCTGCCACATACCAGTGAGAATGTCCCATGTTACAAACACGTCTACCGATCCAAGAGCATGATAGCTGTGTATTAAGCTACTGTGGCCACAGACATCACATCCATAAAGGGTGACATCACAGGTACAGTTACATGGACTGGTGAGGTAAGAGAGTGGTCTAGCTGATTACAAGGGTAGAGGCCAGTGGGAAGTGTGATGCCTCATTGGGAATCAGTAATACACATTCCCATGACAGGATGCCAGCACACAACTGCACCCACACACTCAGGCATTGACACACATGTATTCAGTGACACAGTAACACACCCACACACTCACGGATTCACCGACACAGTAACACATACAAGCACACAGTAGCTACTGGTGAGGTGAGGACCCCTGCCTTTGTGCAAATCATCATTACAGTACTGTGCACCTACATGACAGGCCACAGAGAATACACATGTACAGGTAGTCAGTACGGCCTAAGATCGGGGACATCAACACGGATAGTAGAATGCATTACCTGGATGGAAGGAGGGGTCTTATCAGTTCATTATGGTAACATACATCCTCACCCCAGGGACCAGTCAGCCCTACATACACACACTGTGGCATTCAGTATTTAATACACCTATGTCACACACATACAGATACCTCACATGTGTGAGATACACACCCCTGCCTATGCCCTGTTTTCTATATTGCAGTCTGTACAGATGTGTACACTAGTGTACAGGAGAGTAACAACTGAGATGTATTCCCCACAATACATGATATATATGGGCACATACGCAACCACACATGCCAGAACTGTGAATCTCAGACCTGCCTAGCTCATGTTATGTATGACAGATGTACAGCAGTATTGCACACATTACAAGCTGTACTGACATTTCCTGTGGCAACAGTGCTGATATATGCACATGGGATGTCTTAACTATTAACAGGTGTCAAGTGATTTACCTTTGCGGTCACACTGACTGCTGTCTAAGTTGTGTGTTTTGTCCTTCAATTAATGAAACCATTGCTTACGGTTACACAGGTTATTGTAGGACCGCTTGTGATACACCTGTGAGCTGTCCACAGCAAACATCCATCTGTAAATATGCCCCACCACTTAGTTATTTCCACACATCTGTCCATACCTAAGGTACATCTTTCAGTACATGCAGCATATCACCATATACAGCTGGCAATGTTGATGCTGCATTGCAACTGCATGATGTACTGGGATACACATCACCTGCATACATCAGCAACTGCACACGCATGTTATCTGAATGCACAACACTATGTGTACAGGTGTGTAGGTCCTACAATCCTGACATTTGGGCATGTCTGTAGGCATGGCAATTGGTGAACATGTGTAATGACATACATAACACATGGACTGTTGTATGATATGGGTGTAATGGGTGACCAGTATAGAGGGACTGTTACATCTGTCAACACTGATATCACACCTTCTGTACTGTTAACATTCAGCAGCCATGGACCTACATTCCATGTGCATGTGTGTAATGGCTGTAGCCGCCTGTTTGCACAAAGGACAACAACAGCTATGCTATTTACATGTATGTTTTGTGTGTGTGTGTGTGTGTGTGTGTGTGTGTGTGTGTGTGTGTGTGTGTGTGTGTGTGTGTGGCATGTACATATCCAGGGCAGGTACATGTATGTCATATTCATACAAGAGGGTGTGTATTGGTGTACAGCAACAGTCATCTGCTAATGGTGGAATGTACCGAGGGCCCCTGATATGTGTACAGCTGACCTGGTCACAGACAGTGGTATCATTGCATTACATAACACATGATGCAACTGTGTCAGTCCATGTGCACTCTCTACAGCTGATGTGGAGCTTAGTACAGTACACAGATCAAGGGTCACATGGTGGTGTACTCTTCTATGTCATACAACATGTATGGATGCATGTTGGTGGTCCGAAGGCATGGTGGTGTCTGAGGTTTACATCCTAGAATGCAGCATGTGACACTGCGTCCTGCACATGACTCATCTGTGATGCCGTTCATGGGGGGACTAGTCAGTACATGTGAGTGACCCTTTATGTATGTGGGTACACCACCTGGAGTGGTCCGTACCTGTGTTATGGCCCACATGTCTGGTTCTGAGGTATATGGTGGTAGTGCTAGGTTCTGAGGTATATGGTGGTAGTGCTATTGTGCATTACAGAGCCATCAGCCAGGTGTTCCACACTGCACAGATGTCAGTACTCCCCATTGTTGGATCTACAGTGACCAGCTGTGAATATGGACGCTACACATCTAGCACTGGTTAGCATAATAAAACAATGCAGTTGTCCTGTAAGTGTATGGGAGTTAACCTGTGTTTAGGACATTTGCCTTGGAATGGCACTGTGTGGGCGAATGTGACTTGGATAATATCCCCACTCCCTTGAATCATGGATGCATGTGATATGTGACAAAGGCCTGCCTACTGTCAGCCATGTCACCCAGAATGACAGCAGATGTTGTGTAAAAGACTGGTGTCAAATATATGTAGAGCAGCGTTCCTGCTAACAATGACAACTACTAACACCAGAGCCCATTACAATGTGTTCTTTAAGTCTACCTGTAATAACATGGCCATTGTGGCCTACCATGTTTAGCATCAGATTGCATCCCAGTCAGCCCTGTGCTACTAGGAGTATGAGCATGCCCAGTATATCCTTGTGAAGATGGACACATGCTAGTGCATTCCGACCAGCCCTGTGCTACTGTGTGAGCATGCCCCCTGTGCTACTAAGTGTATGAGCATGCCCAGTATATACTTGTGTAGTTGGACACATAGAGCATTCCGAACAGCCCTGTGCCACTAAGTGGGTGAGCATGCCCAGTGACACCTTGTGTCAGTTATGTGCCTCTGTGTATGGGCATGGCCATTGCAACCCTGTATAGTGGTTGTAGTCGGCCATTCCACAGATGGGCATACTCCAGGTCAGGATGGATTCCTACTTTAAACACACAGGCTCACAGGTATGTACATCTTAACTGCCAGCATCCCTGTTGATGTCCGCATTCCCAGAAGGTCATAATGACAGCCTTGAAATGTGTAGTCTGTGTGGCGTGATTCCTAAGTATGTAGTATTGTAATAGTAACCTGTAAATAGGCAGGTGTTCCTTTCCCGCCACTAGCGTGTGTGTGTGTGTGTGTGTGTGTGTGTGTGTGTGTGTGTGTGTGTGTGTGTGTGTGTGTGTGTGTGTGTGTCTGTCCCCATTTTCCAGAGGATTGTAAATTGCTTTTAGACTGCCCACACTCCATACATTTCTTATACCCACCATTAGCAAGACCGATGATGTCACCCATCTACAAATACACCTCTGGGAGTGCTGTGTCCCAGTAATCTTGGTAGTGCGTTCTGTAACTGCACAATGCTGTAGTGTAATAAAGTAGTTAGGTCGGTGTTCTAGTCCCACACGTGCCATGTGTGTGTGTGTGTGTGTGTGTGTGTGTGTGTGTGTGTGTGTGTGTCCATTTGCCTGAGGACTGAGTAATGCTTTTATACTGCTCGCACTCCATACATTTCTTATACCCACCGTTAGCAAGGCCGATGATGTCACACATCTACAAATACACCTCTGGGAGTGCTGTGTTCCAGTAATCTCAGCAGCGAGTTCTGTAACTGCGTAATGCTGTAGTGTAATAAATTAATTAGGTCGGTGTTCTAGTCCCACATGTGCCGTGTGTCTGTGTGTCCCCGTTTGCCTGAGGACTGAGTAATGCTTTTATACTGCTCACACTCAATACATTTCTTATACCCACCGTTAGCAAGGCCGATGATGTCACCCATCTACAAATACACCTCTGGGAGTGCTGTGTCCCAGTAATTTTGGCAGTGTGTTCTGTAACTGTGTAATGCTGTAGTGTAATAAAGTAGTTAGGTCGGTATTCTTGTCACACATGTGCCGTGTGTGTGTGTGTGTGTGTGTGTGTGTGTGTGTGTGTGTGTGTGTGTGTGTGTCTGTGTGTCTGTGTGTGTGTGTGTGTGTGTGTGTGTGTGTGTGTGTGTGTGTGTGTGTGTGTGTCCATTTGCATGAGGACTGAGTAATGCTTTTATACTGCTCACACTCCATACATTTCTTATACCCACCGTTAGCAACGCGGATGATGTTACCCATCTACAAATACACCTCTGTGAGTGCTGTGTCCCAGTAATCTCGGCAGCACATTCTGTAACTGTGTAATGCTGTAGTTTAGTAAAATAGTTAGGTCGGTGTTTTAATCCCTGACATGCCAAGTGTGTGTGTGTGTGTGTGTGTGTGTGTGTGTGTCTGCGTGAGACAAGTACAGTGCTTTGTAGTATTCACTGTAGTGCATGCCCTAAACATGTGTTGCTGCAGTGTGATATGGTAGGGGTTTGTATACAGGACATTGCGAGTGTGTGTTTGTCTGTCAGATCCTGTGCAGAGGTGGCTGTGATTTTCTTACCATTGGACATGTTTGGGAGCGGGTTTTGTAGTTTTCCTATATGGTATCTGTCTTATGACACACTGGCCACCTCACGAGGAGTACAACTGCCAGTCAGCCATGGCACTGTGTTGGCAAGCCATACCCATACATCTGGCAAAAAGCCTGGTGAACTAAGTATGCAGCCCTACTAGTACCCGGTATATGTCCCGCATTCATGTGCCATGCACATACAACCTTGCCTAGGATATCCCACTATGTTGCTAGTGACATGCACATTGAGCACAGGTAGTAGGCATGGTGTGAATGCAGTGGCCTGCAGAGGACATGGCACCCTGTACAGCGGTACAATAGGCACATTATGCGGACATTGTGCCTTCACTATGTTCCACACTGAATGCCTCCAACATATGTGGTGCCATCAAATGTGATCCACTAAGGCCAGACAATGCTGTACACATGTGCCCTGTATGGACACATGCCACTGACACCACGGAATACCTATATCATACTATCCATGCAGGTGCAGGGCCGACTTGCTCACTATAACAGGTTTCGCCACACCAGGCTAGTATTGGCATATCGGGGTATAACAGGCTGTGTACACTACATGTGTCTGCCAAACCAAGTACACCTGTACATGTCACTGTACAGTATTGTGGGACAAGACAATCCCAGGCAATGTCCATGTGAAGGAATATCAAACACAGACATGGCATGCATTGCAAAGCTATGGCCCTACACATTGGTACCCAGGATGTCAGGCCAGATAATGCAGTACCCATCTGTGTGGGACATTGCAGACACTACACCTCTGCATTCAACACCACTGTCGGGTGACGCAATGGCAAGGATTACCTCTCGCCCAGCCTTGTATATCCATCTTGCACAGCCAAACACTACACACCCATGGAGCAATGCATACCTGCATGCCAGTACTGGCACCCTGTGTCTGCGTGTGGGATGTGATGCTCCCAACCACAGTCACTCCCAGTATAAACCTCATTGGCATACCAACAGTTGTCAAGCACTTTCACATGTCCTAGTCCATAGAACCTCCAGATATCCCCTGTGGTGCATATAGTCCTGTGCATTACTGCTGTGTGGCAAACTAAGTAGTTACATTGTGTATTTGTGGCCCTGGAAAAGGTGTCAATACGTGTCCATTAGACAGTGTGGTTGTGGTGACAATGGCATCAGTTCACGTGGACTGACATGTGTGCCACACCTAATGTATGTCTACTATATCTGTTGCAGATGGCACTCACTCACCTACACACATGTTCTTACAGCACAGCAACATGTCGCCTTTGTGGCATATGCAGTAACGTCATGCACATGTAATGGTAATGTGTAGTCAGGGGTTTGCCCCTGTACTATTCGGTGTGTGGCAGATGATGCTTATGGTTAAGTCTCCAAGCCTTTCCCTGTTGTAGATTGCCTGTCCCGCCCACACACTCTCTGGTGGATGTGAAGGTGTACACCTGAACAGCAGCAGCATGTGTACTGCAAGAAATGGAAATGGTCAGGTGATGGCCTCTGCACCTGTTGCAGTCCTCCTCTAGCTGATTGCATGTTGTACAGCTGTGATGGTGTTCCCATCGCCATCTGCATGATAAACACAGTACACTATCTAGGGAAACATGTTATTGTCTGGCCATGGCAGTCGCTGTGAGTGGTACCTGGATGTGGTGTTCTGACACGGCACACAGATGATATCTGGATGTACCTTAATCATTTTCCACAGTGGGAAATAGCCTAAAGACAGGAGGGTGATGTGCCACACATAACTACAGCATGTAAGTGTAGCTATGCTGCATTGAGACTACTGCCTGTTTAACATGTGTGTGGTAATGGCTATTCTGCATGTTATAATACAGATATGACAGTACTCTGTTCATGAGGGACCCCCATCTGTAGGGCCATCTGTGAACTGGTCAGTGTGTGTAACCATTTGTTTCCTGTGTTACACACTGAACACACATCTCTGCACATCAGAAGCATGGTGTGAGAATTGCAGACAGTACATGATGATAGGGATGTGTTACTGCTATCGCATCCCTGACTGGACATGTGTCACATGAGACAGTGGTATGACTGACACTGTGTGGGATTCCCAATGACAGGCCAATGATGGGCAACTGTTCATAGCTGCGGTCACACGTCTACTACACATTGCACAGTTGGCATGAGGTATATATGCATGTGTTGTGCTCCCACTGCAAATGTATACCATCTGTTGTGTTGGGTTGCTGGTGATATCTATGGATACTGTCATAGGTAATCCTGTATGCTGTTGTCTATCACTAAGCCATATGTGGGTTTAAGACACAACACCATAGGCTGAATGGGCTGGGAGGTCCCAGCAGAACCTCCTGTCCCACTTCAGCTGACTATGGCACCAGGCACTAGCACATCTGGGGCCCTACCATAGACATCAACCTCTGTTGGCTCTGCACCACCTTCTGGTAGTACCACCACTGAGGATGGAGCATGTCCGCCTTGGGAGCGGGACCAGACAGGTACATATCTGCTGTTGTGTGGTCCCGGACGTGTTGCGTTGCTGGCTCCCTAAGGGGTTACAAAGCCAGATACGCCAGTTCAAGGGCGGAGTGTCACATTTACAGGGTGATGCTGCCCCTCTTGGACAGCCCCCAGCACTGCCTCCTTTGCAGCTGTGTAGGTGCCGTGGCAGTTGCCCATGGCTGGGGACCTCCGTCCCACTGTTCCTATGGGCTTTTGAATGCCGAAGACTCATCCCCATCCAGGGTGTATCCCCCCCACATGTGTCATATACCAACGCTGTATGCTGTCTTTTCTGTGCTCCTACCTATCCTCCACGGCCATACCTACACTCCTTCCCCAACATCTGACCCTCACCTACAGACACATAAGGCCATTCGGCTCCTAGGACACCATCTGCCCTATACATAGCTGCCCATTACACACACGTGCCCACTGGACACATGAAACCCTTGTAATCTGCATCATAACATACTACTGTTATTCTCACCCCGTCCCTCAGGTGCACGATCCTGGTATGCACATCACTCCTACATGGTCCAGGTACACATTAGGAGGATGATCCCATTGTACACAAAACACTGCCAGTCCCTCTATGGTTACCCCATTTACCTTTATCATGATGATGATGTTGCACACAGCACCTTGCAGGAGTACTCTTCACACATAATGATTGGAAATTAGAAGTTATGTACCTACCATAACGTTCCATGTTAGTTGTCTTCTCTCGCCTTCTTTCTTGCTGCATGGGTTCGGAGCCGATCCTCAGCTCCAACTCGGCACTTGCTAAGCTCGAGAGTCACTTTTACCAGCTTGAGGCAGCCCCATATCCCATGATGCAAGGCGGTAAATACCCAGATCTCGTTTGGTACCTAGAGGGAAAACTGCCTAGCATAAAAATTTTCCACTAAGGAAAGAAGAGCAACTAGCCTAAAAGAGCTGTAAGGGGAAACCAGATAATTAAAAACTAGAACTAACTGGTGCCCAAGGAAAAAAAATTCTTCCAGAGACAAGGGAGATCAAGGTCTGTCCAGGCAAGGGGGACAGGAGGGAGGGTCGCAAGAAAGAAGGCGAGAGAAGACAACTAACATGGAACGTTATGGTAGGTACATAATTTCTAAATGTTAAGTTGTCAATCTCGCCTTCATTCTTGCTGGATGGGACCGCGTCCCTAGCATCTCTATCCTGGGTGGCTCAATGGAACAGACTCTTAAGACCATGGAACCAAAACTGGCTCTATTCCTGGAGGCCAAATCCAATTTGTAATGAGAAACAAAGGTATGAGGAGTGGCCCAAGTGGCTGCTGCACAAATAGTATCTAAGGGTAGCCTAGCCTGAAAAGCTATAGAAGTGGCTAGGCCTCTAGTGGAATATGCTGTTGGTTTTGAGCCCAGTTGTTTGCCCCTAAGTTGATAAATGTCAGAAATGGTGGAAGATAGCCATCTAGATAAGGTCACTTTGGAAACAGGGAGGCCTTTCTTATTTTCAGCATAAGAAAGAAAAAGCTGATCAGACTTTCTGAATTGCTTTGTTCTGTCCAAATAATATCTGAGTTGGCGGTGAACATCTAGATAATGCAATTTTTGTTCCGATCTGTTGGAATAATTAGGAAAAAACACAGGGAGATCAATGGATTGGTTTAAATTTGTTTTTGAAGCAACCTTGGGTAAAAAGGATGGATTAGTTCTCAAGGATACTCTGTCTTTGTGGAAGACCAAATATGGGGGACGAACAGAGAGGGCATGAAGTTCTGACACTCTCCTAGCCGAGGTAATAGCGACAAGGAAGAGTGTCTTCCACGAAAGAAACTTTAGTGAACATGAAGCAGCTGGCTCGAAAGGAGGAAGAATTAAGGATGTCAGCACTAGATTTAGGTCCCATTGTGGAGGAGGACTCCTGACAGGAGGCTTCAGGAGAAAAAATCCTTTCAGAAAAGCTCTACAAAGCTTGTGGGACATAATGTTGTGATCTGCAAATGTGACATGAAAGTTCGAGATTGCAGCCAACTGAACTTTGACCGTGGAAGATGAAGAACCCGAGTGAAAGATTTCCGCTAGAAAATCCAAAACTGCATGAACAGGGGCAGTAAAGGGATCAATGTTCCTCGATTTCGCCCAAAGGGAGAAATGTTTCCACTTGCTAGAGTAAATCCTTCTAGTAGAGGATTTAAGGGAAGCTACTATGATATCCCTAACGGGGTTAGAGATCATAGGAAGCCTGGCTAAGGAAGGAAGTGGAGCAACCAAGCTGTGAGGTTGAGAGAAGGAATGGACCGATGCAGCTGACCCGGTTGGTGGATCAGAAGATCTGGCACTGGGTCCAGATGCCACGGCTGCACCAAAAGATGGCGAAGAAGGAACGGAAACCAAATTTGTCGAGGCCAATAAGGGGCAATGAAAATCATTTTGGCTCTCAAAACGGTAGCTTTCTGAAGTACCTGTGGAATCAATGGAAAAGGAGGAAAGGCATAAAGAAGTCCCTGGGGCCAATCTTGGGTAAGAGCCTCTCTGGGGGGATGGCCCGGAAGTGGGAAGAGAGAGAAGAAGACTGGGCATTTGCTGTTTTGGGGAGTAGCAAAAAAGATCGCAACATGGGCGGCCCCACTTCTGAAAAATCTCCTCCACTATAGATTGCTTGAGAGACCACTCATGAGGCATGAGTATAGCTCTGCTCAATCTGTCCGCTAAAATGTTGGTTTTCCCAGGGATATGCATTGCTACCAGAAACCGATGAGAGGAGATCGCCCATTGCTAAAGTCTGAGAGCCTCTCGACACAAGGGATAGGACTTGGTTCCGCCCTGCTTGTTGATGTACCATACTACGGACATGTTGTCCGTGTGAACTGCAATCGTTCCTAAGGGAAGAAAGTCGTTGAGGGCTTGCAACGTTAAAAGCACTGCTCTCATCTCTAGGACATTTATGTGCAGGTGGTATTCGAACGGTTGCCACGTCCCATGAACCATCCTGCCCTGATAATGACCCCCACCCGATCAGGAGGCGTCCGTAGTGACTGTGGCTACGGGGCCGGGAAACAAAGGGTCTGCCCTGATGGACTTGGGGAGAAGAAATCCACCAGGATAGATGGTTTTGAAGTTTGTGTCACCAGGATCTGGTGACGCATGGGAAGCTGTTGGAAGGACCATTGGGTGAACAACATCCATTGAAGGAGAAGCATGTAAAAATGGGCCAAAGGAAGAAGAGTAATGGCAGCTGCCATGAGGCCCAATAATTTCAGGACCAGTGTCGTTTGCACCTTTTTGCTGGCAAGGATGATCCGTACATGGTTTTGGATATCTAGGATTCTCTGGCTTGTGAGGTTTGCTGACATCCGAGCAGTGTCTAAATTTGCGCCTATAAAAGTAATAGATTGGCAGGGCAATAAGGAGGATTTTTCGTAGCTGACCGAAATTCCTAACTGAGTGCAGAGATTTAGGGTGTAATCTCTGGCTTGGAGAAGTTGATGCCTGGTGGTGGCTGAGAGGAGCCAGTCATCGAGATACGAAAACACCTGGAATCCTTGATGTCTCAGGTGAGCCGTGACCATTGCCATGCATTTGGTGAACACTCTGGGGGCTGTAGTGAGACCAAAGGGCAGGGCTCTGAATTGAAAATGACTGGACCCCAGCCGAAAGCGGAGAAACCTTCTGGAGTGTCTGTGGATTTTTATGTGATAGTACGCATCCTGAAGGTCTATTGAGCACATCCAGTTGTCTTTGCCTAAGAAGGGCAAAATTGATTGAAGTGTGACCATCCGAAATCTTGTCTTTTTCACCGACGTGTTGAGTCTGCTGAGGTCCAATATTGGTCTCCAATCTCCCGTCTTTTTGGGAACCAAAAAGAACCTTGAGTAGATTCCGGCTCTGAATGGTCTACTGAACTGGCTGAATGGCCCTTTTGTAGAAGCTTTGATACTTCTAATTTTGCAATTTCCCTTAGACCGGGTGGAACGTCTGGAAGGGAATTTTTGTGAGGGAAGGGACTTTCCTCGAAAGGAATCTTGTAACCCTCAGATATGATCGACTGTACCCATTTGTCTTGCGAGAGGGAAAGCCAGGCTTCTGGGTACAGCGATAATCTTCCCCCGACTGCCTCCAAGGATGGACAGTCAGGCAACACCTCAGGGATGCTGGAAGGGCTTGTCAGAGAGGGGCTCTCTGCTGCCCTGGTTCTGCGGACCCCTCTGCACCTAGGGCGGTGTCTATTGTTATTACCCCCTCTGCCTCTAGGGGTAAACTGACCACGTGTGTCCAGCGTGACTCCCTGAGATTTTTGGAACCACATCTTTCCCCCCTTCTGTCCTTTGGGATAAGGCCTAGAAGGGGTGGAAAAGCGGACTCCTACGGCAGAAAGAGTCTTGCTGTCTTGCTCACACCAGGTCAACGTATCCTTCACCTGAGGACCAAACAATGTTGACCCATCAAAGGGAGAGTTTGTGAAGGACACCTTAAAAGGGTCTGCAAAATTACAGAGCCACATCCAGGACTGACGTCTAAGAGCCACTCCTGTCCCTGCAGCTCTACTCGCTCCATCTGCTGCGTAAGAAATTAGCCGCATGGAGGAGTTGGTTATGGAGTTAAGGATTCCAAGCTGAGAAGCAATCTTCTCCTGAGCCCCTGCAGCTGAAGGATCCTGTACTACTTCACCTAATTCTTTAAGGATGTCCCTTTGAAGTCTGGTGAAGTGACATAAATAATTCAGCGAACGCATAGCAAAGGTCGCTGAGGAAAACATCCACTTACCATACCTGTCCATGGTCCTAGAATCCTTGTTAGGAGGATGGACTGGTACGGAAGGATCTGCAAGTTCCTTCTTGGTGGTGGCCGCCACCACCATGGCATCAACAGGGACGAAATTTGTAAGAAATTGTTTCTCGGAAGGGGCTGTAATAAATTTAGAAGGCCTCCTGGGAACTGGTTACATGGAATCAGGAGATGCCCCCGTATTCCGAGCTATCACCTCCATGAGGGGGTCGAAAGGTGGAGACACCCAGGAAGTGGAGGGTCGAGATCCAAAAGCCTCTAGGTATACCGACTCATCCTCGGAGGGATTAATGGAGGGCCAGTTTCCCCTCTGTTTTAGGAGTTCTAGGATGTCTGAAAAAGAGACATCCTCAGAGGGGGATCTTGGGGACCCCTCCAACTCATCTAAGTTGGTATCTGAAGTGGTAGACTCAGGGGAGTCTAGGTACTTCCTCTTACAGGTCCTCTTACGCGGAGGATCTCCTGACAGATCAGGAGAATCCTCGGAAGAGGGGGCTCTTCCCAGTGGGGAAACCTGAGGCGATGGATTTCTCGGTCCGGGAGCAAGAGAGTGGGAAGAGATATCTACAGGCACCATAGAGGGAGGAGCTAAGGGAATAGACTGCTGACTGAGCCCAGGGGCCAGCACACTCCTCATCACCTCGAAGGCTCCCCTCCCAGGGAGATCCGAGACCCGCTCAAGAAACGGCTCGGGCCCACCGAAAGGGAATGCTCCGAGGCAGATGTCGGAGCCGAGCTCACCAAGGCTGAAGCCCCAAGGGGGAGAGCAGGGTCGGACAAGGGTCCGATGCCACTCGCCCCCTCAGAGCAGACCAGGGAAGCCCGACCATCGGATCCCTCCAAGGAAGGTCTCAAGGAGGAGATAAGAGTAGAAGCTGAAGGGGCAGAAAGGGGTGGTATCTGCCCCGCAGCCATAGCAGTGACTATTCCAATAGACTCTGGCTCCAAGCTCTGGGGGAGAGTCGAAGGAGGAACTTGAAGAGGGTGTGGACTAGTAGTCATCTGTTGAGACGGACTATGAAGCATCTGGGCTAGTGCCTGTGATTTTAACAATCTGCTTACCACTCTCTCCAAATCATGGTCTGAGAGCCTGGAAGACCTAGATGATCGCTCGATGGCTCCGTTCGAAGAAGAGGAGAGGTCGGAGCCGAAGTATAGGCTCCAAAGAGGGAGACCTGGATCTATTCCTCGACGAAGCCATCGGAGCCGATGAACCCTCGGCTCCAGAAGGAGCCGACAACTTATCAGCTCCCTGGTCAAGATGTCGGCTCCAGCCGACACAGGCAAGGAAATAATGGTATCGGAGCCGGCTGGCGCCGAGCAACCCTTAGATACATGGTGGTCGGAGCCGGTCGGAGCCGACACCAATGTATCAAAATCGGCACCATAGCCATCGGTGCCGGGTTTTAGTCAGAATGACATCGCTCCAGCCGAGCGATCGATCCCGACCGCAAAGGAGTCGGAGCCATGGCCGGAGGCTTAGTAACAGAAGCCTGGGCCTTGGAGGTCTTAGAGGGCTGACCCGAAGCAGACTTGGCTGGGGAGCCCTCTGGTTTAAGTAGTCCTCTTAAAATTAATTTATTTCTCCTTTCCTGCAGGACTCTCTGGCTGAAAGAGTGACAAATAGCACAGGAGTCCTGCAGGTGGAGAGGTCCCAGGCAATAGATACAAGAAGTGTGACCATCTGTCAGAGACATCTTCTGACAGCACGAGTCACACTTCTTGAAGCCAGAGACCCTCGGTTCTTTGGACATAGTGAGAACAACACAAAAACACACTACTCACACAGTCCCAGATTCAGAAAAATTAACTTAAAAGGGAGAAAAATAAACTCACACACACGCCCTGACGGGAAGGGATGGGAGAGGACTGAAGGCCCGACTAAGTAAAAATAACTAGGGAAACAGTAAACTAGGAGCTAGAGAACCTAAAACTATCTAAAAGTGACTAATACACTAAAATATGTAAGAAAAAAGAGGGATGGGGTGTCTAATATTCGAATAAAAATTCACCTACCAAGAGCTGGCAAAAGGAGTACCTCATCAGCGAAGCGGCAAACGAGATCTGGGTATTTACCGCCTTGCATCATGGGATATGGGGCTGCCTCGAGCTGGTAAAAGTGACTCTTGAGCTTAGCAGTGAATCGGGAGCCGAGGATCGGCTCCGAACCCATCCAGCAAGAATGAAGGCGAGATTGACAACTTAACATGGTACTGTTATGTTAATGTACATTGCATGCAATATGTATATGGCCAATGTACAACTATTTGCATGTATGACTGACACATGTCTGTCTGAGGGAGTCTTGTGATCATGTAGAGCAACAACACTACATAATACAGGCATCACCAGTGTTTCCCGTTTCATTCGTTTGTAATGCTTTGTTGCCACATGGTATGTTCCTGATACATCTCTATATATGTATGTACCTATAAGCTGGACATAAACACTCACATGTACATCTACATGATGGGATACATTCCTATACTGTTGAATGACTGCGCTGTATGATATATTTGTAGTACTGTCCTTTGTCTATATATCTGCCATGGCATATTAGGAATACACAGTAGCTGTGTGCGCAGGGTCCTGGTTCCGACCCTTGCGAAGGACATTTAGTTAGTTTCAGGGCAGAACAAGCCCATTGGATGTGGAGGGAGTAAGGCACATTAAAGCAGTTGGGACTAGGTGTGCGTGGGTTTGTACGGTGTTAGGCACTGCTGACCTCTGGTTACAGCCTCTTATGCTTGGTTAGCCTGTACATTGCTTAACCAGTGCAATACTCGTATACTGGTAGTCAAACATGCTTACACCCGATCGCTCCCGCACTTGCTAATGCACCAACATTGGTATTTGCATCTGTCACTCACACCCCTGGGTGTGAGTGAGGACGACAATATTACCTTGTGATCCCTATTACATTGGACATGACTGCAATATTGGGATTGGCTGCCCATTAGGCGACTGCATCACATTCAACTGTATGGAATCAGCGGCCTGTTCAGTGACACAACCATATTTGTGTGTACCTCATACAATGTGCTCCCACCTTGTGATGCCTATTACATTGGAATACATGAATACAGTATCGGGAATGGCTGCCTATTAGGCGACGGCATTGCATTCGACTGTACGGAATCAGCGACCTGTCCTGTGAATCATTCATATTTGTGTGTTCCTCTTAAAATCTGCTCCCACCTTGTGATGCCTATCACATCGGACTACATGACTACAGTCACAGCTGGCCTTAGGTAATAGGCCAACTAAGCGGCCGCCTAGGGCGCCGCTTTAGTGGGAGCACTTTACCAGTATTTAATTGGTGTAGGTAGACCAGGATGGGGGTACTGGGTGGTGTGGTGGGGGGTGCTATTGTGCCCTCTGCTTAGGGCACCAGTTGACCTAAAGCCACTCCTGACTACAGTATCGGGAATGGCTGCCCATTAGGCGACCGCATGGCGTTCGACTGTACGGAATCAGCGGCCTGTCCGGTGAATCATTCATATGTGTGTTCCTCTTACAATCTGCTCCCACCTTGTGATGCCTATCACACTGGACTACAGTCATAGCCGGACTTAGGCATAGGCCAACTAATCGGCCGCCTAGTGCGCCGCTTTAGTGGAGGCACTTTACCAGTATTTATTTGGTGTAGGTAGACCAGGATGGGAGCACTGGGTGGTGTGGTGGGGGGGTGCCATTGTGCCCTCTGCCTAGGGCACCAGTTGACCTAAGGCTGCTACTGACTACAGTATTGGGAATGGCCACCCATTAGGCGATGGCATGGCGTTCAACTGTATGGAATTAGCGGCCTGTCCAGTGAATTAATCATATTTGCATGTGCCGCATACACTCTGCTCCTGTCTGGCTGATACATGGGAACTGAGATTCTGCAATACAGACAAGTAGTTGGGTTGTGGGAGCCATATCCGTCAGACGAGTCATGCTACCGCATGCCTATTATAGGTTTGCCACCTTTTCAATTGGCCAAGGTGGGACTTTAGGGTTACCACCTGTCCCACTTTGCAAGGGACACTGCGAAAATAATCAAGACATAGCAAATGTCCCGATTACAGGACATTATTATATTCTACATTTCATTAATAATTGCATAAAACAGTTATTTTATATATGGCACTTCTATATGTTATGTGAAGTAGTATAAGCAATTCAAATGCAAATAAGTATAATCCTGTACTATGCATGGCTGTAGGTATGTTTTGTCCTGGAAAGCCTGACATTTCTACAGAACATGTCCCATTCTGGCCATTTGGAAAGGTGGCAACCCTATAGGACCTGAA
>NC_056741.1:1928521414-1928796414 GCF_019279795.1 Protopterus annectens
TGACATACGCTGAAAGCACTATATAATACCAACATTGCTCTTGATTCCCTTCACATTCCTTGTGTTCTTTATTGTTACAACGTCCATTCTTTATATATATATATATATATATATATATATATATATATATACATATACATGCAAACATGCATTTCCTATGCTGGTAGCTGCTTACACCCACGCAGGCGCACTCGTCTATGCTTACTGTGCATTACATATGTTTAGTGCCGCTTATTTGTGCCTTATTCATTATGACAATACCACTTTGATTGAAAGGATCTGGTTAATAGTGCCATGCGATACATACATTCACCTTTACATGTTTAAATGTCGGCTTTACAGCAGAGCAACATTCATTCCACAAGGAAAATGATATGTGCTATTGTCGATCTTGAACCGTGAATGCCTTTTCGTTAGGCGGATGCTCTAACCACTACACTCTTGGTGTTCTGCTTCATTTATATGTATACCCATGGTTCATAGTTAACCAAACACAAACCTCATCACTTCACTTACACAGCAGGCATCCATTTTCCTGTTGGGAAAACCGCACTACTACACATGCACCATTCCCTAATCCCTACTGCTCTGGACCCATGCCACATGTTGACTCACTCCGAGGCTATTCAGACCTCCAAAGCCTATAGTTCTGCCACATATGTGTGTTTGATTGTCAAGGTGTTCATATGGTCATCCGGGTTTAGGCTTGTCCGACTGGGGACGGGGACTGCCCTGTACCGAGTCGAAAGTCAGAATTAGGATCGGGAGATCATTTGTTCCACTTTTAGCATCCTACCTGTGGTTGGGGATGCAGAGGTGTGCTCACCTATGGCCACCCTGATATATAACAGCCCTAACTATTACGGGGATTTCCGCTGCACTTTCCTTTCACATTCATTATGACTGCTATATTGTGACCATGTTCATTCTTCATATCTACATATATATATATATATATATATATATATATATATATATATATATATATATATATATATATATATATATATATATATATATATATATATATATATATATGTGTGTGTGTGTGTATATCGGTCTGTACATACACATGCAAATACACCTACATGCTCATTTACATTTCCCATACCGTTGAATCACTGCCACTTACCGTCACGCATACACACTTGCATACCCGCTTACATCTAGGGTTGCCACCTTTTCATATGGCCAAAGTGGGGCATTTTCAGGACACACTGCAGATTTTACAGGCCGACACATACCCACGGTCAGTACAAAGGTTAGAACTTTACTTATTTGCCTAAATGAAAGCTTATTCTTGTAGTAGTTTAGTTGCTTAATCTGTTTCTTGTAACTTTAAGTATTTTACATACAGAAATAACTGTTTTATGCAACTGTTACTTGAAATATGGGACATAAGTATTTCCTACAATCACAGGACATTTGCCATTGTATTATATTTGGTCTGGACACAACTGCACAAAAAGGGACTGTCCCTTGCAAGGTGGGGCAGGTGGTAACCATACTTACGTCTGCTTTAAAGTGCCTTAAGCACCCTATATCCGACTGCCACTATGCAAATGTGTAAGGTATATATTTCCGATAATGCACGTGGGGAGATGTTCATCATGGTCAGGTGTTTAACCCCGGGTCATAGGTTCTGCATGACCTGCTGCAGGCTGAGCAGTCTTGTGGACAACTACTGCTTATACAACTTGTGTCCACATGTATACAGGACTGGACATTGTGTCGTGACACTAAGTCTAATGTTTAGAACAGATACTTATCCCATGAGGGATATCCAAAAATTGTGGAGACCAATGACCTTCTTTGCTTTATGGAAATAAGGTAGGGTTATACATGCAAGGGATACATAGTTTGCAATCCTGAGACTGCCTAGGGTGAGACTGCCTACTAGATATGGGCAGAGGTCACTATGTGCAGATATGGCTGCGCCTATCTAGCAGCCCAAGTATGGGTGGTTTTGGTGGATGTTCAGGAAGGGTGGGGGTGTGCTGTGAAGGGGATGATGGGTATTCAAATATGTATCCAGGTGTGTTAGGGTTGGATGGCTCAGTTCAGGTCAGACCATTATGTGGGTATGTGCCCGTAACGTTTCTGTACATGTGCATTGCACTTCTTAATGTTCACATGTTTGTGGGATTGTATTGCGGATGTGTATATTTGTTCTTTGGTTATCTTCCTGATTCACCCACTGCGCCCTCGCAGACCTCCAGTTCACCTATTGTGCATCCAACCCAGTCATCCCTTGGCGAATTATTACATTACCCGTCACCCCCCACCCCCATATTCCACAGCCACCATTCATCCCTTCTCTAGTTGATGGCCCAGGGCACAGTCAGCAGAACACATTGCGTACACTACATATCTCTGGTACCAATATGGTTGTGAGGACTACCCTAGCATTTCTGATCATCCACATGCTGTACTTCAGACACATAGGTACACGCAAATAATTATCTTTCATGACATGGTAGGTAGACCCTGGTAATACCCGTTCATCTATGGGCCGTCCTGACAAGGACAACTTGAACCGCGAATGAGCAGATATTGGCCGAATGCTCTGACCATTGGTAGGGTTGCCACCTTTTCATATGACTTGGATGGGACATTTTTGGGACACACATCAGAGTTTACAGGCCAACACATACCCACGGTCATTACAAAAGATAGTACTTTAGTTTTATGCCTACATATAAGCTTTTATTGTTGTAGCGGTGTAGTTGCTTATTCTGTTTCATTTACTTGCTTATTCTGTTTCTTGTAACATTTAGGTATTTTATATACAGACATAAGTATTATTACATAAAATATGGGACATAATTATGTTCTACTATCGTAGGACATTTCACATTTATAATGGTTTTGGTATGGACACACCTGCCTAGAGGGGGACTGTCCCTCACAATGTAGGACAGGTGGTAACCCTAACCATTGGGCTAGGCTTAGCAATTGGTGGCGTGCTAACACAATGCGTTTCGCTTCCACTTGGTATAACTAGCGACACTACAATGGAATACCGGCACGGGGTTTTAAATCTGTTTGAGGGATGCGGACTCAATATTCAGCTATGTGCCTTTGTGTTTACTTCTTATTGTGGTGTTCGCAAAAATGTGTTGTATGCTTTGCATACATTTCACTATCCACAGACACTGACATGAGTGATTACTGTTAGAGGCAGACTGTACTAGTCAGCATTTTAGGTTGCGCGTATGCAGCTGACATGTTCACGACTCCTTGCAGCGCTTGGACACGCCCCCTGCACTTGTACATGTTTCCTATGCATGTGGCGGTTACGGCAGCGTGCCTTCATTAATATGCATGTGGTGCTGCTGCGCCATCTCTACTCCGCACGGTCGGCGCAAGGCTAATGCCATCCTTGCACTGAGCTTCATGAATCCCGGGGTTTGACTTTTTCAATACTACTTTCTTTTTCTACTTTTCTTCTTAGTCTCCTTATTTTATTGTATTGTAAAGTTTTCCATATACGGATTCCTTTGCCTGTATTTCTCTTCGGATATCTTTGGTCCTCCTCTTTTTGTATTGGTTAGTTTTGCATTCTCCTTTCCATAAGTATTACACCATATTAAATCTCTTTTCCTTTCCCATGTCCATATTTCTTCTTCACATGTCTCCTGATCTTCTTGCTTTTCCTTATTCTGGCGACTCACTCCATCATGCTGTGATATAGTCTGTGTTAGACCTTCTACATTAAATCCTTCACTTCGCAGGTACTCCATAACTTCAACTTCTATTTCTTTAACTTCTGCTTTACTAATATTCTTTTCCACATTACATCTTTGAGCTATTAATTTTTTTTATTGTGAAATGTTCCATATCTGGATGATTTTGCCTATATTTTCTTCGAATATCTTTGAGACTGCCTTCTCTATATTAGTTAACTTGGCTTTCTCTTTTGTATAAATATTGCACCATATCAAATATCTCTTGCTTTCCCATGTCCATATTTCTTTTTTATATTTTTCAAATATCTCTAGGTTTTGTTGTTTATATTTTAGCACTTCCTCAGATGCTTCTTTTTCCAAACAGATCAAGTTTCTTGATCTATATACTGTTTTTCAGAAATCTGTTGTATTACTGAACGCACATTTTTATTTGAAGCTTCTGACAGTTTTTCTTGCAGAAGTATTTTTCTTTCCTCTAATTTCTCTCTTAATAGTTTTGTGTATCTTGTGTCTGGAAATTCTGGGCTTTTTACATAATAGTAACAATACATAAATGTCTTTCTTATCCTCAATAGTCTACTCTATCGTCTTTATGGCTCTTCTTTGGCAAATCAATTATTGTGATTTTTGTGGACTGCTACTTCAGTTTACAACAGGGGGCCATCTTCCCCCTGGGCCTGGCCTAGCCCCATTGTAGGAATGTTTCCGTATTTTGAGGATTCTACACTGCCTTTTTTTTTTCAGTCCTGGCACCAGTGCGCCTACCAGGATTGGGCACTTTTTTAGCCTGAGTCTTTTGCACCCAGCTATCTTTTTTTGTTTTTGACTTACCTCTGTCCATGATATCTGCTATATAAATACAGTCTATATATCAATGTCGCCTTAGTGAGATTTTGTGAAAAACAGGGTCCAGCTCGCGAAGGTACTCACCCAGACTTGAGGATGAATTCAGTTTCAGCACTACTACTCTCCATTGCTTGCTGACATTTCATCTCTCCATTAGGAATTGTCTTTTTTAATTTCTCCAAGTCTTTTGGGTTTCTAATACCAGGACGGGAATGGACCCATTCCTAAGTCAAAGTACGATTAGTGTTCATGAAATTAGTATTGTTTCACTCTTTGATGTCAGACAAAAGTGCTCTTCGCAGCACCCGCAATGTGCCCAGTAATGACTCTTTCTGCAATTCATACGGTGTTACATGAATTGGTAACATATCTAAATACGATTGTAAATTCTTTTTTATAAGACCAGTTGCTCCTACTACTATTGGAACTGCCTGGGTATCTTTATTTCACATGGCTCTCATTTCTGCCTGCAGATTAAGATATTTTATGACTTTGTATCTCTCTGTACCCAAGATACTGTAGTCACTAGATGTGGCAATTTTAATGATCAATGCTACTTTTGTCTTCTTTTCTTGGACCACTATATCCAGTTTTCTAGCATCTATCTTTTGAACTGTTGGTATTGGGTGATCCCATGTGATATAAACTTCATCATTTTCTATGATTCTTTGTGGCTCATGTTTCCAGTGTTTTTCAGCCACTTTGATATCATAATGTTTGCACAATCTCCAGTGTAACAGTATTGCCACATTATTATGCCTTTCAGTATACAGTCCCTCTGCCATCAGTGCGTTGTAACCAGCAACAAGGTGTGTGACTGTTTCCAGTTTGGTTTTACAAAACCTACATATGTCTGTTTCTCCCACATGTTCAATGGACTTTGTAAACCAGCATGTATGTAGCCCACTATCTTGGGCTGCCAATATTAACCTTTCATTTCTTGATGTTAATTCGCCTCTCCTTAACCATTCCTGTGTTCATTCTTGATCAACATGAGGCTCTTTCAGAAGTTTTCTATACTTGCAGCTATATTTATGTTTTTTCCACATTTCTTGCCTTCTCATCTGGTCCTTCACCTTATATTCTTTCCTTTGTTTTTTAGCACATTCATTTGCTGCCTGTTTTTTATCCACTTCTAGTTTGATTTCCATTCCTGCTTGATGTTGATATGCTTCTGCTAAATTAAGCAGAGATGTCATCTTAGATTTATTCTCCTCATGTTTCAAAACTTTCACTACATTTGGATCTTGTGAGGTCAGTAGATATGTGTGGAGTCCTGTGATTGCAGATCTATACATGTAATCAATTTCAAGGAGGCCCATCCCTCCTTTGGAACGGGGAATATATAATCTTGGTATGCACTATTTTTTGAAGTTGGAGTTGAAGACAATTGAAATGAAGGAGAGCGGTCTCTTTGCCCCTGTCCCTGGACTTGACACTGTTCTCCCCTCTAGATTTGGCCAAGGATTTTTTACTGGACAGGGAGTCTCCAGTAAGTGAAGAGATAGATTTTGAGGATTCTATCACAGAAGGAGAGGGAGGTCACTTCAACACCAGTTTGTTTCAGCACTCATTATCTTCATCCAAGTGGACAGCACCTCATCCAAATGGTGTGCATCCGAATTAGGAAGTTTGTGACTGCAATCCACACATTCTTTGAACCTTTATGACTTGTCAGACATGATTAAGCCAATGAAGAAATGAAGAGAAGATTTAACAGACAAGTTTTTTTTTCTTTTTAACTTGAAAATACCAACAATAGTAAACTCAGCACAAAAATACCAACAATTGTAAAATCTACTAACAAACAACAGGTAGCCAAATCCTAATAGTAAAGGGTGAGAAGGCATCAATGGTGTGAGACAAATGGAAAAAAACTGTTTGCACTGAACAGAAAGTTTATGGGTAAAGGAAATGTTATCAAGAAAACAAGGAATGGTAAACTATCACAAACAGAATACTAACAACTGCAAAAACAGTATCCAAATACCACAATGACATCAAGAAGAGGAAATAACTTAGCTGAGGGAAGCCTGAGCCAAGCAGAGCGTGTCTGTTCACTACAAGCGGCAAACAAGATCTGAGGTAATCTTGGGGACAGGATGGGATTATAGGTAAGGAAAGTAGCTTGAGCTGAGGATCTTGAAGTCTAAAAGTGGTGGATCTGAAACCCATCTGTTGAGGAACGGAAAGAAATGACATCAGATTTTTTATTTTATTCAAAACAATATTTATTCTTGGTAAAATGAATTGTTTAATACTAAACCACCTTTTCTGCTGTGTCTCCATCTTTTCAATTATTTCATTGTGTTTTCTGGGTGATGCAGGCAATCACCTATATCCTTGGTTCTTGACACCTTTGAGAAATCTGACATGGGCAGCAGAAGAAAGGTATAACATTGCCTTGATCATAGATTCATTGGTTCAGATGAGTTTACTAGTCTAACAACCACAAGGGCCTTTTTGAGCCTAGCCATGCATCCCAAATATCTGACAAGTTCTGGTACCCTTGATAAGTGCAAGCAAGAGCTTGGGAAATGAAACATTTACAAGCAGAGGCCTAGAAGATGAACAATTTACAGGCTGACTTTGTCCATTAGAGATTTAGGTGCCATATTAGGGATGACTTTCCTGTTCTGTATCCAACTGTCCAAGTTATACTTGAATTGGGGTAGGACCAGACTCTGCTTCATGGATGAGGAGCCTGTTCCCAGAGAAGGGGTAGTTTCTGGTACACATACCTGTCTCTCCAGCAGGTTCTATTTATATCACAGGCAAAGTTTAAGTGTTTAAAACAGGTAATTCAGATGATGTTTGTTCTGCAGATATGCAGGAGGTCCATCAGAGTGCGGTCTGACAATGCCTTTTATGCTAGGCATAGATCTCCCCATAACAGTCTGTTGGAAGCAGAATAAAGGGGTAGGGTGTTCAGACAGTCTGCACAGAACATGATACTTATGCCTTGTATTCTTTTAATGAAGAAACTCTGTGGATGTTCCAATTGTTGGGTATGCCTGGTTAGGTACATACCAAAGGCAGCATTTTACTCAATGATAGGTCTGATAAATGCCAAATTAATTAGAATAATGAATTCCTTGGACCTAGATGTCATACCTTTGTTTATAAGTTGCACAACATAGAATGATTTCCTCACTAATGTAGACACGTGATGGTACACGTCTCGACTGCTGTATATGTGTGTGTCTACAAGTCCCTGACTACTGAGTCAACTCTTAGAGATGTGCTGTCAATATGATAGTTACTGGGGGGGAGTATCTTCCCACAGGAAACTATTAGGCATTTCTTAGCATTTAGTTTTATTTCATGGCTCTAACACCACTTGTTTGTTTGTGTCAGCCTTTTCTTTAGAACATTTGTGTTGGTGGGGGGTTCAGTTGCAGCTCTTAATTTGCAATCATCTAAAAGTTTAATTAGCCAGAGGAGAAGTAAATGCCATAAAGAAGTGGTCCATAACCGATCCCTGAGGGACTCCACTTGTGACTTCCCTCTTTATAGAGGTGGACTCCCCAATTCTAACTTCCTGGGTCCTGTCTGTGAGCCAGCTGGCTATCCACCAAGTCACATAAGGGTTTGTACCTAACCTCTTGAGTTTATAAACAATGCCCAAGTGAAATATTGTGCCAAATGCTTTGACCAGGTCAAGATAGGCAGTGTGAACCATTTTGCCCTCACCCATTGCTTTGTTGAACTTCTCAAGGAAGTCCACTAGGATGATTAGGCAAGACCTGCTCTTAACAAAATCAAATTGGGCTGGGTCCGGTGTCTGCAGATTTCCTTTGCCATTATTGGTCATTTCCATGATAATTCTTTCCAGGCTTTGCATTTGACACAAGTAAGACTTATGGGTCTATAGTTTCCAGGGTCTGTAGATGGCCCACCTTTGTGCAGAGACAGACTGCTGCTGTTCTCCATTCATGAGGCATGAAGCCTGTTTGAAGGCTACAGCTAAATAGCAATTCCAGATGTCCTGATAGGTCATATTTCTTGATACTTAAAAGGCATGCTAGGATATTGTCTGGACCCATTGATGCAGTGTTCTTGGCCTTACAGAGACCATTAAGGACCTGTTTCCTAGTTATAGCAGGAGGGAGTTATATTTGATGGTATTTTCTGATGGAAGGTTGAGGAGGAGAGAGGGTTAAAGTTGAAAATTAATTTGTCAGCCAGTAGGTTTGCTATATATTCTGGCTCAGTATAAGTGACTCCATTAACAATGAGCTGTGCACACAATTGTGTATTGCCTTTGAGTTTGGGGACATAGCTAAATAATGCTTTGTGGTTGTCCTTGGTCAGGGAGGCCAAATTTACCTCAATTTTGCCTTTGGTAGACTTTATTTGTTCCCCAAGTTGTTTGTTTAGTTTGATGAGAGTGATTTTATCCTTTTGGGTGCTGCACCTCCTAATTATTGCTATGATTTTCTTCCTTCTGTTATACAGCCTATTAATGCTGTGATTCCACCAGGGCAGCTTGTTTTTTGAGTTAGTCCTGTACTTCTTCCTGGTGGGTAGAGATGCCTCTGTGCAGCTATTAACATGCTTGTATAGTGTTTCTCTGAACAGCTTCATGTAGACAAGAGTGTGCTGAGGGTTTGTGGGGGCTTGACATTTTGCCAAGTTCACACTTAATAGTAGGAAGATAGCCTTAGAGTAGTTCCTGAATATTCCAGGTTAGCTGGGGTTCCAGGTTTTATTTTTACTTTAAAGGAGACCATTTTGTGGCCAGACCTTACCAGAGAAAAGGCATTATACTAGGGAGCATACAGTATTCTCCCACATTAGTGAGGACCAGATCCAGTATGGTTGCACCCCTGGTTGATGTACTGACAGTCATGCTTTTTTTGTGTTTACAAAAAACAGGAATCTCTGTGCCTGTATGCCTGGTGCCATATATGACTTCCAGGTAATTGTAGGGTAATAAAAGTTGGTATTGGGTTGACTGGAGTGTGTTTCCGATAAGTTTAAATACATGGTATGGGTTTCCTGAGTCACAGAGGGGGAACTATAGCTTGCAAGGAAGTAGTACTGGATTTTGTCTATGGTGATTTGACCTTGGAAAAGCTTAAGTGCATTGTCCTGTTTGACCAGCTTAGAGGTATATTTATTTTTGATGTAAATCAAGACACCTCCACCTTTAGTCCCTGAGTCTGTAGTAGCTGGTCTAAATGTGTGGAAGGTACTATAACCTGGCACTGTCACAAAAAAGAATTGTCATCAAGAGAGTGTTTGGCCTGCTTAAAGCCCATTTCTGTTACCTGGATGAGTCTGTGGTGCCATTCAGTATGACCTTATTACTGCATGCAGGATTTTTACCATGTGTTGCATTTTACATGATATGATCATACGCCAGTTTGGTGGTGAACTGTCCAATAATGTCACTGCAGCTCCAAATACACATCCTACCTTGACAGATGATAGTGCTGGAGGCCAGTCAGCAACAGTAGAAAGGGACCCCATGCGGCAGGCTCATGCACAGTATACAGCTGCACAGGTAAAGCGCTTGCACTTAGTCTGCAACTATTACCCACAACATTCAGATTAGTGGTTCCTCCTTATAAAAACACATAGCCAGATTCAATAACACGTACACTAAGTATACACAAAGTGTACACGATCTGGACTCAAGAACACCCCTACCATATTTTTTGTGCTTTCTAGTCACTCAGAAAGATTATACTAAGTGTACATGTAGTCTACACTTTCTGTTAACCTTTATAAATCCCCCTCAGTATTTAAAGCTACAAGAATATCAGTAGGAAAATTAAAATTAGGAGGAAGAAGATGTGAGTTATGCTTGTATTGTCTGTTCACTCAGAACAGTATATACCTAGTGTACACTTAGTGTAGGCATTACTGAATCCCAGGGACAGAGTATGACTGATACATGCAAAGCTATCTGTGAGCTATGCTGCGTAGTTCATGGCCTACTGTCACTGTTCATTAGACAGTCCATGTTATCTTTAAATATTTTTTTAATAAGAGTTACTCATCTAATATGAATATATATATATATATATATATATATATACACACACACACACACACACACACACACACACACACACACACACACACACATTTTTTTTTCTGTTTCTAACAGTTATGCCTGACTGTTTACTGAGCTCCGTAGAGAATAGAACTAGCATCATGTAAGGAATAAGTACATTTTGTGTTGTTTTGCTGAATGAGTTTTGTTTAGGCACTGCATCTGCTGTAAAGTTCAGTAATGTAAAAGTGATATTGTAGTACTTGACTGAACTGGCAAAAGAAACTGTATGCATTTAAAGATGTACTGCTGCTCTATACCAACTTGCATTTTTATGAGATGATACCAGACATAGGAAAGGAAAATGTATGACATTTCCTTGTTTTATGACATATGTTTCTCCACTTTTAATTCTGTTAAATAGTATTTTTTACAGTAAGGTACTGACCATCAGATTCATTCATTCTGTCATAGATACCAACCCTTGTGTCATCAGAACTAGTAGCACTCATCATTTGTGCAGAGCCAGGAGTGAAGTGGCAACAGTGCTAGTTTTGATACCAGGATGGCTGTTACCCATTTGATAATTTTTTCCATGGTGAATTAGGCTGTTAATAAAAATAAGTTATGTACTTACCATAATGTTCCATTTATGTTGTCCATCTACATTTATCCTTGACATATGGGTTTGGTTCCAATATCAGAACTGACTTGGCCATTACTACAGCCTGTGCAGGCCAAAAAGTCGCGAGTTTCATCCTTATCACAATCCCTCTCTCCCAGTTACCTCAGATCAATTTTGCAGATTAGAAATAAAGTACAAATAAAGATGCCTTAATGAAAAACATATCTGCTATGCCTTAATACATACCATAATTACTGTGAAAGTATCCATTCCACAAAAACATTTCAAAGGTTGGGGGATGCAGGGAGGGGAGTCAAGGATAAATGAAGATGGACAACACAGAAGGAACGCTATGGAAGTACATAACTTCTTTATCTGATGTTGTCAATCTTCCTTTTATCCTTGACATATGGAACAGAGTCCCCAGCTACCTCAGACTTTGGAAGGACTCATGGAAGGACATTCATGAGCACCATTGAACTGAAAGATGCTCTTCCCCTAGAGATCAAATCTAATTTGTAATAAAGGTATGGGGAGAATGGAGAACAGTGACATCTGTGCAGTGACAGAGACCTGGTTCAAAGCTCCAGAGAGCACCCCTGCATTACCAGGCTTCAATTCATACCACACCTTTCGGCCACCTAACCCAGAAAGAAGCACTAAAGGCGGAGGCGTGTCCATATCCATTATGGATATCCACACCTCCAGGCTAGTTGCACAGCATAATGCATCCGAGATTATCCAAGTGCAACTAACTCTGGGCAAGACCGCAATCCAAATTGTAGCTTGCTAAAGACCCCCCACCATGCCCAGGATTCACACTCCTCATTTCTTGATACACTGGAAAGTATTGGGATACAACCCAACACCCTAATAATGGGCGATTTCAACTACCCCACCATAAACTGAGAAAACTACTCATGTACCAACTCTTTTGCTCAACGTTTTCTAGAATTCATAAATTCCAACGCCTTGGATCAACTTATTCACACCCCCACCAGGGGCAGCAATATCCCAGACCTGGTCATTACCAACATGGGAAACCGGTGTTCCACACCAGAGGTCAATTCCTCGTTGGGCAGATCCGACCACAAGCTAATCAGCCTAGACATCCACATCCCACCCCCAGCCCCAATTAGGGAAATCATCATAAAACATTTCTCAAAAGCCAACTTCACACTTCTTAAGACAGAAGTGGCAAACTTCATGACACCCATGCAGACGGACAACAGAGGTATGACTGCCGAATCCTACACAAATGCACTTTATAAGCACTTACACGAGTGCATGGATCATGCTATCCCTAATAGAACCAAGATGTTATCCTCCAAAAAAAGGAAGCCAATCTGGTGGTCCTCTGCCATAAAGAAACTCTGCAACAGAAGAAAGAAACTGTTGCAAAAAAGAGTTAAATCCCATGACTGGAGGAACTCCCTGGTCATCCTCAGTAAGAAGCTCAGATCGCTCATAAAATCCTCCAAAGCTAGTAACGAAAACAAAATTGCCACTGACTTTAAAGACAACCACAAAGCGTTCTATAGCTATGTCAAGAATCTAAATGGGAACACTCAGATCTACTCTGAGTTACAGCATAATGGCACTAAATATACAGAACCAACTGATATTGCCAACATCCTAGCAGATAGGTTCATTGCTAACTTTACCCCCCTTCTCACCCCCTAGAGGGCCCATCTCTGTACCAGAAGAATGCAAAGTTCCTATAATCATGGCTGCACAGGTAAAAAACACACTCTCCAAAGCCAAGAACACAGCATCCATGGGACCTGACAATATCCCAGGCTGCGTTCTACATGAACTACAGAATGAACTGGCACCCTACCTAAGTACCATGTTCAGTCATAGCCTCACCTCAGGCTTTGTACCCACTGAATGGTGCACCGCGACAGTTATCCCACTCCACAAAGGGGGAGCCATGACGGACCCCGGGAACTACCGCCCCATTAGCCTGATGAGCCTGGTCTGCAAGGCCATGGAACGTATCATCATGGAACTCATAAACAAAGACATTGGTAATCTCCAAACTCTGGACCCTACTCAGTTTGGATTTGTAAAAGGCAGATCATGTCTCCTAAACCTGATTGACTTCTTTGAAGCAGTCACCAAAGCCATAGATGAGGGTAAAATGGTTCACACAGCTTATCTAGATCTCGCCAAGGCTTTCAACACCATCCACCACTCTGGAATTATAGATAAGCTCACTAAACTAGGTATAAATCCCTATGTCACAAGATGAGTTGCCAACTGGCTCACAGACAGAACCCACACTGTGAAAGTAGCGGATTCCAAATCCGACATCAGACCAGTGACAAGTGGAGTACCATAGGGTTCAGTCCTGGGTCCTCTCCTGTTTGGTATCTACTTCTCTGAAGTGCAGGCCAACACAGAAGGTCTTTGGCTAACAAAGTTTGCAGATGAATGCAAACTAGGAGCCATAATTGAAATTCCTAACGATGTGGACAAACTACAAAAGGGCCTCACTGAGACAGATACCTGGTGTCAAAGCCATGGCCTGAAGCTCAATGCCAAAAAGTGTATTGTCATCCCCTTTGGTAAAAACTCTGTACCCATGAACTACCACATATCTGGTAGTCTACTTAATGCCAAAAATGTGATAAGAGACCTTGGGACACAGGTGGACAGTAGCCTCTCCTTTGATAATCACATCGCCACAGTGGTCAGGAAATCCTTCTACGTGGCTCATCTCATCACAAAAGGATTCTCATCCAGAAAAAAAGAGGTCATTGTTCCCCTCTACTCATCACTCATTAGACCCATTATAGAGTACAACATTCCTTTTGGTATGTACCTCACAAGACATCTACAACAACTGGAAAGACCACAGAAATACCTCACAAAGAGGATTACTGGCCTCAAACAGATGCCGGATGCAGACTGTCTCAAAAAACTACAGCTTTACTCCATCGCATATCGCCTACTCAGGGGCGATCTCTACCTAACATACAAAGCTATGTCAAACCCAGAGCTGTTGGACATGCTCCACTTAAAGAAATCCCAATCCCTCCGAGCTACACGCTCTAGGGACCTTAACCTTGTCACCACAATAAACAGAACATGCTGGAGGGATAGATTCCTGTCCCAGAGACTTCCCATACTCTGGAACAGACTACCTATCTATGTCAAACAGAGTTCCTCATTAGCATTCTTCAAGAAAAATCTTGATGATTGGATGGGAAATGAGAAATTCACCCCGGGGATCACTTCTGTGGCTCTGCTCAACAAGGGCACAGGAAAATAATTTTCTTGGGTGGCGAAAGCCAGGGTACATTTTTTGGCTATGCTTGTATGGGCCCTAGGGCCGATAGCCTAGTACCTACCTATGAACCTATGAACCTATGAGAAGCCCAAGTAGCTGCTGCACATATATCATCCACTGTAGCTCTAGACTGGAGCACTATTGAAGTGGCAACAGATCTTTTAGAATGTACCTTCACGGGTTTAGGCTAAGCAATTTTCTTTTCATCATAAATAAAGGAAATGCAATCCTTGAACCATCTATAAAAAGTCATCTTGCTGACAAGTTTACCAAAACTAGCACTTGAAAAGGACACAAATAACTGAGCAAACTCACTGATGTTCTTAGTTCTGTGATGATAAAAGCGTAATTGTCTGTGAACATCTAGCAAATGTAAACAGTATTCACCTCTGCTGGAAAAGTTTGAAAAGAATATTGGCAAATTAATAGACTGATTGATATTAGACTCTGACACCACTTTAGGTAGAAAGGAGGGATTTGTTCCTAAGGAAACTCTATCTTTGAGAAAAATCAGATAAGGTGGTTTATATGATAAGGCCCGAATTTCTGAAATTCTTCTACCAGAGGTTATTGCCACCAAAAATAATGTTTACCATGACAAGTACTTTAGATCATAATCTGCAGATGCTTCAAAGGGAGAATGTACAATGGTTTGCAACACTAGGCTTAAGTCCCAGGGAGGAGTAGGTTCTTTGAAAGGGGGTTTCAGCAAGAGTGTCCCTTTTAAAAATGCTTTACAGAGTCTATGAGAAGGAGCATTCTTCCAAATCATCATGGAAGTTTGAAATTGTTGATAGTTGTATTCCCATGGTAGAAGAGGAAGCGCCTGCCTTGAAAAGACAGGCTAAGAAGTCTAAAATATTTTCAGTAGAGGCAGAGAATGGATCATTATCCCTGTCATGATCCCAAATGGTAAATCTCTTCCATTTACTAGTATATAGTCTCTGGGTGGAACACTTATGAGAAGCTAACAGAATTTGGCATACTGGGGAAGAAAGGTTAAGATGCTTGGCAACTAGTAGAACTGGAGGAACCATGCTGTTAGCTTGATGTTCATAATGTCTGGGTGAACTAGTCCATCTGGATGTGACAGTAGGTCTGGATTTGTATCCAGAGTTCAGGTCATTGAATTAGATATGATTCTAACAGAAAGGGGAACCAGATCTATAAAGGCCAAAATGGAGCAATGACAATTACTGTGTTCTTCAACCTGAGTGCTTTTTGTAATAATTTTGGAATTACAGGTATTGGGAGAAAGCCAAATGGGAGTCTGGAGGGACAAATGTAGAGAAGAGCATCTCTTGGTGACTTCCCCAGAGGGAGGATCAAGGCAGAGGAGTTACTGCATTTGTTGTATAGGGGAGAGGTGAACAGATCACAGCAAGGTTGGCCCCATAAACAAAAAATCTCTTCCATCACTGCTGGATTGAGAGACCACTCTTGAGGCTGTAGGATACATCTGCTCAGTTTGTCAAACTCCCTGGAATGTGCATTGCTATCAGAAAGCAGTTGGAAGAGACTGCCCACTGCCACACTCTGAGTGCTTATCAACAAAGGGGGTAAGATTTGGTTCCTCCCTGTTTGTTGGTGTACCAAACTACTGACATATTATTTGTTTGGATTGCAATTGTTCCCAGAGGAAGAGCTGATTGAAATGCTTACAATGCTAAAAGCACCACTCTTAGTTACAGAATACTGATATGCAAGTTGGCCTCTAAGGGGCACCAAGTGCCTTGGACAGCCTTGCAAAGAAAATGCCCCCCCACCCCATCTGGGAGGTGTCTGTGGTCACTATGGCCTTGGGCTCTGGAAGGACAAAGGTCCGGCTCAGGAGAGTTTATCTGGAATGAATCCACCAAGCTAGATCCTTCCTGAAATGATTGGTGATCAGAATCTGTCCCGACTTGGGTTGGTATAGCATGGACCATTGAGATGCCAGTAGCCATTGTAGAATTCTCATGTGAAAATTTGGCTGGGGGAATTAGCTTTATTGTCACTGCTATCAAACCTAGAGCATGTAGGATTAGTCAAGTGGGTACCTTCTTTCTGTGGATTACCTTTTGAACCTGAGTTATGATTTTTTGAAGTCTCAGCAGAGGAAGGGATGCTACAGTTGATGTCATATTCCGTACTGCCCCTATAAACTCTAAGCTCTGAGTTGGAGTCCATTGAGATTTTTCATGATTTAACATTATTCCTAGGTATGCACAGGTCTTGAGAATGGAATCCTTTGCCTCTATCAATTGATGCCTGGTTGGAGCAGTAATGAGCCAGTCATCCAAGTACAGAAACACCTGGAATCCCTGCAGTCTCAAGTGAGTTGCTACTACTGCCATACATTTGGTGAACACCCTGGGGGCTGTGGTGAGGCCAAAGGGCAGCACTCTGAATTGGTAATGACTGGCTCCCAGCCAGAGGCAGAGAAATCTTCTGGACTGATTGTACATTTTTATGTAGTAATATCTGAAGATCTATTTAGCACATCTGGTCGTCCTTTCCCAGAAATGGAAGAATGGATTGTACCATAACCATCTGGGATTTTGTTTGTAGAACTGATGTGTTCAACATGCTGAGATCCAAAATTGGTGTCCATTCCTTTGTCTTTTTTTGGCACTAAAAATAATCTTGAGTAAATTTTGGATCCTCTTTGGTCTGATGACACTTCCTGGATAACTCTTTTGTCTAGCAGCTTTTGAATTTCTAGAACTGCTGGCTCCCTCTGAATGGGTGAAACATTGGGAATTTTCTTAAAAATGGGGCTAGGGTTGGAAAAATACATGGTATAACCTCTGGATATGATGCATTGCACCCAAGAATCTTTTTTTATATTTTGTCAGTTTTTTGGTGCAACGATAATCATCCCCCGACTTCCTCCATAGGAAGACAATGGGGCCTCCTTTCAGGAACGCTGAAAGGGCTTAACTGGGAAGAGTCCCTGAAGCCCTGATTCTGTGGACCACCTCTGCCACATGGATGGTTGTCTTCCCTTGCAGTTCCCCCCTCTCCCCCTCTGCCCCTGGGATAACTGGTACCACGTGTGTCCTGGAAAGGCCCTTGGAATTTCCTGAACCACATTTTTCCACCTCTCCTCTGATTCCTGGAAAAGAAACTTTGGGGAGTGGAAAAACATATGCCCACTACAGAAAGACTCTTACCATCCTTTTCACACCTAGATAATGTCTCTCTGAATTTTGGGCCAAAAAAGAGATGATTCATCAAAGGGAGCATTGATGAATGAAGACTTAAATAGCACAACCAGGTGTGTCTCCTTATGAGCCCACTGCTCAGGTAGTCCCTTTGGCTGCATGTGCAATGAGCCTCATGGATGAATTGACACAAACTCCAGGGTGGCCAACTGGGAAGCAACCTTGTCTTGGACTCTGTCAGTAACAGCTCCTGTGAGGGTATCTGACAATTCCTTCATCAAATCCCTTTGGAGGCTGGAAAATGTGCCAGGAAATTCAAACACCTTAAGGCAAGGGTCAATGAAGTGTAAACTCACCTCTCAAATGTATCCATCACCCAAGAGTCTCTATTGGGACAATGGATAGAGGAACTCTCATCAGCCAGTTCCTTTTTAGTGGTGGCCGCAATGACCATGGCATCTATTGGTAGACCTTTGGCCCAGAACTGCTTGTCCTTGGGGGCAGATAAAATTTTGTCTGGTCTTTTGGGGATAGGTTCAATGGAGTTTGGCGACCTCCATGTCTGCCACGAAATCAACTGAATGAGCTCATTAGCAGGCAGAATCACCTAAGAGGTAAACAGGTGGCTACTGAAAGCTTGCAAGTATACCATCTCCTCGGAGGAAGGATTTTGGGACTCCCAGTCACCCTTCTGTTTCAAAATTTCCACGTCTTTAAAGCAGACACATAAGGGGTGACCTTGGGGACCCTTCCCCCTCATTAAAATTGGTGTCTTCTGTGACCGATTCCTGTGGGGAATCCAAGTGCTTTCTCTTGCACTTTTTCTTCTGAGGAACCTCCTCAGGGGGATAGTCTGGGGAGGTATCAGAAGAGGGCAAAATATGAATCTGTGAGTCCTGTGAATTTGGTAATCCTTGCCCCAGTGAAGAGACAGCTTGAATAAGGGAGCTTGAGGATGGGATATGCTCCAAAGAGGATGGGACAAACTGAGTGACTGCTGTGGACAAAGCCCTCTCTATTGCCTTGAAGTCTGGTCTGCCCCAAAGAGGGAAGGGAGCCAGAATCAAGAATGACTGCCTTGGAACCATGGTCACTCCCTGCAGCCCCCAAGGCAGAAGTTGGGGCTGAGTTGTACTGTGCCAAAGCTCCAAGGCGCAGAGAAAGTGCTGAAAAAATTGGAGTCGACCCCACCTCCTTGGAGCCAACAGGGCAGATGTGGCCCTGGGAGGTCTCCGGTTCTAACAGAGCCAAAGAACTCAGGGAAATAACCAGTTCCAAAAGGAGAGATATGCCTGGAACCCATACAGTCAGTGCCACAAGACTTGGAGCTGACATCTTTAAAACCTCAAAGGAGGTCAGAAGATGAGTAATGAAGGGGGTAGAAGCTGAATCAGTTCCGAGACCCAAAGGATGGAACCAAAGGGAGTCCTGTAAGTCACCTCACCCACAGAATTTTATTCAGTAGTCTTTCCACATCAATCTCAGTGAGACTTTTGGTGGAATGGATAGATATTTGAGAAGGTGATTTTGGTCTTTGTAAAACAACTTTTGGCAAGTCACCAGAAAAAGAGTCAATAGAAGGTGAATAGACCACTCTTGGCAAATCAAGCTGTTGAACTGTCAGAGCCAGTGTAGTCGACATTAAAGATGAGGTGTCCTGAGTCGAAATCTGAATCTCCTGGTGTATTGAAGATTTTGTAAAAGTTTTAGGAGCCAAAACAGTTGTTGATACCAGTAATTTCTTTTCCAAAACTGAAGTTTTGGATTGACATTCCATCAGATCCAATGTACTTCATGGAGCCAGTGGTTTATGCTCTTTTTTGGAGTCAGTTCTAAGGGGGATGATGGTACCAACAAGCTCCTCTTTTTGGTCCTTTCTAAAGAAGATGAAGAGGAAGGGGAAGAAATATCAGTATTTCTCTTCACAGCAGATACGGCTTCCCCAAAAGCTGACAGAATTAAGCCCTTCAAAATTAATTCTTCCTCTCAATGAGAGCTCTATGGCTAAAGCTGTGGCAAATGCTACAGTCTTCTTGAAGATGTACGGCACCTAAACAATATACACACATAAAAGATGAGAGTCTGAAAGGGGAATTTTGTGGCCAAGTTTTGGCACTTTTTAAAACCAGCGGGACCTTTAGGTTTGTCAGCCATAATGACAGGAAAGACAAAGAAAATAAAGACTACACAACTATAGAAAAGGACAGAAGTAGAAACCACAACGAGAAATCATATTTTATTATATTTTTTTAAAGGAGGGAAATAAGAAGGAAGGAAAGGGGAAAGGATGGGACTATCGACAATGATAGTTTCAGCTACACCAAAGTGTACGTAGGGCAGAAAGAACACTCAAGGAAAGGGGGAACTATCAGCAGTGATAGGAAGAATACATGTAGGCATATGGGAAGGGATCAAAAAGGCAGTAAAGGTACATTAATGTATGGAAAAGTATAATAATAAGAAGGAAGAAATTTAACCAGAGATTTTTTAATAAGAAATATTAATAAAACAGACTTAGCTCAAGAGCTCGGGTGAACGCATCTGTCTGGAAAAGCAGCAAAATAGATTGGAGATAACTGGGAGAAGGGGGTTGTGGGTAAGGATGAAGCTCATGAGTTTTTGGCCTGCATGAGCTGTAGTAACGCCCGAGTCAGGTCCGATATTGGAACTGCACCCATACGTCAAGGATAAAATGAAGACTGGCAACATCAGATTGTATATTACTTAATGTTGCCTTTCCTGCATCCCCATTTTTATGGATTTCTTTTTAAATTATCATTTGTGCAACTGCCACTCATAATACTGAATAATCCCTTAATGGTGTTAAACATTGCACTCTGTCACTTAGAACCACCACATCCATTCTCCAGTTGTATACGCATATCTGTTTTCTTATTGTTACTTTTTCCTTAAACAGTGAAATTAATACTGAAAAGCAAGCTGTTGAACTGAGACACATCATGCTGTCATTAGCTGCAATACTAATCCTGACTTACAAAACGTCAAGATCAAATGTGTCGAAAACAATATCCCCTAAAACAGGGCATGTGATAGTGCCCGTGATCATTAGGAAGTGCTGGTATGTGAGCAGGATACTAACTTGCTGCGATGATGTGACCTACTGGATACAGGTAATCCTACAGACACAGCTCTAACAGTGCAGCATGACCAAAATCTAGAATGAGAGGTTCAGCTACATGTAGATGAACGTTGACAATGACTACATGAATTTTTTTGAGTTACTTCCCCCCACTACTTCCAGAACATTCTCAGGAAGCACTTGTAGTATAATGTAATATGTCCACATAACTCCAGACAGTAACCCATCCTCTTTCCCAACCATAACCGACTGTTACTTTACTCTGGTAGGTCCTGACTTCTGTACAAATGGAGGTGAAAATGGCTGGTGTGTGTGTGTGTGTGTGTGTGTGTGTGTGTGTGTGTGTGTGTGTGTGTGTGTGTGTGTGTGTGTGTGTGTGTTAAAATACTGCACATGAGTGTGACATTGACATTACTCCTGCTCTCTACCATTTCCATGCAGTGCTGAAAATCATCATGTATGCCCTGCAGTACTCTAATCATCATTTCTTAACTCTCTCTGGCAGTGAACTGAGTCTGCTGAACAATGATATGGCACATTTGCTGCTAGGCAGAAAATGTTTTTTGTGTTTCTGGAGGTAGCTGTGACATTTGCCTGTGCCTGGCATCTCCTTTGCACAGGTATTACATGGACAGTGATCCCTCTGAGATAGTGTTGCCCTCCAAAAGGTGTTCCTGTGGTTGAGGAGACACTGGTGTTGAAGTGGATGGGTTTTCTCCCTCTACAACTTGCAATACAATGTCCCCATCTGCTTGACTGTGTGATGCCGTGCTACTTCCTACAGTTATGTAACTGCTGTGAGGTGTGTGATCCTGTCATTAAACTTGGCAACTGTGTGACACTGTCTTTAGGCTGTCTCATGAATATAATAACATTATCAATATCAATAGACATTCTTCTGTTGACATCTTCCAGCATTTCTGGTAAAGCAGAACTCCTACTTCCTACAGCTGACCCTGTGAAGGATTAATTTTATTACAGCAGTACTAAGAAAATAGAGCAAATGACTCAAGTACCCAAGTTGCGCCTGCAAATTATCTATTGCTATCAGTGTACTACCCTAGTAAACAAATTAAATAAAACAAATAAATAAATAAATGTTTTGTAATGAGTTGTGATGGACAATTACCATGCACATTCACTTCAGTTTTGCAACTGGCAGAACTGGAAGGTTCACCAGTTAATACTAAATGTCATGCGTTACAAGAAGCAGTTACCCTCTGCAGTCATTCTGATGATGTGAAAATGTCATGGTGTAAGCATTAATATTCTATTAACATGTCTGTGGATGCAGCTGAGGTGGGTAGTTGCCAGTATCCTTACCACCTCTGATTATGCCTGTGCCATTATATTTAGTGTTTCAGTGTTGTAGTCCTCTTTCCATATGGAATGCAGGTATTCCTCATCTGGTGTTAAAGTGATAAGTGTGAGAGTTCTCTCACCAGTACTGCTATGGGCAATTGCATTCTGTCTTGCCTTTTCTTTGGCATGGCCTACCACATTGTTAGCATTTTTTGCAATGTGTCAATCTGCAGTCCCTTCCCACAACAGCATATATGTCCATAGCCACCTGATCCCATACATTTGCTTACTTAACTTGTTTTGGTCCCCCTTTTCCAAACAGATTCTTTTCACATGTCCTTAGGGACCCTAAGAGAACATGTTTTTTCACAGGGCTTAAATTGTCTTTTCCCTGACATGATCCCTGCTGCTGTATCATGCTTTTACCTGAAACAACATACATGAGTAACCCTAATGAAACTTGACTAAAAAAATTAAACCCTCTCATCACCCCTACAACTAAGGACATGAAAGCATGTCTGAATTAAACCTTGACTGCAGTACCATAAGGAAATAAATCTTAAATCACTGACAGCCTGAGTACAGCATAACTAATAATTTTATCATATCAATAATGTGAAGCACAAATCAACTGAGTAATGTCTTCCTCAGCCTTTGTAGTGCTAACCGTGCTAACCTATACATCAGCACCAGAAATAACCAGTAAACAAATGACAAGCATTTATCACTTCCACTGTCATCCTATGTTATGCCAGTAGATTTGCAAACAATGAAATATTCAGTGAACTCTTACCATGCATTCAGTCTGTAACAGTCATGCATGTTCAGCTTTAATAAAGGGCAGTTGAAATTCCCAACTCCTGCCATTGCAACTATTATTACCTACAACATACAACAACTGCATATAACATTGACTTTACTTTGGAACAAAAAAAAATACATACAGGACTTGTATAACTCCAAGTCCATGGTGTCTATATTCACTACACCAGCTAGTCCAAAGGAAAAAGATGAGTGTTCTGACTAACCAGCTTTGGCCACAGCAGAGTCACCCACATGTGGCTGAGACACTTCAGCAGGCTGCTGTGGTGGCAAAATCTGTTCAGTAATTTTTTAATTTTTTTTTGTGGCTGGAAGAAGGAAAAATGTGTAGTTGTGTAAGTAAACTTACCACAACAGTACATGCTCGAATGATCACTGCTGCAGTAGTGTTAGCAATATGGGTAATATCCTACCAAGGATATAATAGCTGGCCAGCTTTCAAAGCTCCAAGGCACCTTCTACATGTTCAAACTGTCAAGCAGCTTGAGCAGAGCTTACTAAAAGACAAGTCTGGGCATCAACCCCTTTAGAGCTTTCCTGCCAACAGAGAGAGGGAGGCAGATCCATGAAAGAACAACAATAGGAAGAGCAAAATATAAATAACCACACCCTGGCATAAAAAACAAACCAAAAACAAAGGGGATGGAGGGAGGGATTGGCTACTGCAGCAGTGATCATTCATCTACTGTTATGCTAAGGTTACTTACATAACTGTACTATGTTCATCATATTGATCACTGCTGCAGTAGCCATAGCTATATAGCTAGATTACCCTAGTTTACTACATTTTGAAAGTGGAATGAGAAGGGCACAGAAGTCCTAGCAAAGCTTAATTTAGACCTAGAGAAGGAAACAAACTTATAGTGTTTTGCAAAAGTATTTATAAAGGACCACATATCAGCTTCTAAGATACTTCTAGAATCCAGTCCTTTCCAAAAAGCCATAGATGAAGCCAAGGCCCTGGTAGAATGGACCTTGACCCTAATAGATTTATTATGGTGTGCATAACAAAAGGTAATAGCTATAGATAACTAATTAGAAATAGTATGTTTTGACACAGGTTGTCCCCTCTTCTTACATTCACAAGAAATGAACAATTGGTCCAAAGATCTAACAGATTTGGTACTGTCAAGATAGTACCTGAGTTTTCTGAGGACGTCCAAGGTATGCAGTATCCTTTCTGTCTCATTTTTTTTAGGTGTAGGAAAGAAAATGGGAGATGAATAGTTTGGCTTAAAGTAAACTCGGATACCATGTTAGGCATAAAAGAAGGATTAGTTCTCAAATAAACCCTCTCCCTGTGGAAAATGAGATAGAATTGACTCACCATAAGAGCTTGCAACTCAGGTACCCATCTTGCAAAGGACAGATCCCTCAGTAAAAATGTTTTCCATGTTAAGAACCTCATGTCAGCCAGCCTATCTGGTTAAAATGGAGCAAGTGTTAGCTTTTCTAACACAACATTAAAATCCCAAGGGGGGGGGGGGGGGCACTGTTTTTCTATGTGGCCTGTTATGCAAAATTCCTTTCAAGTACATTTTGATATGAGACTACATTGAAAGTGGAGGATCCATGAGTAGACATGCTGAAATGAACCCTGATAGAAGAATAAGAAAGGCCATAGGATAGTAACTCACAAAAATATTGTAAAAACAGAGAACAACTAGCCCTAAACAGGTGCTGATTATGTTGTTGGCACCAACTAGAAAACCTTTTCTATTTGCTAATATATGATTTTCTAGTAGCAGGCTTTCTTGCATCCTTTAGTACCTGCTGAGCCTACTCCGAAAGCAGGTTTCTAAAAGGAATGATGACCCTATCACCCAGGCAATCAACTTAAGATCTTGTGCGATTCCTTCTGAATCTTCAGAAGTATCCTGCATATTAGTGGAAAGGGTAGAAAGGCATACAATGACATTCCTGTCAAAAGAAAAGAAAAAGTATCTATCTTTTGGGGACTTCTTGCATGGAGTCCTGGAAAATAATTTTGTTAGTTGATTGTTCAGAGAAGAGGCAAAGAAGTCTACTTGAAGAATTCCCACAGATGGATCAAATCTTAGAAGACTCTGATATATTTTCCATTCATGAGGGTCTGTCCTGGTACTTTTCCGCTTGCCTACCATACAGTTTTGCTCTCTTGAAATGCAGGATGCCTGTAGAGTGAGATTGTGCTATGAAGCTATATCCCAAGCTAACACGGTTGGTCTGCAAGGGGGTATGACCGGGATCTCTCTTGATTGTTCATATACCACATGACTGTCCTATGTCTGGGGACAAAAGATGGTTCAGAGAGTTGAGTGTCTTGATAAGAGCAAGCAATCTGCTTGATATTTATGTGCTTCATTTAAAAAAACTTTGCAGTCTCAAGACAGTTTATTAAATAACACAATCTTAGCTTTAAAATAATTTTCCTGAAGAGGAAAGTAATAAAACATTAACAAAAGTTAAGAAAGTAAAAGTTTTTTTTCCCAAAAGGAACTTATCTGCCCAGCAAAGAATACCACAAGCTGACCATTGACCCTCACAATCCTATAAGGAGCATACTATTCGGCGGCAGTAAAGCTCCGAAGAATGTCACATCTACACTTGTATTTTAGTCAGCTCAGCTTGAGCTGCTTGACAGTTTGGCTGTATGGAAGCAGCCTTGAAGCTTTGGAAGCTGGCTGGCTGGCCATTATATCTTTAACAGGATGCAACCCATATAGTTAAGGCTACTGCAGCACGTGATCAATATGAAGAACATATATTCAAAAACAGCATGAATATAAAGTACTGTATGTTATAAACATTTCAAATATATCGAAGCACTGAAAAAATGTATAAATATATGTGTAGCTTAAATGAACCAAGATGATGTATATATAAACCAAATAATGAGATATAAAAATAACTAATTCCTGTAATCTAAGTGGATATGAGGATTTGTAGTAGTAGTATATAATAACCTAAGAATGACAAAAAAGAAAAGAAAAAAGGGTTCGGGGGATACTATACCAGAGAAGTTCAAATATTTACACTTAATAGCAATTGATGTAGACAGACAAAAGCTTACGTTAACCTGCATCTCTGAAGCAGTTGCATTTATTTTTGTTAACTAAACGGGTATGAAAAGGCTTTTTGAAGTGCTTTAGATTGTCAGTCTAATATATTAAGGCAATGAGTTCCAGCTTGCTGAAGCAATTTTGGATAAGCATATCTCACAGACAGGAAGAGTATAGGATGGCTGATGCAGTTGCAGAGATTCTGAATTTTGTAGGGAGTATGAAAGGGTTATAGATATAAATTTCCTAAGGATACAGGGACAGTTCCCAGATTTACTATTCCTCTGTGCAGGACTAACTTAGTTCTGCATGGAGGCAGCCGTTTAGGAGCAGGATGGCAGCGTGCCATGCATAGTAATGAGGCGCGTTGTCTGATCTCCTAATAAGAGTGCAGGGGCCATGTCTGAGAGCAGAGCCCTTAGAATATACACGTCCTCGAAATGAAGAACAGCAGAAAGGGGTAAGAAATGAGTGAGACCACTCGCAGGTGTCCGCATATCCCCACCAACATTGCCCCTCGTGTACAACAGCAAGTAATCACCAATAAAATGAACAGACCCTTTATTTTCTTTATTTTAAAATTCCGATTAAAGCTAACCATCGGTGTGAGGGTGTGCCCATCGCTTAGCTATGGTTGATGCAGCTTAAATGGCTGAAAAGGATAACAAGGAAGATATATACAAATGAAGCAGTATAGCAATAGTGTAGTAGGCAGAGGATTTGCTTTACGAGCAGGGATTCCAAGTTCGAGTCCCATAGCAGCAGATTCCATTTTCCATGGCAAAGCACGTTATGAATAATATTTATGTTGCATAACCCACTAAATAACATATCTTTATGAACTGGAGTACTGCAGTAAATGCACATGTAAGGTGTCAGTGTCATAATGAATAAAGCACTAGTAAGCAGGTCTAAGTATCAATAAGCAGTAGTAAACATATTTAAGCACTAGTAAGCGAGCTTAAGCCAGTTTGCATGGCAGTAAGCAATACCTACACTGGTTAAGTAATTCAGAAGCTAACTCTATGTAAGCAGATGTAATGGCAGGTTAGCAGTGCTAACCATCACGCAAACCCGCGCAAACCCACTTACAAATGCTCAAAAGTACCTTAATCACTCTGTATCCAAAGACCCTTGTTCTGCCCATTAACAAAATAAACAGCCATGCAGGTCTCGAACCCAGGACCCTATACAACATAGTCGCAGTAGTTAACCACCAAGCCATCACAGAAGTACAGAAGCATGAGGTCTCAGCAAACAAGTCTTCACCATAGTAAAACCAAACTGAACCTGTGAAAGGAATCAGTATACAGACATATGTGCCTTAACCCACTACATAACATAAATATGTGAACCGGAGTACAGCAGTAAGGCCAGAAGTCAGGTGTAATTGTAATACAGTGCTGAAGTCCCCAATAAAACACAAGGACCCCATACAGTGTGCATACACATGAATCATGGATACCAGGCATACGTATAATATGTAATGAATAATAACTCAATGCCAAAAAGGAATTATAATGCAAAGTCTAATGTAAGCAACGCTAAGCATTGCACAGGCCACCTTAGGAGGTGTAAGCAATGTGTAGGCCAGCTAACTCAATGTGCCCAGTATTGTACCCCTTTAAACAATGCCAATCCTAGGTAAGCAGGTTTGCCCATAGCCTAGCCTTTTCAAAACCGACCAATCACGGAAAAGTGCAGGAAATCAGCCCTACATAAACTCAAGAGACGTGAATACATCTCATAACTGGTTGTAGCTTCCCCTTGCAGGCACAATGGCAGTAAGGGGAGAAGGTGTGCACTTTCGGGCGCAGCGCTGGTGCATCCAGGTGTCCAAGGTCATAGCAAGAATCCTTGTCAAAGACCATGATCAGAGACTGCTGCAGGGCCAGTACCAGGGCTCCCAATATAAGGCGGAGGCCTGGGATCATCTCGCCCATGACCTCACCAGTGCCACTGGCATACCCCGAACTGGTGAACAGGTCGGGCATCATTATGCCAACCTGAAGCGGCATAAGGGGGGCCTCTTGGAGGAGTGCATCCAAGAGGCTAGAGTGTCAGGAGATGTTCCAGTTGTGTGTAACACCCCACTATGTGTGAAATAATTACCTGCTCAGGTATATCATGGATAGGTATGGCTAAATAATCCTCTTATGTCCCCCCGCTGCAATGGAGTGGGCCATGAACCAGGAGGCCCAAATCAGTCATATGGTGAGGTTGCGACACGAGGCAGGTCAGTAATACTCATGCATTTACTGTCATAGGAAATTAAACTAAAAGTAGTAGTAACTTAATTGCCTGTATAAAATCTGCAGTGTTCAAGGCAAGTACTGCATACACTAGAGAATATGGCAGGAAAAGTCTCATATCATTTGTATGTCAATAAAAATGTAATAGCCTGACAATAAAGGTCTAACTGCTGGACTGCATGTGTATACTCTGGTATCATATGGTAATGTAGATTTGCAATCATGTAATAGTACTGTTGTATTAAGCACTGTTACCCACACTATGCACCATAAATTGAATGTGTAGGAATGCCTGTATATGACAGCTGTAATCCTCAGAGGCCATTTAGTATAACTGAGAGACACAGAGACTAAACAGGGAAAATGCAGGCAACCAAACATGAATAGCACATGCAACTGAGATGTGAATTACAAGTTATGTACCTACCATAACGTTCCATGTTAGTTGTCTTCTCTCGCCTTCTTTCTTGCTGGATGGGTTCAGAGCCGAACCTCGGCTCCGACTCGGCCTATACTAAAGCTCGAGAGCTAATTTTACCGGCTCGAGGCAACCCTATTTCCCATGATGCTAGGCGGTAACTACCCAGATCTCGTTTGGTAGCTGAGAAATAATAGCCAATTCAGTCTCCCCTCTGAGGTGGAGGAGGAAAAAGGAGAACTCCCCAAATATCACTACCTGAAGCTGTATCTACCCTGGGACCAACTGTCTGGGCTTGGAATAGTGCAAGATAAGGTCCCTTGGAAGAAGGGGAAAAACCTTACGGTCTGTCCAGGCCAGGGGGATGGTGGGCGGGACGCAAGAAAGAAGGCGAGAGAAGACAACTAACATGGAACGTTATGGTAGGTACATAACTTCTGAATGTTAAGTTGTCAATCTCACCTTCATTCTTGCTGGATGGGACCACGTCCCTAGTACCTTCATCCTGAGTGGCTCATTGGAACAGACTCTTGAGAACGGTGGAACCAAAATTTGCCCTGTTTCTGGAGGCCATGTCCAATTTATAATGTGTAACAAAGGTATGAGGAGAGGCCCAAGTGGCTGCCGCACAGATAGTGTCTATTGGCACTCTAGCTTGAAAGGCTGCTGATGTAGCTAACTCTCTGGTTGAATGGGCTCTTGGCCTAGACAGGGTGACCTTGGATACTGGAAGGCCCTTTCTACTTTCTGCATAAGATAAGAATAGTTGATCAGATTTTCTGATTTGTTTAGTTCTGTCCAGATAGTAGCGGAGTTGACGATGAACATCCAGACAATGTAGTTTTTGCTCCGCCTTGTTTGAATAATTAGGGAAGTAAACTGGAAGATCAATAGATTGATTTAAATTTGTCTGAGAAGCCACCTTGGGTAAAAAAGATGGGTTAGTTCTCAGAGAAACTCTGTCTTTATGGAACACTAAATAAGGAGGACGAATGTAGAGGGCATGAAGTTCAGATACTCTCCTAGCAGATGTAATGCTGACTAGGAAGAGCGTCTTCCAGGAAAGTAACTTCAATGAACAGGAGGCCGCAAGTTCAAAGGGAGGGAGAATCAAGGATGCTAAAACTAAGTTTAAATCCCACTGTGGTGGAGGGGGGTCTTTGATCGGGGGTCTGAGTAAAAAGATACCTCTGAGGAATGCCTTGCAAAGCTTATGGGACATGATACTGGAGTCCGACAAGCCTATGTGAAAATTTGAAATGGCTGCTAGCTGAACTTTTACTGTGGAGGAAGAAGATCCTGAATGAAAGATTTCAGCTAGGAAATCCAAGACCGAGTGTATTGGAGCAGTGAAGGGATCTATGTTCCTAGCCTTTGCCCAAAAGGAAAAACATTGCCATTTACTAGCATAGATCCTTCTGGTGGAAGACTTAAGGGAAGCTACAATAATATCCCGGACAGAATTTGAAATCATTGGAAGCCTGGCTAGGACGGAAGTGGAGCAACCAAGCTGTGAGGTTGAGAGATTGGAGGGATTGGTGCAGCTGCCCTGATTGATGGGCCAAAAGATCTGGCACTGGATCCAGATGCCAAGGCTGCTCCAAAAGATAGCGATGCAGGAAAGGGAACCATATCTTTCGAGGCCAATAAGGGGCAATGAGGATCATCTTGGCTCTCAAGGCGGTAGCTTTCTGAATTATCTGTGTGACTAATGGAAAGGGGGGAAAAGCGTATAGAAGTCCCCGAGGCCAATCGTGGACTAGAGCATCTCTGGGGGGATGGCCTGGAAGGGGGAAGAGAGTGAAGAAGTCGAGGCATTTGCTGTTTTGTGGTGTTGCAAAAAGATCGCAGCAAGGAAACCCCCACTTCTGAAAAATTTTGTCTGTCACCGATTGCTTGAGAGACCACTCGTGGGGCATGAGAATAGCTCTGCTCAGCCTGTCCGCTATGATGTTGGACTTCCCGGGGATGTGCGTTGCTATCAGAAACCGCTGAGAAGAGATCACCCATTGCCAGAGTCTGAGTACTTCTCGACACAGGGGATAGGACTTGGTTCCGCCCTGCTTGTTGATATACCGTACTACGGACATGTTGTCCGTCTGAATTGCAATAGTCCCCAGGGGAAGAGAGTCTTGGAGGGCTTGCAACGTCAAAAGCACTGCTCTCATCTCCAGGACATTTATGTGCAAGTGGCATTCGAAGGGTTGCAATGTGCCATGGACTGTCCTGCCCTGAAAATGCCCCCCCACCCAATCAGGGAGGCATCCGTTGTGACTGTGGCGACCGGGGGTGGGAGTAAATGTTCTGCCTAGATGGACTTGAGGGGAGACCATCCACCAAGATAGATGTTTTCTGCAAGATAGAGTTATTAAGATCTTGTGTGTCATAGGGAGCTGTTGGAAGGACCACTGGGAGAAAAGCATCCATTGAAGAAGCCGCATGTAAAAGCGGGCAAGGGGAAGAAGCGTGATGGCTGCCGCCATGAGACCTAATACTTTCAGAAAATACCTGGCCTGAATTTTGTTGCTCTGAAGGAGGACGTGAACATGATTTTGAATATCCAAGACCCTCTGCTCTGTTAACTTTGCTGAGAGCTGAACGGTGTCCAAGGTGGCGCCTATGAAGGTAATAGACTGACAAGGTGACAAAGCAGACTTTTCTAAATTTAGAGAGATACCTAGCTCTTTGCAAATGTGAATGGTGTAATCTCTGGCTAGAAGAAGTTGACGCCTGGTGGTGGCAGTGAGGAGCCAGTCGTCTAGATGTGGAAACACCTGGAATCCTTGACATCTCAGGTGAGCTGTAACCACTGCCATACATTTGGTGAACACTCAGGGGGCTGTAGTGAGACCAAAGGGCAGGGCTCTGAACTGGTAGTGACTGGCGGAGAAACCTTCTGAAGCACCTGTGCATTTTGATGTGATAGTATGCATCCTGAAGGTCCACTGAGCACATCCAATTGTCCTTGCCCAGAAGGGGCAAAATGGACTGAAGCGTGACCATCTGGAATCTCGTTCTTTTTACAAACTTGTTTAGTTTGCTGAGATTCAATATTGGCCTCCAGTTCCCCTGTTTTTTTTGGTACCAAAAAGAGCTTTGAGTAGACTCCGGATCCTAGTTGGTCTGCTGGGACTGGCTGGATGGCTCTCTTTTTTAGCAGTTTTGATATTTCTAGTGCTGCTTGTTACCTTAGACTGGGTGGAACGTCTGGAAGAGACCCCATTTGAATCGCTGGGGTTTGGATAAAGAGGATTTTGTAACCCTCGGATATGATCGACTGCACCCATTTGTCTTGAGTGAGGCAGAGCCAGGCTTGTGGGTACAGCGATAATCTTCCCCCGACTGCCTCCGAAGGTGGACAGTCGGGCAGCACCTCAGGGATGTTGGAAGGGTTTGTCAGAGAGGGTTTCTCTGCAACCCTGATTCTGCGGACCCCCTCTGCCTCTTGGACGGCATCTGTTGTTGTTGTTCCCCCCATCTGCCTCTAGGGGTGAACTGACCTCTTGCGTCAGGCTTGACTCCTTGTGGTTTGCGGAACCACATTTTTCCACCCTTTTGACCCTTAGGATATGGTCTAGATGGGGTTGAAAAACAGACTCCTACGGCAGAAAGAGTCTTGCCATCTTGTTCGCATCTGGTCAAAGTATCTTTCACCTGAGGTCCAAACAACACTAAACCATCAAAGGGGGAGTTAGTAAAAGACGCCTTGAAGGGGTCTGCGAAGTTGCAAATCTGCATCCAGGCGTGACGCCTCAAAGCCACACCTGTGCCTGCGGCCCTACTCGCCCCATCGGCTGCATACGAAATAAGCCACATGGAGGAGTTGACAATGGAATTCAGGGTTCCTAGCTGTGAGTTAATTTTGTCCTGAGACCCAGCAGCTGATGGATCCTATAGGACCTCACTCAGTTCTTTAAAAATGTCTCTTTGAAGACGGGTGAAGTGGCATAAGTAATTCAGCGACCGCATGGCAAAGGTCACTGACGAGAACATCCGCTTGCCGTACCTATCCATTGTCCTAGATTCCTTATTAGGCGGATGGATAGGCACTGAAGGATCAGCCAGTTCCTTCTTGGTGGCTGCCACCACCACTATGGCATCAACTGGGACACCTTTAGATAAAAATTGCTTATCAGAAGGGGCTGTTATAAATTTGGAAGGCCTCCGTGGGGTGGGTTCCATCGAATCAGGGGCCACCCATGCCTTCCGCGCCACCACTTCCATAAGGGTGTCGAAGGGCAGAGACACCCAGGAGGTGGAGGGTCGAGAACCAAAAGCCTCCAGGTAAACCGACTCGTCCTCGGAAGGAATAAGGGAAGACCAGTTCCCCCTCTGTTTAAGGATTTCAAGGATGTCAGAGAAGGAGACATCCTCAGAGGGGAACCTTGGGGATCCTTGTGACTCATCCAAGTCGGTGTCAGATGTAATGAACTCAGGGGAGTCCACATGCTTCCTCTTACATGTCCTCTTACGCGGGGGTTCACCTGATGGATCAGGAGAAATCTCGGAAGAGGAGGATATTCCCAATGCGGAAACCTGAGGTGTTGGATCTCTGTGGCCGGGGGCGAGAGAGTGGGAACAGACCTCAGCAGGCACTACAGTGGGAGGAGCTGATGGAGCTGACCGTAGAGCTGGCACTGGGGCCAGTACGCTCCTCATGACCTCGAAGGTGCCCCTATCAGGCAGGCTAGAGAGCTCCCGCTCCGAAGAGCTAGGAACCCCAGCCGGCACTGACAGGGGTGGCTCCGAAACCGATGTCGGGGCCGAAATCACCAACACTGATGCTCCGAGAGGGAAAACGGGGTCGGACAAGGGTCCGATGCCACTGGCCCCCTCAGAGCCGGCGAGAGAATCCAGGTGCCCGGATCCCTCCAAGGATGGCATCATGGACGAGATCGGAGCAGACGACGGAGCCAAAGGGGGAGGTATCGGCTCCGACGTCACAACAGTCACGGCTCCGAACACTGAGGCAGAGTCGAAGGAGGAATAGTATGTTGTATGGACATAGCTGCTGTCTGATGAGACGGGCTGTGAAACATTTGGGCCAGTGCCTGAGACTTTAATAGTCTGCTTACCACCCTCTCAAGGTCATGGTCGGAAAGCCTGGAAGACTGAGAGGAATGGCTCCGATGGCTCCGCTCCGAGAGTAAAGGTGACCTCAGAGCTGAATGGATAGATTCCAGAGATGGAGATCTGGACCTCTTGTGTGTGGAGGGCATCAAGGTTGATGGAGCAGAAAGAGCTGTAGACACGTCGGCTCCAGCCGGAGCCGAGCCGACTTTGAAGATAGAGTCTTGGAGGCATCGGCTCTGGCCAGAGCCGATGCAGGCAGCTGCGATACAGAGGTATCGGCTCCAGCCAGAGCCGATAGTGTCGCAGAAGGTGAGCCACCATCCAAAGGCTTAGAGCTCAGAGCCAACGGTTTAGGTGGCTTTGAAGGCTTCCCCGGCACGGACTTAGCCGGGGAACCTTCGGGCTTTAATAAGCCCCTCAGGATCAACTTATTCCTGCGCTCCTGCAGGACTCTTGGGCTGAATGCATGACACACCGAGCAAGAGTCCTGCAGGTGCAGGGGTCCCAGGCAATAAACACAAGAAGTGTGACCGTCTGTCAGAGACATCTTCTGACAGCACGAGTCACACTTCTTGAAGCCTGAGACCTTTGTCTCCTTTGACATATTATTGTCGAAAGGAAAACAACAATTGTAAAGATAGAAAAAAGCACACACACACACACACACACACACACACACACACACACACACACACACACACACACACACACTCAAACAGATAGGGATACAGGGATACTAAAGGTACACTCACACAGCTAAAAATCCCTGTGAGGGAACTAAGAATAAAACGGAAGGGCCTAAGGCCTAAACTAGGGTGGGGAGTATGACTGGGATAAGGGATAAAAATAGGAACTAAAAATTTAAAATAACCGAAAAACTAGCCTATTTAGAAAATATATATACTATACTAGGGGAAAACTAAGTAGAAAACTAAGATTTTTCTGAAAAGTATTCACTAACCTGTCAGCCAGTAAAAAGAGCACCTCGCTAGCGAAAGCGGCAAATGAGATCTGGGTAGTTACCGCCTAGCATCATGGGATATAGGGTTGCCTCAAGCCGGTAAAATTAGCTCTCGAGCTTTAGTATAGGCCGAGTTGGAGCCGAGGTTCGGCTCCAAACCCATCCAGCAAGAATGAAGGTGAGATTGACAACTTAACATCTGTTGTTTTTTTAGCACACAGCCATGGTTCGAATCCTGCCAGTGGTAGTACTCTACATACAGAATCATACCCCACAACTTTACAGATATGTCCAGAATGTCCAGTAAAGTGGCCCATATCTGTTGCCTATCAAGCTGTCCCCCTGGGAAATCAGTGGGATGATACCAGACATATAGGCAGCAAACAGGAAATACAACTGATTGACACACATCTATGAGAACAAAGTTGGCACAATAGCAAATCCCCAATACCTTATGAGACTAAGAAGCCACATATGTCCCATTTACACCCCAACTTGTCAAGCTGTGGTCAGAGTGTGTACAGTAAAAGAGTGAGCTGTATGTGCATAATAGTAATGTGGAATCTGGTACTGTGTGTGGGAACATTCAGGCAGTGCTAATAGACATTTCTCCCACAGGTCTGTCAGATACCAACACTCTGCACAGAAATACAAGAATGATACCCAGTACTGGTACTGTTTACATTGGTATTGTATGGCATTGCGACTGATGCAGTTGCCCTGAATAATGAGGTATTACACATCACTGTCGCCCACACTGTCCTACAACATATAACTGTCTAAGAAATCTGTACAAGAGTGTTGTAATACAAGGTCAGAATGCAAAAGCACAGGGGATTAATAAGATAGAAAGCAGATAGGAGATATACAGCAATATCTATATAGCAGACACAACTGTGATGGACAGTGTTTAAGTTGTAGCAGACACAGCCATAGTCTGATTCCTGGGAGTGGACATAGGCTGCATACAGACTCATACCCCACAACTGTACAGATGAGGCTAGAATGTCCAGTATATGGGCCCATATCTGTTGCCTGTCCCTCTGGTAAGTGTGTGGGATGATCCCAGATGTTTAGCCAGCAAACAGGGAATACACGTGATTGTCAAACATTTATGAGAACAAAGCTGTCACTGTAGCAGCCCCTGAAACTCTTGGGAGAGTAATAAGCCAAGTATGTCCTATCTACACCCCCATGTTGTCAAGGTGGGACCAGAGTGTGTACAGTAACAGAGTGAGATGTATGTGCATAATACTAATCTGTAATCTGGAAGTTTGTGTGTCAACAGTCAGGTAGTGCTAACAAACATTGCTCCCACAGGTACGTTGGATATGAACACTGTGCTGAGAAATAAAGACCATAATAACTTGTACTGGTACTGTTCACTCTGGTACTGTAGGGAATTGTGAGTGTTGCAGTTTCTCTGAATAATAACGTATCACTGTCACCCACACTGTGCTACATAATATAACTGTGTAGAAAAGCATGTATATGTGTGCATCAGGTCACTAAAGGTTGAAGAGGGCAATATTCAAGATATGTCCCGGCACACCTGCATGTGGTAAACACATGGCCAGAGTCTGTGCAGAAAGAGTTGGATAGCTATGTGCACAACATCAACCCAGAATCTGGGAGTATGTGTAGAAACAGTTAGTTAGCGTTAACAAACATTCCCTCCACAGGTATACCAGATAAGAGGTGTATACCGCAGGTAAAACCAGTTCATGTATAATGATGATGACAGCCATATCACTGTCCAAATTAAGTCTATAGGGTAGTGTAGTAAGACTTATAAGGTACAGATAGGACTGTCTAGGAAAGTAATGTGGACTACAGGAATATACTAGTTGTTAATTGACATCTCCCCCCCCCCCACCATATCTCCAACAATAATCAACATGCCCACCCCAACTGGTATGTAATGACACCTATGTTCTGATAATGTCCAATTGTTTGATAAATATATTAATTGTTCCCATGCATGTGCTATAATGAATTATTCCAACATTGGTGGCATGGTGCCATCAATGTACTTGCATGCTGTTCTTATTACCACTGTGGTCCCATATATGCATGTGTTCTGTTTGCTATGCAACTGTTCCATATCTGGTGTCTGGGTTAATGGGAATATCTATGCATGCTGTTATACCTAACCCTGGAATGTGTAGACTGTTACTAACCCACATATGATGATGAAATCTAAATACTATAGCACGCTTGGGAAGGCCGGTCCCAGCGGACCCACCTGTCCCACCTCAGCTGGCCATGGCACCGGGCACCAGCATGTCTGGGGCCCAAACCGGGACCTCCCTGTCTGTTGGTCCTGCACCACCTTCAGGTGGAACCACCTCAGGGGATGTGGCTCGCCCCCTTCTGGGAGTGGGCGTGGACAGGAACCTGTCACCCATCGCCATGTCAGGGTGATGGTGCGTAGACAGCTCTACCAGCAGCTTGGTGATCTTCTATGCCAGCTTGAGGGCCATGTGTCGCATCTAGAGCGTCAGTCTGGCACTGCGACTCAGCCTCCAGCACAGCCACCATCAGGGATGTGAAGGTGCAGTGGTGACTGCCCATGGGTGGGGACCTCAGTCCCACTGTTTCCACTAGGGGGCTCATAGGCTTCCGATTTCCCAACACCCCTCCCCATCAAGGTGTTTACCCCCACATGTGTCATATACTGCCCCTGTATGCAAGGTTTGTCTTGTCTGTTAACCTACCCAACCTACCACCCCAAATATACCTACTACCCCTCCCTAACATCCCACTCTCACGTAAAAAAAAAGGGCAATCTGTTTCCAAACAAAAATCTCACCCCATACATAGCTGTCCATTTCGCACGCATGTCCACTGGACACATGTCATCTGGTCTAACTGGCTCAACATCTTATTAATGTTTTCCTCACCCCCTCCCAGGGGAATGAGTATTCAAACCTACCTCCAAATTCAGTGTACATGCACAGCTGTTGCTGTAGAGGAAATGGGCAGCTATGGACCTTCCTCACATCCCTAGCTATTTCCCCTACTGTCTTTCCCTCTTTGTGCCCCTTTTTCACCACTTTCCTATCAACCTTTTTTTCTTTTCTTTTAAAGAAATTAGCGCGGGGGTAAGTGGGAGTAAGCACTTTTAAGCAGCAGTAAGCGGGTTTCAGCCTGTTTGCATGGGGGTAAGCAATGCCTACACTGTTTAAGCAATTTAGAAGTTAACTAAGTATAAGAAACTGTGACCAGAAGTTAGCAGTGCTTACCTTCGCGCAAACACGTGCAAACCTGCTTACAACTGCTCAAAAGTGCCTTAATTACTGTGTATCCAACGACCCTTGTTCTGCCCAGCAACAAAATAAACAGCCTCTGCAAGGCTCAAACTCAGGACCCTGCAAGCCATAGCCAAAGTAATTTACCACTAAGACATGTCAGATATACATAGCCCTGATCTTTTCACAAACATATCATCCAGCCCAGTCATTCAAAAGTACAGGAAATGTAGTTCAACATGTAGATGTATGTGTGTGTGTATATATATTAATATCTAAATAGATAAAACATATCTATATATGTAGCTATATATATATATATATATATAGAGAGAGAGAGAGGTGTATATATATATATATATATATATATATAAATATATAAATATATATAAATATATATACATATATATATATATATATATATATATATATATATATATATATATATATATATATACATATATACATACAAATACCTACATCTATAGATGTATATGTCTACATCTATATGTCTAAATATATACAGCACGTTATATATATGTAAGCAGGTATATATATCTATGTAGGTATATACAGACATAGTTATATTTATGTAAGCAGATATATATCATGTCATTTGATCGACAGTTCATTTGATCGACAGTTCATTTGGTCAACAGTTCATTTGATCGACAAGCATTTTAGGTGGGGGCTTCGCTCCCACACCCCCAATGTGGGGGGCTGTGCCCCCCACACACCCCCAACTATATATATCAACTCCAGGGTCGCACAACATTGGGGAAGAGGGCAAATGCTTGTCGATCAAATGAACTGTCGACCAAATGAACTGTCGATCAAATGAACTGTCGATCAAATGACATGAACCCATATATATATATCTATATATATATATATATATATAGGTATATATGGACATACATCTGTAGATAACAATGGGAAAATAACAAAAACATATATGTCCACATGCACCGTTAATGGAGTTGAGAGGCCCCAAACAACATACGTCTTGTGCGAATAAGAAACCTCTCACCACAGCCAACCACGTCCACCCTGAAATACACTACCAAGTGTTTCAGATCCCATAACCAGGACCTGACATGACATGGGCATCCCAAGGGTACATATACACAGACACATATATGCAGATACAGATATATATATATATGAAATGACACATACACATGCAGAGATATGTATAGTAAGATACATATGGAGTAGGTGCACACAATATGGAACAGCCACTATTCCTACAGTTACCACCGTACCAACTGGAAACTGTATGAGCCACCCTTACGAATGACAATCATTGCCTGCAACATATACCCACAGAGTAATCAGAGGATATAACACCACACACAGGTGTGCATAAAAGAGAAAGCTTTATTTGTGTGCTACTACAGTTGTATATGCCATGTGATATAGCTGTTTAGACACAGACATCCATATAAACTGAGTAATGCAACTGTGGAACAGTTATACTAATACAGTAGTTTGAAAATTTTAGCCCCTATAGTCCCAACTTTGTAGTGCAAGGGGATATCAGGTATGTATGGCAGGTATATTTGTAGACTATTGCTACTGTAATAGGGAATGTTTTCACAGACATGGTGTGTGTGTGTGGGGGGGTCACATCCACTTTTAACATGTGCACCATTGGCTACTGACAGACATCCTAAGGACATCATAGTACAGTGCCACTGCTAGCAAATAATGCTCCTGTGGACTACAGCAGAGATAATGGCCAATATATGTGATAGTCTGACACACTCAGGACAGTCCAGAGTTATACACATAATCCCTTAGTGCAAGACATGTGGACTAATCCTGACAATGTGGATGTTAACAGCCATATAGATGGGTATAACACGTAACTAATGGCCGACATGGAAAAGGGCCTAAATGAGACTGATGCATGGTGTCCAAGCCATGGTCTCAAGCTAAATGCAAAAAAATGCGTAGTAATCCCCTTTGGAAAAAACAGAGTACCCACAAACTACAACATAGGAGGTAATCCCCTGAAATCTGAAGTAGAAATAAGGGGACTAGGGACCCAAGTAGATAGTCAGCTTTCCTTTGATAACCATGTTGCCAAAGTGGCTAGAAAATCCTTCTATGTGACTCATCTGATCACGAAAGGGTTTGCATCAAGATCTAAGGATGTAATGGTGCCCCTCTACTCTTCCCTTATCAGACCCATTATTGAGTACAATGCACCAATTGGAATGTACCTGGCTAGACATCTCCAGCAGCTGGAGAGACCACAGACGTACCTAACCAAGAGGATTATTGGCCTCAAACAGTTGCCCCATGCAGCATGATTGAAAAAGCTAAGACTTTTCTCTGTTGCATACTGCTTTCTCAGAGGCGATCTCTGTCTAACGTACAGAGCCCATGTCCAACCCAGAATTGTTGAACATGCTCCATCTTAGCAAAACCAAATCTACTCGAGCTACACACTCTAGGGATATAAACCTCAACACAATGAAAAGAACATGCTGGAGGGATAGATTCCCTTTGCAGAGACTTCCCTTACTATGGAACAGGGTCCCTATCTACATAAGACAGAGCCCCTCTCTATCACTCTTCAAGAGGAACCTTGATGAGTGGATGGGTAACAGAAAGTTTACACCGGGGATCACACCAACAGCACTACTAGATAGGGGCCAAGGGTACTAGCTGCTAGTACAAGGGTCTAGGGAACTACTAAAGGGGCGGTGAATACCGCACAATGTGGCTGGGCTAATATATGCCTTCGGGCAGACAGCCCAGTACCAACCTATGAACCTATGAACCTATACATGTGCCCCCATAGGTTATGCAGTCACACATCCCTGCCTGTCCTGCCACATACTAACCGCTGGTACAGAGGTGCCATGGCCACATACTACCCACTAGATAATGATCTGTACAGCATCCCACTGCTCTGTCTGACATACATGATTGTTATGGTGGCCCAGCAGCAGTACATCTGACAAGTATCTGAACATTACATCTCACTAGGTAAGTACACTAAGCTGCTAGGCATGTAACAAAGCACTGTGCAGGCTACAGGCAGACCGGCTCAACACTGACCTACATTACCTATGGGGGAATGCATGTGTACCTGCATATATAGCAGGCTCTACAGGCATGCCACAGCACAGAGTAACATACACCTGTGTGAAAGTGCATAACCACAACCATTGTGAACACAGCCACAGCCACATATGGTATGTTAGCGTATTATTACAGTTTATGGACTATCTGTTCAACACCAACCTCATATGTGACACTCACACACTAACCCTACATATACTGAGCCACTACACAGTGTGCTCCGATGCCTGTCTGTGGTATGGGACATAAGCGTATATGGTCCTATAAACATGTCAGCCAATAGGGTAACATACAGTGGAGCAGCATGTAACATCGGATAGAACTGGACCAAGAACATTGACATCTACCACAGTCTGATATCTCACTGGCTTGTTATCAGATATGTCACTAATTATGGTGTACAACACATATGCAGCCCTTACTGCATGACATATGTACAAAGGTTGACAGGGTTGCAGCTGGAGGCACATACACAGGACCAATATTGACATGTTGCTGTGATAACCTCATAATTTTACTGTTGTAACAGGGTTTGTTGCAACATATGTCCTATGAGGGAGATGAAGTCAGTAACTCTCATGACTGTCACCATCTAAAGACTGCAATCCTCACACTACCTTCTGCAGTTCACAGATAGGTGCTCTGTGGGTAACACCTGAAACATAAGGCACCACACACACTGGCCAGTCTGCAGATGACCCTACAGATGGGTGTTCCCTCATAAACATAGCACTGACATGGCAGGCATGAAAACATGCAGGACAGCCATATCCACACACACCCTTTTAAACCAACATTACTCCACATACAGTATAGCAGCACTTTCAGTCTGTAGTCAGGTCAGACACATCTCCCTCCTGTGTGTTGGCCTGTTTCCACAGTGTATGTTGGTAGAGGTAAATCCCCAATCCATCTGAGATGCTGTTTGCCAAACAACAGATCAAGTTCCTGCTCACAGTGAATGAAAGGCCCAACACCAACATGATGTTCCTAGATATTAGTGTGTGTTTCCATGCAACTGGCTATGGGAATGTTTCCATAGCTGTTCCACATGCAATCAGCTAGTGGAGGGCTGCAATTCATGCAGAGGCCATCAGCTGATCTTGGACATCACTTAAAATACACATGCCTACCTAACTAGTATATTACACAACAGCACTATGCCATTACAGGATGTGCCATGGAGATTACTGGAGTACTCCTTCCCAAACGGTGTATTTCACAGTGAATGACATCAGCAGGATTGCCAAAGTAGGGCATTTGAATTGTACTGAGTGTGACTAGTCTAAAATGCATTGCTCCCTACACAGACATAGAAACACACACAAATCATCCACAACTGTCATGTGTGGGGACTGAACCCCTTCCAGAGTTCTATATCACCCTACAGCATGATGCTGTTATAGGATGTACTACAGGGATTGCTGGAGTGCCCCTTCCCCAAAGGTGTATTTCACAGTGAATGACATCAATAGGATTGCCAAAGTAGGCCATTTGAATTGCACTGAGTGTGACTAGCCTAAAATTCATTGCCCTCTACACACACAATTGCCAAGTCTGGGATTAGAACTCCTACCTAACTATCTTATCATACTACAGCTGGCTGCAGTTATGGAACTAGCTACGGAGATTACTGGGCTACAATCTTCCCAGAGGTGTATTTCTAGGTGGATGACATCAGCAGCCTTGACAAAGTAGGGCATTCGAATTGTAGGGAGTGTGAGTAGCCTAAAAGGAATTGCTCTCTACACAGACAGGGACACACACACACACACACACACACACACACACACACACACACACACACACTTGCCAAGTCTGGGATTAGAACTCCAACCTATCTTATCACACTATAGCCGTACACAGTTATGAAACGCTCTACAGAGATTACTGGGCTACAACCTTCCTAGAGGTTTATTTCTAGGTGGATGACATCAGCAGCCTTACCAAAGTAGAGGATTTGAATTGTAGGGAATGTGACTACCCTAAAAAGCATTTTTCTCTACACAGACAGACACCCCCCCCCCCACACACACACACAGTTGCCATGTCTGGTACTGGAACCCCTACCTAACTAGTTTATTGCACTACAGCAGTACGCAGTTATAGGACGCACAACGGAGATTACTGGGCTACAACTCTCCCAATGGTATAATTTACAGTGGGTGACCTCACCAGGCTTGTCATAGTAGGGCTAAAGGGAGGGCAGTGTGTGTGCATTGGCCATAACCCATTCATCTAGAGGTTGACATATCACATGCGGGCACACACAGGGTCATATTCCACAGGTACATGTATACAGCTACTAGATTACTACTTTCTTGTACAGTCATGTTGCACAGCTAGCACTTGCACCATATAGTCTGTAATGCTGACAGATACCAGTGGCTAGTATCTACAGTGAGTGACATCTGAACCTCATGTGGTTGTGGCCCTTTGGCTGTGTGCTGGGTGGGACAGGCCTGGATGGCTCATTGTCACACTCACCCTCTTCCACACATCTATGTACATCTACCTTTGGCATATTATAGTGTTGAAAAGTCACAAACACCAAAACAGTTGAAAAGGACAAAAATTATAGTGTGTTGTCCTCAGATATATGTTTGTATTCCTATCCACTGTGTGTGCAAAGCATGAGTGGTGCATACTGAGGAGAGTCTGCAGTAAAATCTGCGACTGACAGATATGTCTGGCCCACTGGTGTTTGCAGACATGGCCTTCATTTGTTTGTGTGTGAGCATGCCCAGTATGCCCGTCTGTATTGAATGTGTGGATTGAGTCCAGGCAGTTTTGTACTGCAGTGCAGACCTTTGTGTTGTACACCTACAGGTAGAATACTGTTTCTGTAGGGTATCCGTTGAACATTTGGCAATATGGGGACAAACTGTGCAGGGGATAGTGTGTACTGTAGGTGATTGTGTTTTTTGCTGCTTCAGCTGCATGGTACTGCTGTTAGCAGAGATATTCAGACGTGTACTGTTATACACAGTGATATTTCCTGTCCTCATGTACTGTCAGGTGGACATTCTTGCTCACAGTGATGTCTTGGGGAGCAAGGGTGACTGTGGCTGTGTCTGGTATTGTGGGCAGACACCTACGTATTAATGGTAAGTTATGCCATTCTGGAAGGGGAGCTGTAGACTCTTGGTGCTGGGTTTGTGTATCCGGTTCGCACCTTGGTACAGTACTGGCAGAGGATCCCATAATTTTACACCCATCAGCATGACAGTATGGGCTTATCTTGCTGTGGCAATGCCTCACAGCTGTACAGATTTGCACAGGTCAGCCAGGGGCAGGGGCCATGGGTCAGAACATTTATCTTATTGTGGTGTACAGACATGTGTGTAGCCACCCATGTATGTGTGTGCACACAGCTTGGTGTCGGACCTTGCACATTCCATGCTGCCCATGCTCCCACCCCCCGTCTGTTATTCTATCCTCTTCCGTACATTATGCATACATTCTCTGATACTTTCCCTAAGGGCATCGCCCCATCACAGGTGTGTGTGTTAGCGTTGGTCCACAGTTCATGCAGTGGGACATGGTGGACATGTACTGTGGTTTGTCCACATGGCCTTGCATATGGTTTATGTGGAGTGTGTTATGTTGTTATTTTTGTGTCCGTGACATAACATGCATTGGCAGTACATGTAAGACAGGCCTTTGGCAGATGCCTGTGGGGCATTAGGTGTCACTGCATGCCAGATGTGGCAGGTCGTTGCATTCTGTCATTCCTACAGTCCCAGACTACCATACAGAATATTACCCTGGAGTGAGAGGGTATGTGTGATAGGTGTTCATGACAATACTACCTAACAGTCTTGCTCAGGTGGTGTGGATGCTGGCAGGGTGCTACCTACCGCTAGGGGCACACCTGCATGGGACACCTGCACTGCATGCTGCAGTCTTCTGCTATTGCCATATACAGGTGGGGGTCTTACTGCACCCATTCCCCACAGCAGGAATATGACCAGAAAGGTGCCTGTGGGTGGTGTGTGCATGAGCTGGGTGCATGTGTGCTATGGACACTAATTGCATCTGACACACAGATATGCATTCAGCATTCCAGTTATGCTTGCATGTGCAGGTGCATCAGCTGTTTCCCAATGCATCAGTCCTACCTGCTTTGTGATCTGCGAGTGTTTGGGCAGACAACACCAGTACCGCCTACTACAGGTCCAAATAATGTGATGCATACCTGTATGTACATTTCCAAGGGTGTGTCCATTTCATAGTGACACAATATATACTGTATGTCTGGGGTACTTTCTCCTCTGTACTGATTGTATATGTAGACCAACAGCCATGCCATGTCAGTCTTTCAGATGGTGACACATATTACCACCATACATTTGCAATGGCTTACTGCTAGCTTGTGTTATACTGATGGGTATTGTGTATGGCACTGCAGTTGTGAGGACTTGTCCCTGTCATCAGCAGTAGTGGGCAATGACCACCAGGTTTACCTCAACATGCATACATACTGACCATTCTCACACAGTATGGGACACACACCAACTTAACACACACATACTTGCTTATTGTGCAGATGCTACAACTTATTCTGCTACCTTGGCCACCTCTGTGCATCTGTTCTCCACTGGTATTAGACCTACACATACATGTTAGTACATTTCTACATAAGGTTGTGGGGTGGCTCACCTGACTGTTACGACGTGTGCACATCACATTGGGAGGGCACACCAGACCATTACTACATAATTCAGTAGGGCTGGGGGGAGCACACCTGACTGATTCTGCAGTCCTACACAGGATTGGGAGGCACACCTGACTATTTCTGCATATCTACACAGGATTGGGGGAGGTGCACCTGACTGTTACTACATTTCTACATAGGATGGGGGGCACACCCAACTATTTCTACATTTCTACACAGGATTGGGGGGCACACCTGACTGTTACTACATTTCTACATAGGATGGGGGGCACACTTGACTATATCTACATTTCTACACAGGATTGGGGGGCACACCTGACTGTTACTACATTTCTATGTAGGATGGGGGGCACACCTGACTATATCTACATTTCTACGTAGGATGGGGGGCACACCTGACACCTGCACACATTTGCTATGACTGCACTGGTATATCAGGTACTCCATTTCATTCTGTATTCTAACCCATCATGCTGAGTAGAAGCATACCTGTATACTACAGATCTTAGCTTTGATTTACCTACATATTAGTTTCTGATTTCCTACCCTTCAGAACTAACATCCCACTGCCTGACCTGCTGTGGCCTGTCTGTGTAGGCCTGGGGGGGAGGTTACCCATAGGCATCATTCAGAGGCCACAGCACAGCCTTTGTTTGTGTTTGTGTACACCTGTCCTGATGGCTGTGACTGTTGTTGGGTATGTGAACCCCCCCTGACTGGCATGTGTGAGTCACTTACCTTAAGGGTGTCCCAGTACTGAGAGTGATGCTGCAGAGCTGCCTATGTTGGCTGCACATAGTACACTCCCTACACATGGTTGAGCACAGGTAGTATCATGTTTGGCATCCCTTTTACTGTATGTGAGAGTCAGAGAGAGGTGTTATTCCCTGGGTCCCTCCTGCATCAGTGTATGTGCTATGCGTTGCCTCTTTGCCAAGGCCAGGGCATACTGGGCACACCTCCTTCTGCCTACAGGGGTAGGCTCAGGTTGTTCCTCCTCTGAGTCACTCTGTGCCTGTGCAGGCCTTGGTATTGGTGGGGGGCTGTATGGCCCTGCCCCGTGCTGTTCCTGCGGCAGCTGTTTCCGCAGGATCATATTGTGTAGCATGGCACATATGATGACAATTTGGGTACATATAGCTGGTGAGTACTGCGAGGCTCCACCGGATGTGTCCAGGCAGAGGAACCCTGACTTGAGCATCCCAAACACATGCTGTACTATAATTCTAGTCTGTGCGTGTGCCTCATTATGGAGATCTTGTTTGTGTGTGTGTGTGTGTGTGTGTGTGTGTGTGTGTGTGTGTGTGTGTGTGTGTGTGTGCATTTCTGATGGGTGTGATCAGCCACGTCTCCAGTGCGTATCCAGCATCTCCCACTAGCTGACCGTGAGGGATGTCCCCACTGGCAAATCTCTGGTATAGCTGTGTCAGATGCCAGATGTGGGTATCGTGATAGCTTCCAGAGCAGCCAGCACATACATTCATTATTATGCCCTGGGCATCGCACACGACCTGGCAGTTGATGGAAAGGAAGCCCTTGTGGTTGATGTAGACCCTATCCTGCTCACCAGTTGGTGCTTTGATGCATATGTGCATGCAGTCTATAGCACCCACTACCTCAGGGTATACTGCTATTTGGTGGAACAGTTGCATATTGCTGGCCAATGCCTCATGGGTGTTGGGGAAATATACGTGCTCACGGACATGTGCTGACATGGCATCCAGGAACTGGTGGAGTACTCTGGATGCTGATGCCTGTGAGATCCCCATCATATCCCCAGTTGGCCTTTGGAAGGTAGCTGTAGCTAGTATTCTTAGGCCTACACATACTTTGGTATCCACTGGGATGGGTTCCCTTCTATTAGTTCTGTGTGTCAGGCTTGGCCGGCACAGCTCAACAATTTTCTGCAGGAGGTCCCTGTCCACCCTATAGTGCTCCACTATCTCCAGCTCATGTAGCTCCTGGTAGGTTAACTTGAGTCTGTACACTCTTCTCCATCTCCTCACTGTGGGTTGGTCGACAGCATTCACATCCTCACTACCCTCAGCCTCTTCCACAAGTTGTTGTAAGATAGCTATTGCAGCCCCTATCATTTTGTTGTTTTGATTGTTAAAACTTTCCCGCTTGTATACACCGATGATGTAGAGTGCGGGAAAAACCAGAGGAGAAGGTGTTTGCATAGTTTATAGTAGTGTTCTGGGCTGGGCTGGTCTGCTGCCTGTGTAATTGGCTGATTCTGATACATTTCACCTGCCAGCTATGCTAGTTCTCCTTGATTACCTTCCTATTGCTGTTTTCCTTCCCATTACCTTCCTGTTTAAGCCCGGGGATGCGCCGCGCAAACAGAGTGCTCAAATGTGCACAGTGCTGTTATTTCCTGGTTTAACTTTTTATTCTTCCTTCACCCGCTTAGGCAATGTAAAGAGTGCTAGGCAGATTCAGACACACCCCCTTGCTTAGCTGTGCTAATCTAGGAGCAAACCCGAGCCACAGGGCTCCAATCCGCTTACAGTATGTCTGACACACACACCCTATGATGTCAGCTAACTCCTAGGCTTGCACCAAGCTATTCCTACTCTTACACTGTTGGGACCTGACTAGCATGCTGGGGAAAACGGGGATTCACTATCATTCCCCTCATTTGCATAGGATTGCCTGCCAGTGCATAGTTACATGTCTCACACTGAGCCTCCCCCCTTAGCAACCACTACTCACTGGCCATGTTGTCTTCTGCCTGACATTGACTTTCATGGCAGAATAGTGATTTTAGTTAGAATGCTTAATTTAGTTTTATTTTATTATTTTCCCACCGATCCCATTTGTGCGCCGCTGCCCTACTCTTAAACAGCCAAGATCGGCTAAAAAAAAAAATAAAAGTTGATTTTTTTAGGCTGTTTGTAATGCCAATGGCCTTATACTTGACCATTGGCATGCTTCCTGATTGATATGCAGCCTTTATTTGGCGCTGTCACAGCTCCGTTTTGGATTTTGCAGAAATGTACTCGGTTACTAACGGAGTACATTTCTGCAGATTGCACTAGTCCTGCATGGCCGGTTTCAAGCTTCCTGGATCACAAATTCACCTCATTTGCATGAATGTCTCCTGCAAATGGGGTGATCTGCATACAGGGGCTTAGTCCGTGCAGGACTAGTGCAGGAACGCTTGTGCACACCCCTGCAGGCTGTTCCTGGATTGCACAGCAGACATATTGCCTGCTAGAGCTCCTGCACTGATTCTGCATGCCATGCAAGGCATACAGAATCTGGGGGAGTATCTTTCATGCTGTATTTTGAAGGTAAGTGTGTTAAGTGTAGCCCTAGCAGCTGCTGGTAACCATTTCCATTTGCCTATTGTAAGACAGAGGCATTCATTTTGTTTGAAGGGTGAATAAAACAAAGTATACATTTTCAACATATTATAGCAGACTGTAGTTGTGTGGAGCAGAGGGCAGTGATGGATAGATCTTATTATAATCTAGGAATTAGTATGTTTATGAGTAAGGATTATCTGGCTTTGATGCTGAGTAAAGCACAGACTTTTTTAAGAATGTTTTAACAGTGATAATACTTTCTGTGTTATGTTCTTTGTGTATTTATGAAAGAAGATTTGGTCAAATAGAAGGCCTTGGTATTTTGTTCTTAGATGCATGGAAGTGGTGTACCAGTGGAGTCTAATAGTGATAATTTGAGTGAACTATAATTTTTGTGGTATATTAAATAAAATGGCAAAGCTGTTTTGAGTATTAATGGTAAATTTATTGATATGAAGCAAATTACAGATAGTAGTGAGGTAATTTCAAAGTTTGTATCTGAGAAAGGATGGCTTGCAATTGGTTCTGGTGAGGACAATGTCATCTGAATAGAAGATACACTTAGCATGATGGAGATTCCAGAAAAGGCTATTTTTGAAGAGAGAAAAGAATGGACAGAGAACAGATCTCTAAGGAACACATTTATATATGACATACAATTCTAAAATGCTTAGTCTGCTTTCTGACTGATTTGTAGCCAAAATGGGTCCATTCTAAGCCAGTTCTCTAATCCAGTCAATAAACAAATAAATTAAATATATTTACATTTTATGTCTGTAGAAAAAAACAGGAAAAGGAAATGCTTATGGGATACATACTAAAAAGGCAAGAAAAATACATGCATACATTTATCTGTATCTATGCATATATCTACATCTATATCAATCTCTAGCGCTCTCTCTTTCTGTTTCTCTCTGTCTAAATATATATATATATATATATATATATATATATATATATATATAATATATATATAATATATATATATATATATACATATACATATATCTATATCTATAGATATAGATAGCTCAGCAGCAACAAGAGCTTTAGTGTTCATCCCTTCCCGGAAACATCTAAAACCTAATGATTAATCAGTTTCACACACTTGTCCAGTTAAAAATCTTACCACTAGCAATCAGCATGGTCACTGCTCTGAGCACTCTAGCAAAAACTGAATCTTGTCTCTGAAGATCAGAAATGGGTTGGTTCTCCTTTCTTGCCAAACACAATCTCAGATGGAAGATCCTTTAAGGTATACTAGTGCATCAATTGGCTCAACAAGTATTTTAACATCATCTGGTAACAGAAGCTTAACATAAACTGGGTTAAGCAGCATATAGCTTATCTTCCATAATATACGCTTTCTTATCACATGGATAATCATAATCACTTCTCTGTGTTCTGGAGGCTGAATAAAACATATTATAATAGAACAGGATTACAAAGACTCTATGCATCCTATCTGCCCTTATCTCACTTTCTGGAAGGCTTGGTCATCTTGTAAGGTGCTGCAGAGCAGTTCTGTCCTTCCATCCTGCCAGGATGCTACTAATTTCTTTTTTTTTCTGTATACCTTCTCTTTAAGATCTACTTGCCTCTCTTTAAGGATATCAGTCTTCACTTAAAAGTGTGCTTCTCTTTCCTTCACTGTCTTGCGGTCCTGCTCTCAAGATGAATCTGAATACTCTGTGAGCAGACATTCAATACCTGTGTACCCAGCCAGAAACTTTAAAAGAAAGTCATCAATTTTTATATTAACTTGTTTTGTATACGCATTTTCTTTGTTGCTACTTATGAGTTAGTTGTACAAGATTTACTGCCATCACCTTAAGGACTTTTGGTGCTTATTCCATCTGCTATTGCCAGGCAGTCATGTGCAATTACCAGGTAAGCCAATGCATTTTCTTTTTGTTTAAAACAAGAGTGGGGCATCACAGAAGCAACCAGATATTTAAATGTAACATAGCCTTTGCTTAGAATGGTGGCTACCTCTAATTAATTCAGAAACACTTTTTATCCTGTAAAAAGAGGCTCTGGGAACGTACATTAGCCAAAAGTGTCATAGCAAAAGTCATAGTCCCAAGCTTTTGAAATAGAATAAAGAAAACATTTACTTAAAGAAAATAAGCTATATACTTTGAAAACTAACTGTACCAACAGGTATGCAGTTGCAACATGATCTGCAAAATACAAATATTTGGACAGATACATAGCATAAGAAAATATTATCTAACACAGTATGATTCTACCACTACCTGAAAACTGTAAACTATGTGCCTCTGACTTTTATAACCATTTAGCAATACCAAAAGAGAAACAGGAAACATTTTAGAAATTATCTCAGTGACTCTAGGCAGTTTATTTTTCTTCTCATCTTCAGTCCATCCAAACTACTTTTGATTGTTCCTGGATATATTAAAAATCCAACAAAAGCAATAACAGGAAAGTACAGCAAGACTGGTTCAACCATTGAACTGCTTCATCACAGAGAAGTCACTTTATTTGAAAAAAAAAAACTCCAGAGGTGTGTCCTTCAATGAGTCACTACTGCAAAATATTCAGTTAGCACAACCCTTTTAGACAAATTCGCCTTTCTGCATTATATAAAGTAGACCTGACAGTTACTTCCTGCTGTGTCAAAATTTTAAACCAATATAACTTCCCAAAAAACAGGACTGTTGACATAACCAGAAAATTTTAATGTAAGATATGGTGACCTAGCTTTAGACAGAAAGCAATATGCAGAGCCCACTGCTCTGCTATTGTGTGTGTGCTGTTTTCTTTTTCAAAGCTCTACTGTATTTCTACAGGGAAAAAGTTACTTGTCCTGGATAACATTTCATATTTAAATTTTTTTCTGCATCTTTACTAGAATAAGAATTGCAGGTTGTTACACTTTTTCACATTTTGCAGTTTATTTCAATAAAGAATATGTATATGTTTCTGCTGAAATTTTTTTCATATTTCCCTTTTCCTAAACCTGATATGAGCTTTTTCTAGGCATCTCTAAAAACATGAATTGCATCCAAGGTACAGCTCATTAGTTATGTTACTCAGTCCCCTGTCCTGGCAAAATATTTACATTTGCTTTACTCACACAACTTCTTTGCCCTCCTGCATCACATTACTAATGCACACTAATCTTAACCCTACCATTGCACCTTAACCTTAGAAAAAAAATTCCTTTCCATAACAATACCACTTTACAAGACAATCAACATTAACTCTAGCCCTGACTTAGCTCATAATCTAACCCTAAGCCACATAAAATCATACAAATATGCCCATCCCCTAATGCTGATAAGTCAGTATAGCTGAAAGTTTCAGCATTAGTTTCACAAACCCACACTTACCTTATCCTCATACATTTGAGGTTCCATTCATCCGATAGCTTCACATTTTGTATGAATGGAACACTCAACAACAATCCAGTATCATTCACTCCATCAATGAGCAGATATCTGTGTGTGTAGATGGCATACAGCAGCTGAGCACTCATGCTTTGGACCTTGAACAACACCATCCAAACCCAAATAGATTGCACACTGAACAGCTGAAGAGAAACGTTATGTATACTGACTTCCCAGGAATTCACCCCCCCCCCCACCCTCACCTTCAGTGTTATCTTACCAAAAGTAACTGTACATTGGTTAAAATAGCTTGAATTCATATTAAACAATATTTTCTAGGAAAAGTTAATGCCTTTTCAGTGTGATTATCCCTTCTAAATTTTATGATAACATGAGATAATCAACCAAACCAATTTGGCACACCAAAGTCATTATAACTGCACATACTTCTGTCTTAAAAAAGATGTAGCTAAGCAGTTCATTTCTTCAAATGGTTGATGACAACTGTTATAGTTCACCATTTTCTGCAACTGCTCTAATATAAAGCAATAAACATCCAGTCACAGGAATCTGAGGTAAAATAATAGAATTATTTATTTAAAGAAATTAGACAATTTGTTTCAAAAATAAATATAGAAAATATTTTGAATAGACAGCCTAAGGAAAAACTTAATTATTACTTAATTCTGCCACTAGCACTAACTGAAGATAATTGTAATCCATCTACCTTTGACTTTTATGACCATTTATCAAAAGCAAAAGACACGCATAATTTATAGAGATGAACTCACTGAATCTTGGCAGTAGACCATCTTCTCATCTATAGTCTGTAAAAACATTTTCTTTACTGCTTCCAGATTTTTAAAAGTCCACTAATACAGAACATCACAGACTAAATAAATCAACCAGCTGAGCTATTTTTTTAAAAGAAGGACCACTTTACTTGAAGAAACTCTAGAGAGGTATCTTGGAAGGAGCCAGAATTAGGAAATATCCAGGTAACAGAAACCTTTTAGACAAATAACCCTTTGTTGTTTAAGGTAAAGTGGCCCCACCCCTTTCCTTCCTTCTGGGTCAAAATTTTATATCTGAATAATTTTTGTCAAAGCAGATTTGTTCACATAACTTGAAAGTTCTACCAAATAATATAATATAGTTTTTCATAAGAAATAGTCTATATAGCCAAAAAAAATGTGTGTGTGTGTGTGTGTGTGTGTGTGTGTGTGTGTGTGTGTGTGTGTGTGTGTGTGTGAGTGCATGCGCATCTGTCTGTATTTCACTTTCAAATCTATACTGCATTTCTCCAAAAAAACACAAGTAAGTGCTTGCTCTTTACAGTTTGTCACATTTCACATCTGTGCTAGTTACTATAAAAAACAATTGTGAATTCTATACAGTTTCCACGGATTGTATCACTGCTGTTTCATACAGGAAAAACATATGTTTTGTACAGCCCTTCATATTTCAAATCTTTGCTGCATCTTTATGGAAAGAATGACTGACTATAAGTTCTGTTCAGCTTTCTTTGATATAGCCTAACCAGATATCCATGAAGACCGAAATAAGGACATACTGTCTTCTACTCCAATGAAACATAGCTTGGTAAGGATCTATTCTAACTGTCTCATCTGGGAAGGGGGTCCAAACTGAGAATAAATTATTCTCTGGACACCATTATTGCCTCCTTAAGTATAGTATAACCTTAAAAGACTGACCTCTGACATATAATTATTAGCAAAATTATTTATTTACTTACTAAGTTATATTTTATAGAAAATAAACTTTATTCCCATGTTCTGTGGTACTTATTTGAATCTGTGGACACATGAAAACGTGACCCTATTTCTCAGTCTTACCTTTATTTTCCTAATCATTAATTAAGTTACTAGCCCCAAAGAAAGTAAAACTTCAGATGAACAAAGCAGATTTCTAATTAACATTCTTTGGCTATGGCTAATATTTTGGCTAGGTTTGTCTTCTAATTGTAACAACTGTTTGAAAATATTAACAAAATAGAAACCTACATGGTAAATAAATTTAATATACCAGGATAAGCATCAGAAGACTCAAGCTGGTAAAAGGCATACAGCCAGAAGAAAGCAATCTCAGCAAATCATATAACTTACCTTCTTTATTTTGATGACATTCAACATCCATAGAAATGCTTTCAGGATCCTTACTTTGATCCAAGTTGATTGGGCCTAAATCAAAGGAGTAAATCTGAATAATTTATTGAATTCATACGAAAAAGTGAAATATTTTTTAAAACCATTTGAACCCCTTGAAAATAACACCAAACTTAAACTGTATACCTGTTAAACCCTCTAGACTTCTATACAAAGGCTAGCAAGGTCAAGAAGAAAATGTAAAGTATGGAAGCCGTTCAATTAAATTCAAGAGATGTTGTTTCTTTGACAACGTTACTAAATGTCACCTAAATTTATTTAACCATTAATTTCAAAAAAGTATAACTCTTGCATCCTTCTCTTGTAGTAGTAACTGTAAAAACTAACATATTTATTCTGTTCATAGGAAAAATGAAATAATTCAAAAGACACTCACTTAATGCTGAGCTTGCATGAGACAAGTTTCCCAGTATATATGAAACAGTCGATAAGATATTTTTAAAATCCATTTTACTTCTTTTAATTTACATATCGCAGAAATCATAAAACATATATCTGATACCATAATCTCAGAGAAAATTTTCTCTGCCAGGGTCAAATTTTTAAATTACCAATGCAGAAATTAGAAACAGTGTTTCCCAAAATTATACTACATATCAGCTAGGTCAGCTGGTCCAAAGGGAGGTAAAGTTAGTTCCTTCAGCATGAAAGTCACATCCCAAGTAGATAAATATGCCTTCATGGAGGCTTTAAATGCTGGACACCTCTCAGAAAACTTTAATATTTAGAATAGCTGCTAGCTAAGAATAAACTGGTAGACAAGCATATATAACTGAAACATGCATTTCAATTGAAAACTAAATCACATTAGATTCAAGGGCATAGTTTAAGTAATGTACTATTTTAGGAGCTAGGCATTCATTGGCACCAAACCTTTAAAAGTATAGTTGTGTAAGTAAAACTTACCATAACAGTAGATGTTTGAATGATCTCTGCTGCAGAAGTCTTACCTATATGGGTTATATCATGCCAAGGATGTAACAGCTGGACACCTTCCAAGTTTTCAGGACACCTTCCACATGCCCAAACTCCCAGGCAGCTTTAGCTAAGCTGACTAAAAGACAAGTTTGGGCACAAAGCCCTTCAGAGCTTTCTTGTCAACAGAAAGAAAGAGGCCAAGCCTGAAAGACCAAAGCTAGGAATAACAAAAAATAAATATCCACACTCTGGCATGAAAAACACACCAAAAAACAAGGAGGGGTGGGTGGAGGGAGGGAATGACTACTACAGAAGTGATCTTACATGATTGTACTTTGTTCATCATGTTGATCACTGCTGCAGTAGCCTTAGCTATATGGGTAGATTAACTTAGCTTGCTACATTTGGGAAATGTAAGGAGAAGAGACTGGGAGCCCCTGGAGAATGGTCTAAGCAAAGCTTGACCTGGATCTAGAGATGAAATCAAGCTTATAGTGCTTTGTAAAAGTATGTATAGAGGACCGAGTAGTGGCTTCTGGAATACTTTTAGAATCCAACCCTTTCCAAGAATCCATAGATAAAGACAAGGCTCTGTTTGAGTGGGCCTTGACCTTCCCTGGAATAGTTTTGTTATGGTGAGTATAACAAAAGGTAATAACCTTAGACATACATTTGGAATAGTTTGTTTTGACATAGGTTGTCCCTTCTTCTTACCTTCACAAGAAAGGAACAATTAATCCAAATGTCCTAAAGATTTAGATCTGTCAAGACTGTACCCAAGTTGTTTGTGGACACTCAAGGTATGGGAGTATCCTCCCTCCCTCATTTCTAGGTTCAGGAGAGAAGATGTGGAGATGTTTAGTTTGGCTTAAAGTAAACTTGGATACCACTTTAAGCAAAAAAGGAGGATTAATTCTCAAAGAAACCCTATCCCCATGGAAAATGAGATAGTGTTGACTCATCATAAGACTGTGAAACTGAGACAACTTTCTTGCAGATGTCAGAGCAATTAGTAAAACTGTTTTCTATGTTAATAATCTCAAGCCAGCGAGATTAAATGCTCAAATGGAAAAAGTGTTAGCTTCTTTAACAAAAAATTAAGATCCCAAGGAGAAGCCCCCTGTTTCCTAGAATGCTTCTTATGCAAAACCTCTTCCAAAAACATTTTCACACTAGGTTGCATTTAAAGAGGGCATTTCATGGGCAGACATGCTAAAATGGCCAATAAGTGAACCTTGATAGAGGAATAATAAAGGTGAAAGGATAGTAACTCACATAAATAAAATCTTCAAACAACACTCATCCAAAGCAATTTCAGCCAGACAAATGAAACAACCGAGAAAGAAAATATTTCTTTAGCATGTTCATTCTTTATTTCAAACAGAACTTCTTCAGAATACAAACTTCTACTTCCTCACTGCTTATAAATATCACGACAAACCTTAATTTGCTCATTTACATACCAATTAACTTTAGTAGAATAATTACTTACTAAATATTTTATAAACCACAAATACATAATACATCTAACATTCATATATTGCAAATAAATTACACACACACATATATATATATATATATATATATATATATATATATATATATATGCGCATGTGTGTGTATTTCATTCAATTACAATCTTTATGTCATTAAAAGCCATTTAACATTTATGTGATCATTTAAACCAGGCTTTTTATCAGAACACAATCTGATCTGCCATTTAGTCTCTCAACATTCTAACTGAATATTGCAGTCTTCTTTGAAGGGATCAACTGAAACACTTTCTAACACAAAAAATGTAAACATCATGAAATTCCTACACTCTGCAGTGTGTTTAGCTAGGGCATTACTAAAATCTTGTTTCTTAATGCCAGTAATGTGTTCATAAACTGTCTTAAGAGAGTTTTCTTATAGTTTTGCCAATGCAGAAACTATTACAAGTTTCACATAAAACAAAATAAACTATCTAAATAGAATTACAGTCATAATATTTGTTAGACCAAATCATTTTATTAAGACTTTTTATACAAAAAAGAGGTATCAGGTATATATATTCAGAACTTACATTATTGACATTTCAATGTCCCTCCTTTATCACTACTAGTGTCTTCCTTCTTGTTGGAATTTATTAATATAGATTTTATATTATTGCCACCTTTGTAAGTAAATGCGGGTTTATTACATAATATTTTTTGCTAATTCTTGGTTACCTAAAGTAATTTCCAATTGTTATTTAAAATATTCCTTATATTTTTCATAGCTTTAGAAACAGGTAATGGAAAAGACCTACTAAAACTATTTTCTTCACTATTACTTGATTTTTCTTTGTCTTTAACCTTTTCAAGAGTGATCCAACCTGTTTTTATGATGGATCTAAACTTATAATTTCTTTCTTGTAAAATATTCAGCTTTATATCCTCAACAAAATAAATTGTTTTTGTATTCTCTATCTATAAACAAACGTAAAATTCAGCATCAACATTATATGGAACATCTTCACTGGTCATCCCACTTAACCTAATATACTGGCCTCTTGCTACATTTCTTTTCATAAACTTTGGATGCTGACTTTTTTCATGTAAATTTCCTATAAACTCGACTCTCAAAACCTTTAGTTTCATTGTTCATATTAATTGTCAAATCTAAAAAAATTAGCTAATAAACCTTTATCATTTAAAGTGAACTTGATAAAGTCTGTGGTGTCATTAAATTCTTGAAACAAATTGTCAGATTCATAAAATGTAGTCCCCCAATAAAAAACAAATTGTTTATGTAATGTCTATCGAAAAACATTTTATTAAAATAATGATGTGTTTTAAGATTTTCTTACACCCACCAACCCATGAGTAGGTTGGCAAAAACTGGTGCAACTCTAGCCCCCATGGCTACTCCCTTCATTTGTTGATCTTTCCTCAGAAATAAAAAAAAATGTTTTCAAGGATGATTTCTAATAATATACAAACTGTATGTAAAAAGAAATTATCAAAAACTAATATATTTCTATAAATACTTTCTAACATAATTGATACTCACAGTCTGATGTATGCTTGTTTATAAAGCTGTGACATCTAAAGTAACTAAGAATCCTTCACTATCCCTCATTTTACAGTCATGTAGCAATTCCAGTAGGTGCCATTAATCTCTGTGATGAAATTCAGAATTCTGTACTATATGATTTAGTACTCTAAGTAAGTAGAAACAGTTTCAGTCCTATAGATATCGGCTGCTGCAACCAGTCTAAAAGGTAGTTTAAATTTATCTTTGTATATCTTTGGAATTCCAAATATTCTAGCCATTTTGGGATTCCTGACTGTGAAATATTCATAAAGGTCAGAAGTAATATAACCCTGAATAAATAAATCATGCAAAAACATACCTATTCCAGCAAACCTTTTCCCTATCTCATGTGAAGTAACTTCTTTATAATAATCTTTATCTTGTAATAAATTTAAAACAACCTGACTGTAATCATTTACTTTCACGAGAACTATCCTATTCTCTTTATCTGCTTTCATTACATGAATTTATCTATTATTTGATTAAATCACTTAAAGTTTTCCTTTCACTTGATGCCAAATTGTAAAAATTATCATTTTTGTTATTAATTAGTTTTGATCTAAGTTCACTTTCACAAACTTTGTTAAATGCTTATAAGGTGGGACGCAAAACAGCAGAATAGGTGGACCATTTCTTAAAAATATCTTTTTCAAATGAGAAATGTGGTATATCATGTAAAATGTAGTGTACATTTAACTCTCAAATGTAGAATTTCAGATCTACAAACAACTTAGTTATGTCTGCTTTCTGCATAGGAATAACAGAAAAAACTTTTTTTGAAAACAAAAGATGGTCAAAATTAAACATAATTTCAGTCAAATTCACAATGTTGTCACAATGTGTTATGTCCTTTGCTCCTTTCTTTTCCCTTTTTTCAGTGTCTTCCCCTTTTCTTTGGGGTACTGAGTCATGTTTGTTGGCATATTGTTGGTGGGAAAAGGATCAGAAGAAGTGGAAGCTTCACCATTGTTAACAGATACTATCTGAGCATAAATACTAGAAGGTAAATCAAATTCCTTAGCTTTCCATAGACTTTCTTCCTTTACCCTCAATTCTTCAAGTACTCCCACTTCTTTTTGAGCAGTAGAAGTACAATAAGAAAGTCTTTCTGGTGACCTTTTAATTGGATAGGTAAACCATTTTTATGAGATTGTGCATCCCTAAATACCTTCTTTTCCTGCTTACAATAGTGGAAATATGTTTATTTACTTTGGCAGAAATTCTATTGTATAACATAATACATGCAAGAAAACAAACATTGTCTTTAATCTGCTCATTTAACCTTTTTATCTTCTCTAAAATATTATTAGCCTTTTCATAATAATCTGAAATAAAAAGAAGTTATGTCTTACCATAACGTTCCATCTGAGTTGTTGATCTTCTTCCAGCCATCACTGATTCCAAGCCCTCAGACCTGAGTTGGCCTAATACCAAGCTTGTGTACACCATAAACTCTTGAGCTAAGCTGCTACCCACAATGCCCTTCTCCCAGTTACCTCAGATTGAGTTTGCATGCAACATATAGAAGAAAACAGAGAACAGAGAAGAGAGGCCATCTCTGCGCAGAAACCCTGAAACACCAACAAGGACCCAGAAGATCCACCAGGAGCCTTTGGTGGGGGCCGGTGGGAGGGTGTGATGACTGGAAGAAGATCAACAACTCAGATGGAACATTATGGTAAGACATAACTTCTTTATCTGAAGTTGTTAATCTTCTTCCTATTCATCACTGATGGGACAGAATCCCAAGCTATTTGGAGAACCTGGGTGGCTCTTATGGAAGAACATTCCTGAGAACCATTGAGCCGAAGGCCGCTCTTCCCCTGGAGACCAAATCCAATTTGTAATGTTTGATGAAGGTATGGGGTTTAGCCCAAATGGCTGCTGCACAAATGTCATCCATGGAAGCCCTGGAGTGAAAGGCAACCAAAGTTGCAATGGCCCTAGTTGAATGAGCTTTGATTTTAACAGTTTTAGATTCATTCGCTAGGGAGTATGAAAAGGTAATACAATCTCTAAGCCATTTTGATAAAGTAACTTTTGATACAGCACATCCCATTCTTTGGTCAGAAAAGGAAATGAAAAGTTGATCCGACTTGCGGATAGACTTAGTCCTGTCCAAGTAGAAATGTAGTTGTCTGTGTACATCCAATGAATGCAGACAGTATTCTTCCTTGTTGGAATAATTTGGGAAAAACACAGGGAGCTCAATGGACTGGTTAATAGAGAAGTCAGAAACCACTTTGGGGAGAAAGGATGAGTTAGTATGAAGGGATACTCTTTCCTTATGGAAGATTAGATATGGGCTCTTGATGCATAAGGCTTGTAACTCAGATATCTGACTGGCTGAAGTGACTGCTACTAAAAACAAGGAATTCCATGACAGGAATTTTAAATCACATGTCGCAGCATGCTCAAAGGGGGGTAGAGAGAGAGAGATAGAGACTGTAGAACCTGAGAAAAATTCCATGGGCCAAATTCAGGAAGCCTCCGTGTAAGAGTTATAACTCTTACACGGAGGCTGCAGTTAAACGGTGTGATGTCAGCATGTCATGCATATGCATGAGGTGCATGAAGCATGCTGAATCACACTGTAACTCTTACACGGTCCGTGTAAGACAGTAGGGGGCGTGTCCGTAGGCTAAGCCCTGCAAGCGGACATGCCCGAAGTCTAGAATGGCAGAAAGTAAACAGCCACGAGAGAGGCCATGGAAATGTGAATATACACACTACACAACACATGCCCCCACAGACCAGCAATGTAAAAAGTGAACAGATGTTATAAAATGAAAATGAAAACTGTTTTATTTTTTTAAAACCCGTAAATGTTTGCTACTGCGTCTTCGTGTCTTGTGGTGTGCTACTAGCGCAACTGCAGTTAGCAATCAGTGGAAAAGGATATAAGAACTAAATATGCAAAGTAAGCCAAGAAGTAATAGCATAGTGGTAGAGTTGTCGGCTTAAGAGCAGGCAGGCAAGGTTCGAGCCCACACAACAACCTTTTTTTTTTTTTTTGTAAATAAGCACTAAAAAGGCCCCTGACAGTATTGTACAAATGTAAAAGTATTTCCTTTTGTAAAATGGAATGAAATGGAGCATATATTTTCAAGTAATACAATAATAAAAATATTTAGAAATGTACTGATAGCTAAGCTGCTGTGAGACAGAGTGCCCGTAGCTGAGTAGTGTTTCAAAGGCTGCAAATTGCTTGCCTGTAGCTAAGCACTGGTTTAACAGGCTCAAACTGTGTGCAACTAGCTGTGCTTAGCTTAACATGTGTGTTACTAGCCAATTAAGGTTTGACCCAGTGCACACCGTTTGCACGGAGGTGCCTGCCGCGCCCACAAGCTAACCGCTGGTGCGCATGCGTGAGCTCCGCGCAAACGAGCGCAGACCTGGTTTTAAGTGCTTAAAAGTGCTTTTGGCATGTTTGATTGACAGGTCCTGAACTCATTTCTAGACAGTCATGAAAATTAAAAATCAGTGGTTAGATTCGAACCCAGGATACCATGCACTAGAGTCAAGGTACTAAATCACTAAGCCATGACAGCAGTACTTAGAAATGCAGAAATAGCATATATATATATATATGATATAATCCAAAATGGAGCATGATAAAGCAGTTTCTGTGAAGTAGATACAATTCCAAAATGGCCAATCATAGAAATGTGTGGGAAAATTGGCATATATAAGCCCCATAGGCGGGAATACACAGCATAAACGATTGTAGAATAGACCTGCAGGCAGAATGAGTGGAGTAGGGGAGGGACGTTGCTTTCGAGCACAGCGGTCGGGCGTTGAGGAGTCCAGATACATGGTCTGGCTCCTAGTTCACCATCATGAGGCCCAACTCATGCAGGGACAGGTCTCATAGGGAGCATACAGGGCGGAGGCATGGGACCAGTTGGCTCATGATCTCACAGTGCTACTGGGATTCCACGTACTGGTGAGCAGGTCCGTCACCACCATGCGGACCTGAAGCAACGTAAAGAAGACCAGTTGACACAATGGATCCAGGAGGCCCGGGATATGCCCAACACCCCACTACTGAGTAAGTTACATTTTACTTATGTATGTAAGGAATTCAACTAGCTGATACCATGGAGATGTGTATTCCAATATTACTTGTTTTGTATTACAGCTGCAGGTGTCCGCTCTGCGAATCGCAGGGCACATGACTGCAGGCTGGTGCGGCTGTGCCACCATGCAGGTTAGTAACCCCACCTAGTACTTGTAAATAAATATTATAGTGTAGCACGTAGCAGAACACTGCAGTGTATTGATTAAAAGTAATAGAATGTGCAAGCAACAAGTGAAAGTCTGCAGGTATGGCTGCAACAAGTTCATCAGTATGCAAGTGAAACTGGAAATATAATTGACAGAAATAAATAGTTCTGTAATACAGATGTCCCACCATTAATTAAATGTAGTATAACCTGCAGTAGTCTCAAGAGTACAGCTTCAGAAGCTGAGTTAATCACATGTGAGATATATCCCCTGTTGAAATGCTGAATCATGACAGAAGTGAGGCTGCTGGAAAGTGTTTGAATCACCACAGGTCTAATATGTGAAAAAAGCCTAGAAGTACCAACCTGAACTGTGAAATAGCAGGATGTGTGAGAGTGACAGAAAGGATCATGTATCAATAAATAAAGTAGTAATAACCCCTGAATATATAAGCCTCAGTGTGGTTCTACAGAACTAAATGCATGTGGGAATTACAAATTAACATCCCAAACTGATTGCAGTGTGTCTGAATCTTGAATGTTTAAGCCAAAATCTGTATATGGTGATGACAGTCAACAATTTTCAGATAGAATGAATGATTGTCTGACATACTAAACATCCATAGTTGTCCCCTGCCCTGTCATCAAAGTGTAGCAGGATGATGTATCTGATCAAAGTCAAAATAACTAGGATAGTGATGTATCTGTAACAGGTCTAGCATGACAGTCAATTAAAAATCAATTTCAAACTATCACCCACAAGTTAATTGTGTTTCTATTACAAATGTATATTAATGTATAATTTATGAATGTGTCATCATTTTCTTTCTCCACCCCACCCTATAATTGCAAATTACAAAACTCACTAAATATTGGTATGTGAACATTTCATTAACCATGGACATTTGTCCTGTTGTTTCAAAAATATATGCATGTCCGTTGTTGCATGTGCCCTGTTCATACCAGCAAACCTGATGGCCTGTTGCCATTAATCAACCCTGCATGTTGTTTGATTGTGTATTTCTGTTCAAATAATGCATGTGATATTGATATGCCTGTTGTTCAATGGTATTAATATCTGGGTGTTTGTTTAATGGGAATACCAATGCATGCTGTTACAACTAATTTGAATGGAATAATATGCTACTAACCCAAACTAACATAACATACTCACAAACCTAGAACGCTTGGGAAGGCGGGTCCCAGCGGACCCACCTCTCCCACCTCATCTGGCGACTGCACCTGGCACTAGTGCCCAGGCCGGACCCTCCTCCGGTGGCCCTGTGCCACCTTCGGGTGGAAGCGCTGCAGGGGATGGGGCCTGTCCCCTTCTGCAAGCGTGGCCGGAGGAGCCTGTCCACTCACCCTCCAAGGTGTCCGGTCTGTGGTGTGAAGGGAGATCCAAGACTCTGTTCTTGGGCCCCTACGCCAGCTTGAGGCCCAGGTGGCACAGCTTATGGGCATGCCCGTTGTCCCGCCTGCACAGCCCCAGCACAGCCCCGTCCTGGGCTGTGAAGGAACAGTGGCAACTGCCTATGGGTGGGGATATCAGTTCCACTGTTGCCATCTGTGGGCTCATGTGCCCTGGATATCCCCACCTCTGTCCCCGTCAATTGTGTAATCCCCCCACATGTGTCATACACCGCCCCTGTATGTGTCTTGTCTGTCTTGTCTGTTAACCTACCCAACCTACCTCCCCAGCTATACCGACTACCTTCACCTGACATACCACTCTCACCTGAAAAAAAAAAAAAAAAAGGGCACTCTGTACCCACAAAAAAATTACGCCCCATACATAGCTGTCCATGTTGCACACATGTCCGCTGGACATTGAAACTGTTAATTACAATTGGCTGTACAACAGGTATTAATGTTGTCCTGACACCTCTCTCAGGGGTGGAAGGTTTCAAATGTCACACCAAATTACATACAAATGCACAGCTGTTGCTGAGAAAGACATGGGCAGCTATGGGCCTCACCTACATCCTTCCTGCAAATCCCAAGCTTGTTTCCCTACTGTCTTACCCTCTTTGTGACCCCCTTTTCACCACTTTCCTGTCACCCCTTTTTCTTTTCTTTTAAAGAAAATAGCTGGTGTGCGCTTGTGTGCACGGAGCTAAACGCAGTGCGCATGTGTGAGCTCAGCAAAGCGCAGACCTGGTTTTAAGTGCTTAAAAGTGCCTTTGGCACTTTTGATTGACAGGTCCTGTACTCATTTTGAAAGAAAAATAAATTCCCACTGCCAGTCTCGAACCCAGGACCTTGGTAACACTAGTCCATATGACCTACCACTAAGCCATGATTTTCATACAAGAACATAGTGCTAAAATAAATATAACATGTAATAGTAGGAAGCAATATAAAGGCAAGATAGGATGTGTACTACCCAAAGCATGTCAGGTAGATTTTTAATGCCCAAATTACTGGATTCCCATACTAGTTTAGTGTTAACAGAAACAGCCCTGCTAATTATATGAAAGTATTATATGTACACACATTATATATATATATATATATATATATATATATATATATATATATATATATATTAATACATATGAAATATAGTGGTAGATGTCAGTATTCATACACACTCACTACAGGAAACAGTGAAGATAAATGCAGCAACCAGAATCTACAACACAGCCTGACTCCTGTGAGACTTACTAACCCTTTTAACTGCGTAAAGGTGCCTTCAGCACTTTGATTCACAGGTCCTGTACTCATTTCAAAAGAAAAATAAATTCCCACTGCCAGTCTCGAACCCAGGACCTTGGTAACACTAGTCTGTATGACCTACCACTAGGCCATGACTCTCATACAAAAGCATAGTGCTAAAATAAATATAACATGTAATAGTAGGAAGCAATATAAAGGCAATATAGGATGTGTACTACCCAAAGCATGTCAGGTAGATTTTTAATGCCCGAATTACTGGATTCCCATACTAGTTTAGTGTTAACAGAAACAGCCCTGCTAATTGTTAGCTTGTACATAATAATGTAAGGTAATGTACATATATGAAAGTATGTATATGTACACATACATATATATATATATATATATATATATATATATATATTAATACATATGAAATATAGTGGTAGGTGTCAGTATTCATACACACTCACTACAGGAAACAGTGAAGATAAATGCAGCAACCAGAATCTGCAACACAGCCTGACTCCTGTGAGACTTACTAACCCTTTTAACTGCTTAAAGGTGCCTCCAGCACTTTGATTGATAGGCCCTGTACTCAATTTGAAAGCAAAATAAAAGCATACTATTAGGGCCTACCACAAGACCATTGTAACACTAGTCTGTATGACCTACCACTAAGCCATGACTCTCATACAGGAATATAGTGCTAAAATAAGTAGAACATGTAATAGTAGGAATGAAGATAAAGGCAATATAGGATGTGTACTACCCAAAGCATGTCAGGTAGACTTTTACTGTCCTAATTACTGGATTCCCATACTAGTTTAGTGTTAACAGAAACAGTCCTGCTAATTGTTAGCTTGTACTTAATAATGTCAGCTAATGTACATATATGAAAGTATGTATATGTATACACATATATATATATATATATATATATATATATATATATATATATATATATATATATATATATATATATATTAATACATATGAAATATAGTTGTAGGTGTCAGTATGCATACACACTCACTACAGGGAGCAGGTGAGAGAAATGCAGCAACCAGAATTTACAACACAGCATGAATCATAAGAGACTTACTAACCTTCACACTCACAGAACACTGTCGACAGCATAGCAGCATGGTCCACGCCCTTACAATCTGAAAGGGCAACGCCTATCTCACATACCCTTTTATAGCACTGTCCTGAAATCACAGTGAGACATGCAATCAGTACACAACTGGCTGCATACAATTAGCAAATGCTGCCTTACAATTGGTGCAGAGGCCATCACATGGACCTATGCAGATACCTACAAAAGCATCCAGTACTAACACTCCACATATGCAATACATTCATTGCACCAAACCGAGAGAGAGAGAGAGAGAGAGAGAGAGAAAGAAAGAAAGAAAGAAAGAAAGAAAGAACTAAAGCAATAAAGGCAGTGAAAAAAAAACTGCATCATCACAGCAGCAAAAGCAGCAGCAGCAGCAGCAGCAGCAAACAGCAAGTAGCACCAGTGACACAGCAACAGCTGACACAAACACAGGTAATGCAAAGTAGCAGGTTAATACTGTGTTTACTGTGAAACCTCCAAATGTATCATAGTTCACTATCTATAGGTATGTCCATGAGATAGATTGTGTGTACATAGTCCTGATATATATACATATGTAATATTGCTGTACATGTCTTCCATACTTAAAATTTCCATAGCTTAGAACACAAGGCCAGTTATGCATATGATGCAGTAGTTCCCAGGGTCAGTAGAGGTTCCTCCTCATTGGTGTGGGACCACTGTGTATGTATGGCACTGTTCAGGTACATATCCTGTAGCATGGCCAGGGTTTAATATCAGTCTGTAATGTGGTGCTATGTCCTCTAGGGGTGAACGTATCACACATCCAGGGATACCATTTTGTAACAGTGATGCTGTGTGTTCTGCAATGTTGAGGGTGGCTCTCACCTGGACATGTGAGATGATAGGGAGGTTACATTCATCTGTGATAACTAATTCCACTTGTGTAGGAGAATGGGGGGGGGGGGTACCTGCACCTAAACTGTCTGCAACAATGTTGCCATTATCTGTGCATTTGGTGAATGTGAAGCATCTTACCACTGCTGACCACAGATGCCGTGCCTTCATGTGAATCTGCTCTGTGCTGCAGTAGCCTCCTGCTATTGTTATACAATGTGCCTGTATCTGTAGTCCACTGGACAGGATAAATAAGTGGCGTGCATACGGTCTGGGTTAGATATGTGTGTGCACATTACATGCACTATGTGGGATGTCTGTGGTAAGCTTTTGCAAAGGGGCCAGCAGTGTGTGTTGTGGCTTCCACTGGCCCAGTGGGCTGCATGGATAGCATCACAGTCCTAACTAGTGAATAACTGTGTAATTACATACATACATAGCAAGGTGGTGTACTGTGCTTGTGGTGTTGTTGGGATATGTATATCTAGGCTGAGTAATGTGTGTCCACATCACAGTGTTGGATGGCAACACACATACAGTATGTTGGGATGAACACCCAGAGTGTTTCAGAAGTGTTGCCTGTGCAGAAATATCTGGCCATTACCTGCACATCCCCCACAACACACACACATGCAACATATGGCAGAAGTAGTATAGCAGTACACAGAGGTTCATAGGTTCATACTAGGCTATTTGCCCTAGGGCATTGATAAGCCTAGTAGAATGTGTTTGTCTTTTGACACCCAATTAAAATTTATGTTGCTATGCCCTTTTCCGAGGTTAGTATACTGTGCCTCTGTCTAACAGTGACATAGAAGTGATACCCGGGGTACAACTATGATCTCCATCCACTCATCCAGATTCCTATGGAAGAGAGTCAATGAGGGACTCTGCCTAACCTGTACTGTGAGTTCATTACAGAGTGAAGGGAGCCTCTGTGTTATGAATCTGTCCCTCCAGCATGTCCTATTTATTTCAGTGCTAAGGTGCAGGTCTCTTGAGCGTGTGGCTGTATGGGATTTTGATTTCCTGAGGTGCAGCATGTCCATTACTTCTGGGTTGGACATGGCTGTATATGGCAGGCACAGACTGCCTCTGAACAGGCAGTATGCCACTGAGTCCAGCTGGAATTTCTTTAACTGGGCAGCATATGGCATCTGTTTGAGCCCTTTGACCCTCTTGATGAGGTACTGTTGGGGGTTTTCTAGTTGCTGTAGGTGTCTGGTTAGGTACATCCCAAAAGGGGCATTGTACTCAATTATAGGCCTGATGATGGATGAGTAAAGAGGCACGATGACCTCCCCTGATGTACATGTGAATCCCTTCATGATTAGCTGGGCTATATAACATGTTTTTCAATCCACTTTGGCCACGTGGTTGTCAAATGACAGATTGCTATCAAGTTTGTTCCCCAGGTCCCCAATCACATCTTCTGTACTTAATGGCTTAACACCTATGTGGTACTGTGCCACCAATGTGGAGGTGTGGGTATCTTTGATGAATATTGATACTCCCCCTCATTTTGTTGTTTGGTCCAAGTGTTGGGGCCAACAAGAATGGTAACAGGTATACCTTGGTAGTGCTGGTGTGCTCTTGGGAAACCTGAAACAGGTTTCTGTTACTGCACAGATATCGATGTCCATAATGCTAAGTAGAGTTTTGAGTGCTTGTATCTTGAGGTTTAGACTTCTGGTGTTGAGTAGCATTACTCTTAGTTCCTCATCCTTTGTGATACGTATGGATGTGGGTTGGCCTTATGAGCCTAGCCTAATAAAGGCACTATGGATGTAGCAAGAGCCTTTGCCAAAATCCAAAAGCCTAGGGGTGACAGGTGCAAGCTGTCCCTAGCAAAGCACTGTGGCTTGTACAGCATATCATCCAAGCTGACAGGCATTGGATCACCTTTGAATGACACCAGTACTTCAGTCAATTGTTGAAAGTGATTGTGCCCCAGGTACTGATGATGATGAAATGTCTATAATGGTGCAGGAAGGTGTGTCTGGGTCCGCCATTGGTCAGCCAATTGACAGTACACAGCTGTCAACCCCTTCAATGCGCACAGTCATCCTGCCGTTACATCCTTTGTCACCATTGTCCCTAGGCGACGGACAGTATGCATTGGGCATAGATCAGGGTAATGTGGTACCTGTGGTACATGCATCCCCACAAAGCAGCCATGAGCAGGGTCCTCCAATGGTACCACGCAGACAGTCGCCCATGGGTTCTCGTGGGGGCATCCGTGGCCGTACTGCCTCTGGCCGACGTGCCCAAGGAGGTATGTCAACCTCCACTATGTTTCGGACTGTTATGCAGGCACAGGCTTGTATGGAAAGGTACACCAGACAGGGTCTGAGGGAGCTGAAAGCATGTCGCACAGCCATGACAGATGGCATGCGTGACATTGCGAATGCTATTCGTAATTTCACAGATGTCATTGACAGACGTTGTGGGGACATACAACAGCTGCTCCACAACCAGATGTCCATGGGCCAGGGTGATGGTGTGCGTTTGCGGCATCGACGTGGCCGTATGCCGGCAACAGCACCAGCTGGCAGTCGCCGCGGACGACAGCAAGCCCACGCACGCACCTCAAGTGCCAGCAGCAGCCCCAGCAATGCTGGGTCAGTACTGTCATCAGGACACACCAGGAGACCACGTGCATGTGGCTCTGGACAGTCCCAACAGGGAACTGTGTCCAGTCAACACACACCCGCTTCCGATGACAGTACCCAGTCTGGGTTAGTACCGGATACAGTCCGTAGCATCCCTGCCAGGCACAGGTACAGTGTCCGTGCCCACAGACACTGATCTGGATGACCTGACAGGTGCAGTCTGTGGCTGTCCACAAAACCCTGTACATGGCAGCCATTATGTGGGACTGTGTGCTTACACACATGCAGAAATTTAACACCTAGGGCAAACACATACACACACACACTGCACCAACACTGGTCCACCCTGTACTGCTGCCCCTCACAAACACACATACACACACATGTCAATTGGTGTTACCAGTGGCTGGCTTGGGCATACCTAACCCACACCCTGTGCATATGATGACACTGTGCCACCTCCTGCATACTACAACATCAGTGCAGGAAAAGGTAAACACGTTGCTGATGCACAGGGTGACTACATAGATGTGTATAAGTAGTAACATGTTGGTAACTGTTCACTGTTCCACTATGATTGTGTGTATATCCCAGCATTCCTGCTGCAGTAACTGTATGAATGTCCTGAAATGTTATCTGCACCCATACTACTTACCAAAGTGTACCAGCTGCACACTATCACATGCTACCATTGACTATGGGAATGTGCATCATGTGCTGTATTGTAGATTCAGCTATATGTATCTGTTCTGTCACACATGCATTTACACACACCCTACCCCCACACATGCACATGCTCACCTGCCATTTCCATTATTTATTACCCTACATGAGTAGCTGTCGACACATGACAGGTACACATTTGAAAAGTGCACTATTTGGATTACTACCGATTTCCTCTTCTCTACCTGTACTCACAGGGTGCAGGCAACCTCATTAGTTTAAAAGTGTAATGTGCATCAGGTACTGTGGTTCCCTGATTGCCACATCCAAAATGTTTTCCATACAGAAATGCACACACAGAAACATCCCACATCCACACACTTGCCACATTCAGGTTTCAAAACACTATCTAGGTATATTCTGGTACATGTGCATGTTACAGTAGCATGTAGCACTATACTGAGTACTGGCAGTTGTCTGTTGTCATGTTGTTTGTATAGGGTGCTGTCAACATCACTGTTTGTTAAGGGAAATGTGCACCCTGCAGTGCGTAGCCCCATTTGGCAAAAGCCACATCCCACCCCCAGCATTGTGCACACACACTAAACCCACTCACACTAAAACACATACTTTCATTTTGCAAGGATTCAAACCCCTACCTGTGTTATGACACTACAGACAAACACATTAGCAGAGTGCGCTATTTGCATCAGTGGGAGAAATCTTTTCTAATGCTGTACTTAGAGGGTGCTGACATCATCTGTGTTTAGGAAGAGGGATGTGCACCCTGTAGTGTGTTCTCCCAGTTGGCAAAAGGCACTTTTCCCTTACAGCATTATGCACACACACAAACCCCACTCACACTAACTCACATACATTCCCTTTGTAGAATTCAAACCCCTACCTAACTATGTTATGACATTGGAGTAAGACGCATTAGCAGAGCGTGCTATACGAATTTCTGGAGAGCTTTAATTCAGGTAATATAGTTATAGAGTGCTGACATCATCAGTGTTTCAAAAGGGGAATCTGCATCCTGTAGTGTACTGTCACAGTTGCTAATAGGGGCATTTCCCACACACACATTGATGTGTTTGAGGTTTGCATATGTGGGGGATCCAGTACTCCAGTGTGATTAGTATATGGTTCGATTGCAACAATGAGGGATATACTTCAAGTGGTGAGCATTTTGTACTCATGTTTGTGATGATCAGGTCTAGTATATTTTCCCCTCTTGTGGGAATGTTGACTACCTGTTCCATAGCTAAAGAGTTTCTGAACTATGGGAACCCTAGAGCTTGGGTATTGTGGCTTGAGTAATGTTCACAGTCTATGTTTGGGTAGTTGGCGTCACCCAGTATGATGGTGTTTGCAGAGAAATCTATACTCTCCTGTGTCGTCATGAAGGCTGTGTGGGATTCCTGAGTTTGAGAGGGTGATGTAAGAGCTCCTCTGTGTCTCTTTCCATGTGGTCCAGGGAGGTACGTCTCAGGTTGTTCACACCAGCATGGACAATGACTGCCTCATACTTGTACTTGCTGTGGAGTGACCTGAGTGCTTGTGTTATGTGGCACATTCTATCACCCGACCGGTAGCTAAATGTGACCCTCACCTTGCTCAGTCTGGAGGGCGGGACGTCAGTGTGTCTGACTATGGCATCACCTATTATAGGTGTGTCACATATTGTGTTTGGCCTTATGGGCTGTGCCTGTTAAGAACAGTGACTTTGTGAGGTCTGTGTTGCTTGAGATATGTGTTCATGTGGGATGCAGCGTGTCTGGCCATGTCATTTCTGTCCGTGGTCTGGTAAGTAACACCTTTGGTGACATAGGTATTCATATGTCAGCTGGTGAACATTTGCAGTGTTACCTACTGAAAGTGGTACAGCTTGTTTGTTGTACAATGGACTACATGCAGCCCTGCTTACAGTAGCTATGTTTGTATGCATGTTTCCTTGCAGTTACCCTGGAATACTGATCCGACCTGCCATGCAGAGTTACACAGCTTCTGTGGACTCCTAGTGACATCTGCATAGCTTACTATATGTATGTTCATGTCTCACTTGACAGAATGTCACTGTTTCTCCTGTGCACATGTACGTTGCCTGTGACACTTTGCATATGACTTACCTGGCATCTGTCCACGTGAGCAGTCATATATGCCACTGCAGGACTCTAAACCTGATGATGCACACACTCAAAACATTCCTCAGCATGGAGAACATCGCTATCTGTGCAGTAACAGATACCGGATTCAGGGCTACCAATAGCACTCCAGCACTACCAAGTTATACCTCATACCATGCTTTTCAGGCCCAAAACTTGCACAAAACCACAAAAGGAGGGGGTGTATTAATATTCATCCAAGATACAAACACCTCCAGGTTGATGGCAAAGCGCCAAACATCAGAGACTATCCATATGCAAGTAACAATGGGTAAAACTGCCTTCCAGGGTATAGCCTGCTACAGACCACCCTCACAAACACAAGAACCACACTTGGCCTTCCTGAAAACAGTTGGAAATATGTAGGTCTGTCCATACACCATTATATTGGGTGGGTTAAACTACCCAAACATAGACTGGGAGCATGACTGTAGCTCCAACACCCTAGCCCATAGATTACTGGAATTTATATACCAATATGCTATGGAACAACTTGTTACCACTCACACAAGAGGGGAAAACATACTGAACCTGATCATCACCAACATGGGGACTCTATGCTCCAGACCAGAAGTGTATCCGTCACTGGTAAGATCAGACCATAAACTAATCTCACTGGATATTCACATCCGAAGGCCACCCCCCTGCACAGAAGAATACAGTCAACAACTCATGTAAAGCATGTTCACACTCCTCATAAATGATGTGGAAACCTTCAAAGCCCCCAGTCCTGTTGAAAATATGGACCAGACTACAGATACCTGTATAAAGGCATTCTATGGACACCTTCAGGAATGCATGGATCATACAATCCCAAATAAAAGCAAGACCCAATCCTCCAAAGGCAGACGTCCTGTGTGGTGGACACCAGCCATAAACAAACTATACAATAGAAGGATGAAGCTACTAAATGATACAACAAACTCCCAAAATGTGAAGGCATCACAGATGAGTATTAGAAGAAAACTACAGGCACTCATAAGATTGTCTAAGGCCATCTTTGAGAGCAGATTCCACAAGACACTGAGGATAATCACAAGGCTTTCTGTAGTTATCTTAGGAACCTGGGTGGTAATTCCCAGATATGCTCAGAGGTAGTCCAAGATGTCACAAGAAATACCAAACACACAGACATTGCCAACATCCTAGTGGACAGGTTCACTGCTACCTTCTCCCCCCCTCCACACCAAAAGGGCAAATATTTCTCCCAGCAGAGTGCTGCCCCCCCTGACATCTCAGATGCTCAGGTAAGAGCTGCCCTCTCCAAAGCAATAAACACTGCATCAATGGGACCAGATAGTGTCCCAGGCTGTGTCCTACATGAACTCCAAGAAGAGCTACACCCAGACATAACACTACTGTTCAATCCCAGCCTTAATACACGATATGTGGCCAAAGAGTGGTGTACAGCAACAGTGGTCCCTCTACATTTAGGTGGTGCCTTAACGGATCCTGGACACTATCGCCCCATAAGTCTGAATAGCTTGGTCTGCAAAGCTATGGCAAGAATCATCATGAACTTCATAAATATAGATATTGGGGACCTACAGACACTTCATCATACACAGTTTGGCTTTGTTAATGGCAGATCCTGCCTCTCAAACCTGTTTGATTTCTTTGAAACAGTCACCAAGGCCACTGTCAAGGGGAAGGTGGTCTACACAGCCTACCTGGACCTTGCATAAGCCTTTGAAACAATACCCCACTTGTGCATTCTAGGGACGATCACCAGTGTACATATCAACCCCTATGTCACTACAGATATTGCACAGTGGCTCAAGGGCAGAACACACATGGTTAGAATTGCGGGAGCAATGTCAGCCTCAAAACCAGTTACAAGTGGTGTCCCACAAGGTTCAGCCCTGGGATCTGTCTTGTTCAGTATATATTTATCAGAGGTACAGGCCAACATGGAAGGACTGTGGCTGAGCAAGTCGCAGATGACTGCAAACTGGATGCCATAATCAACTCTCCAGCCAACACACGCATCCTCCAAAAGGGCCTCTTAGAAACAGACGACTTGTGCCACAGCCATGGCCTCAAGCTGAATGCCAAAAAGTGTATAGTCATCCCCTTTGGCAAAAACAAAGTGACCACAAAGTACCACATATGTGTTAATCCATTAAGTGGAGATGAAGGAATTATGGACCTTGGGGTACACAAGTTGATAGCATTCTCTCATTTGACAACCACATGGCCAAAGTGGTTAGGAAAACATTTTATATAGGCCACCTCATCATGAAGGGATTCACATGTAGATCAGGGGTGGACATTGTGCCTCTTTACTCATCCCTCATCATGCCCATAATTGACTACAATGCCCTGTCGGCATGCACCTTACCAGACACCTGCAGCAACTGGAAAGACCACAAAAGTACCTCAACAAGAGGATCAAAGGGCTCAAACAGATGTCACATACTGACTGGTTAAAGAAACAGCAGCTCTACTCAGTGGCATACTGCCTCTTCAAAGGCAATCTGTGCCTGACATATAAAGCCATGTCAAACCCTGACTTAATGGTCATGCTGCACCTCAGAATATCCAGATCCCATCAAGCTACACGCTGGAAAGACTTGAACCTCAGGAGTGATATACATAAGACATGCTGGAGGGACACATTCATAACTCAGAGGCTCCCTTCACTCTGGAATATTATCCCAATAGAGGTTAGGCAGAGTCACTCAGTGACTGTCTTCAAGAGGAATATTAATGACTGGATGGGACATTGTAGGTTTACCCTGGGTATCACTTATGTGTCACTGTTAGACAGAGGCACAGTATACTAACCTTGGAAAAGGGCATAGCAAGATAGATTTACAATGCATGGTGAAAGCCACACACATTCTGGCTAGGTTTATAAATGCCTTAGGGCAGATAGCCTAGTATGAACCTATGAACCTATGTATCTTGTTCACCATTGGCCCTATGTGCTGTTAATCACCAATGCAATCTCAATACTATGGTACCATGTGCAAAGGTCAGTTGTCAGTCACCTCTATGGTACAGTTGTGGAATATGTGAGTCATGTAGTAATGTCACAGCTGCCACATGTACACAGTCAACCCTATCCCCTACCCATGGATGTACCCATGGATGTACAACACATGTATGAGATGGAAACACATAGCCAAACTGTGGACTAAGCACTCTGAACCCAGTACTGGCATAACCTGTCAGGTGGCATGAAATACTACAGTGACTGCAATACCAGTCTGATGTAGACCTACACTGACAGCAATACAAGCACGGGAACACACAGGGCCATTCGTGGAGCCTAAGAATGGCATCCTGCCTGAGTGGCAGACACCTCTGCAGCTGGCACACAGGCATACGTTAGGCCTGAACACAGCACGCATAACACATAGCACACAAATCCTGTGTGCCAAACAAGCACAGTCTGTACAGCTATACAACACTACTGCTGCAGTTGTGTTAGGTACTTTTATTGTCCAGTACAGTGAGGTCATGCTCACCAGGCTGGACAAGGTGAAGGTCACAGTGATATGCTCATGGGGCACTATGGTCCACCACATAACACAAGCATACAGGTCAGTCAGATGCATGGACACATATGACTCAGTCATTGTCCATGCCACTACAGCTGATGTGTGATGTCCCTCACTGGAATACATGATAGGGAACATGGAAGGGCTAACTGAGCAAGTGGCACAGGCTGGTAGAACCCTGACCTTGGTTGGCATCATAGCCTCACCAGGAATGCTGACATATCACTGAATGCTAATGAATTACTGTAGCTACAACACCCTAGCTGAAAGGTTCTTAGCATGCGGTCACTGCATTGCTATGGAACAACTTCTTACCACTCCCACAACAGGTGGAAACATGCAGCACCTCTTCATCAACAACATGTAGACTATATGCCCCAGACCAGGTGTGTATCCCTCACTACTAGGTTGATAGCATCTACATCTCACACTGTATATACACATCCCACATGCAGCACCTGCACAGAAGACCACAGTCATAATGTTACCCAGTGCAAATACCATGTATTCACATGTGTCAGGCATCACACATGGTAATTATTGAAGGTCACAGGTACATATGTGTATTTGGCACACACATACATCATGTGTGCATTGCCATAACTGGTTTAATCGATGTCATGCAATATTGTGAGAAACAACCCGCCCACATGGGCATTCTGTGTGAGCAAAACACACGTGACATGTCTGGAATCAAAAGCCATAAATAATTGTGATATTGTTTAGAAAGGGGTATGTGCATCCTGTAGTGTGTTTTCCCAGTTGCCAAAAGGGATGTTTCTTTCATACACACTAACCCCCCCTTCACACACACTTGCTGGATTCAAACCCCTACCTAATTATGTTATGACACTAGAGATGGATGCATTAACAGAGCGTGCTATTTGGATTACTGGGAGATTTCTTTTCTCCTGATATACTTATAGGGTGCTGACATCATCAGTGTTTAGAAAGGGGAAGGGGCATCCTGTGGTGTGTTTTCACAGTTGCCAAGAGGGATGTTTCTTTCATACACACTTACCCCCCTTCACACACACTTGCCACTTGCTGAATTCAAACCCCTATCTATGTTATAACACTAGAAACAGACGCATTAGGAGAGCGCACTATTCGCATTACTAGGAGGTTTCTTTTCTCCTGATATACTTATAGGGTACTGACATCATTGGTGTTTAGAAAGGGGAATGGGCATCCTGTGGTGTGTTTTCACAGTTGCCAAAAGGGATGTTTCTTTTATACTCACTTACGCACACAGTAACCCCCCCTTCACACACACTTGCCACATTCAAATCCCTACCTAATTATGTTATGACACTAGAGACGAACGCATTAGCAGAGCGCGCTATTCGAATTACTGGGAGATTTCTTTTCTCCTGATATACTTATAGGGTGCTGACATCATCATTGTTTAGAAAGGGGAATGGGCATCCTGTGGTGTGTTTTCACAGTTGCCAAAAGGGATGTTCTTTTCATACACACTTACTAACCCCCCTTCACACACACTTGCCGGATTCAAACCCTTACCTGACTATGTTATGACACTAGAGATGGACGCATTAGCAGAGAGCGCTATTCGCATTACTGGGAGATTTTTTTCTCCTGATATACTTATAGGGTGCTGACATCATCAGTGTTTAGAAAGGGGAATGAGCATCCTGTGGTGTGTTTTCCCAGTTGCTAAGAGGAACATTACCCTCACACAGACTTGCACACAGACCAACCACAATCACCCACACACACACACACACACTCTGGATAAGCTGTCATTCCCTAGGGCAAACAGCCTAGTGTTGACCTCTACACCCATATGTTTAACTGTCAGATGCACATTATTTGGTGCTGATAGCAGTGTTTGCAGGTCTTTATTGCCATAACATTACCTGTTTGTATGAACAACTTGTGTATCTGTGGACGATGTTTGCATATGGGGGACATCCACTATATCATGTATGTCTCTGTAGTCATTTAAGTGTGAGCACTGGTCAGATTGCTATAATGTTGTTGGTTACTGGAATAACACGTATATACCAGATATATGTGGCAAAATGCTAAACTGATATTTGGACTAAGTGTGTGAGCATGCCCAGTTCAGCCTTCCCATGGCATGTTGTGTGAAAGATGTCTCATTTATCAAAGTGTGTGAGCATGCCCAGTGTGAGCTTTCCATATGTTGAACTCTGCAGCCCATCACATTTGTGGATGAGTGTGAACTTCAACAAATATCTCCTGTTTATAGTTGTGTGTTCTGTGTCATGTTGTGTAGTTACTGTCCAAATGCTTTTGTGTGAACACAACAGGGATTATACTGTGCCTGCAGGTTTTGCATGGGATACTTTGCATACAATTGTCAACATCTGTTCATACTGACCTAACACTGTAGTACCGTATAGTGTAGTGGTTCAGTACTTTCACTGTGGTGGACAGTATCCTGGGCTTTAGTCCTATCACTGCTTTACATTTTCATAGTGAGCACAACAGCCTGGTTAGGGTCCAGTTGTGCACATCTGCACAAAGGCGGTGCCTCACGGACCCTGGTAATTACCGCCCATAAGCTTAACAAGTCTAGTCTGCAAAGCTATGCAGAGGATCATAATGGAGCTCATAAACAAAGATATAGGGGACATGCAGACATTGGACCCATCCCAGTTTGGCTTTGTCAAGGGCAGATCATGCCTTTTGAACTTGGTCGACTTCTTCAAAACAGTCACTAAGGCCATTGATGAGGGAAAGGCAGTCCATACAGCCTACCTTGACCTTGCAAAGGCTTTTGACACAATACCCCACTCGGGTATTATAGAAAAACCTACCAACTTAAATGTAAACCCATATGTCACAAGATGGGTTGCAAACTGGCTTAAGGACAGGACCCACAGGGTTAGAGTTGCTGGCTATGTCAGACTCCAAGCCAGTCACAAGTGGTGTCCCACAGGGCTCGGTCCTTGGCCCCCTATTGTTCGGCATCTACTTCTCAGAAGTACAGGCCAACATGGGAGGACTTTGGCTGACAAAGTTTGCAGATGACTGCAAACTGGGCCATAGTGGAAAATGCATCAGACACGGATATCCTTCAGAAGGGACTCACGGAAACTGATAGCTGGTGCCAGAGCCATGGCCTGAAGTTAAATGCCAAAACATGTATAGTCATACCCTTCGGGAAAAGCAAGGTAACCCCAAGCTACCATATAGGTGGCAATCCTCTAAGCACAGAAGAGGTTATCAGGGACCTGGGGACCCAGGTTGACAGTGGCCTTTCTTTTGACACTCACGTTGCTAAAGTGGTTAGAAAGACCTTCTACATTGCCCACCTGATCATGAAGGGATTCACATCCAGATCTAGTGAGGTCATTGTTCCCTGTACTCTTCACTTATCAGACCAATGATCGAGTACAATGCCCCATTCGGGATGTATCTCACCCGACATCTGCAGCAATTGGAGAGACCCCAAAAGTCCCTCACCAAAAGGATAAAGGGACTCCAACATCTGTCATATGCTGCCAGATTGAAGAAACTCCAGCTCTATTCAGTCGCATACCATCTGCTCAGAGGTGACATGTGCCTGACATACAAGGCCATGTCTTACCAGGAATTAATGGACATGCTCCACCTCAAAAACTCCAAATCCACCAGAACCACTAGGGCAAGTGACTTAAGCCTTAGCAGGGATGTAAGTAGGACATGCTGGAGGGATAGATTTATCACTCAGAGACTCCCTATGCTGTGGAATAGAATCACGGTCCATGTGAGGCAGAGCACCTTGCTGGCTCTGTTCAAGAGGAATCTTGACCTGTGGATGGGAGATCGAGGTTTACCCTGGTATCATCTCTGTGTCACTGCTGGACAGAGGCACAACAAACTAATGGGCACAGTATTGTTTCCATATAAGGGCGTAAGCCAAAACTCTGGGCTAGGCTTATAAATGCCTTAGGGCAGATAGCCTAGTATAAACCTATGAACCTATGAACCTATTTGACCATGTTGCATTATGTTCAGATATTAACTACTTACAACAGCCTCGTCCAACATCAGTAGTGTATTCCACAACATAGGCGTACATTGGCAAACACTACCGATGTGCCCTAGGCCATTTCTAATGCTAGTCAGAGTGTGTTTGTCCTTCGACACATTGTAAGTGTAGTTTGCCATGACATATATCATGTTTAGTATACTGTGCCTCTGTTCACCTGACATAACAGTGATACCCAGGGTAAACCTACCATCTCCCATCCACTCATTAAGATTCCTGTTGAGGAGAATCAACGAGTGACTATGGATAACCTGTACTGGTAGTTTACTCATGCGTGGGGTGGCTTCTGTGTTATGGATAATGCAGTACAGCTTGTCCTATGTATGTCAGTGCTGGGGTTCAGGTCCCTCATGTGCATAGCTCACTGCCATTCAGATTGTACAAGGTGCAGCATGTTCATTGATTCCAGCTTGGACATGGCTTTCTACATCAGGCACAGCTTGTGTCTGGGTGGCCAGCATGGCAGTGTGTGGAGTTGCACTCTGTTTAATCAGGCAACACATTACATCTGTTCAAGCTCTTTGATTCTCCTGGCGGGGTACTGTTGTGGACTTTACAGTTGATGGAGGTGTCTGCTGAGGTACACCCCACAGGGGCTGTTGTAGTCAATTGTAATGCTGATAAAGGATAACTGCAGAACCACAATGACCCCCCCTTATGTAGATGTCATAACCTTCATGATTAGGTTGGTATATGGATTGTTTCTGTTAACACTACAGCCACATGTTTGTCCAATGCAGGATATCTATCACCTTGTGTACCCAGGTCTGTCATTACATGTTAAGTATGTAATGGGTTAACACCTATGTGGTAATTGGTGGTCACTTACTGTATATCCACAGAAGTTGACTATACAGTTTTCTCCATTTAACATGCTGACATGGTTATGGCACCAGTTGTCTGTTTCTATGTGGCCCTTTGTGGGATGCTTGTGTCAGCTGGAGTGTCAGATATGTTGGGCGGTTTGTAGTCCTCTGCAAACATGTTCAGGCACAGTCCTTACATGTTGGCCTGTACCTATGGGGCATATATACCAGACGGGAAGGTCCCACGACCAAGCTTTGTGGGATACCTGTTATATGTGGTTTGTAGTCTGACATGGCTGCAGCATTTCTGACCATGTCAGTTCTGTTGTTGGTCTGGTTTGCAACCCCTCTAGTGACATAGGGGTGTATATATAAGCTGGTGAGCATATCTATATTGAACATGTAGGGTATTGTATGGAAGGCTTTGCAAGGTCCAGCTACACTGTGTGGACCACATTGCCCTCATCAGTGACCTCAATTACTGTTTCAACTGAGTCACACATGTTTAGGGTAGGATCTGCAATTAATAAACCCACACTGGGTAGGGTCGGGTGTCAATAGATCCCCAATATCTGTATGTCTGCGTACATGCTGATCCTTTCCATAGCTGTGCAGACCAAGCTTCAGGATTCTGTGGTGGTTGGATTTTAGTATCCATTCAGGCGACAATTTTCTTGAGAACGACCACTGTTGTTGTACACTCCTCTTTGGGCACATATCCTGTGGTAAGGCTGACATAATGTCAGGGAGGCAGGTCTGCTGGGAAAGATATTTTGCATTATGGGGGTTTGCACTGCACCTGTCAGGATGTATGTTGGCAATACGTGTGTGTGTTTGGTATGTTGTTTGTAATATTTGTGTGATCCAGAGCATATCTGGGAATACACAACACGCCTCTACCATCAGTTGCAGCAGCCTTTGGGGTTATCCTTAGTGTCCTGTACAATTTGTATCATAATAGGTTCATAGGTTCATACTAGGCTATCCACCCTAGGGCATTTGTGTTTAGCCACAGTGTGTGTGGCTTTGCCACCCCTTGCTATGTGAATATTATGGCCATTTATGATTTACTTAGCTGTGCCTCTGTCTGGACATGACACAGTAAAGATCCCCAGTGTACATCTACAATTATCCATCCATTTTGCAAACTTCCTGCTGAAGAGTGTCAGTGAGGGGCTCTGCCTAACATGTAGTGGTATTCTGTTCCAGGGTGTGGAGAGACTCAGGATTAGGTATCTGTCCTCCAGCACATCCCATTTGATTATGTGTTGAGGTTGACATCTCTGACTCACACAGCTCCGATGGCTTTGAGTTTTCTTGGGTGGAGCATGTCCATTACTTGTGTTGGACATGGACTTGTAAAACAGACATACAATGCCCCTGTGTAGGCAGTATGTGACTGCATTCAGCTGTGGTGACTACAGCCAGGCAGCATATGAGATATATTTGAGACCCTCTCTGACTCTTGGTGAGGTACCTTTGAGGTCTTTCTAACTGCTGCAGGTGCCAGGTAAATGTACATCCCAAATGAGGCATTGTACTACAATATGGTCTGATAAGGAACAGTATAGGGGCACAATGACCTTTGTTGACGATGTGAATCCTTTCATGATACAGTGTCCAATATAGACAGTCTTCCTAGCCAAATTGGTTATGTGATCACTGTCACATAACAGGTTACTGTCCACTTGTGTCACTAGGGTCCCTGATTACTCCTTCCACACATAATGGTTTACCACCTATGTGGTAATTTGTGTGTACCATGTTTTGTATTTGGTGGTACATTCGATACCTGTCCACTGTCTTCAGGACAGTGCGGGGTGGGTTCCTGTGTGTGTGAGAGTGTGGTCTGTAGCATGCTACAGACCGTACAGCAGTCCTGCCTATGGTTAGTTGCAAAGTATTGGGGTGGACTGCAATGACATGGGCATTGTCAGTTAACTGGACGATAGGTGTCTGTGCTGAATATGGATACCCACCTCCTTTTATGTTTTGTTCCAGGTTTTGTGGCCATAACACATGATATGTGGTATTACCTGGTGGTGCTGGTGTGTTGTCACTGAGGCTTGCAGCAGGTTTCTCATCACTGGACAGACATCAATGTTCTCCATACTGGGAGGCCCTCAGGAGCATGCATATTGAGGTTTACACATCTGGCGTATTGATCAGCATTACCCCTTCTGTTTCTTTCCAGTTTGTTTTCTATGGTGGTGTGTTAGTCTTTTTTCGGGCCTTGCCTCACGAAGCGATCTCTGTAGGTTGCAAAGCCTTAGGCAATATCCAGACGCCATGGGTAACAGGTGAAAGCCATCCCTTGGAACAGCAGCATGTCTCACTCATGGAGTCACCCCATTGACAACCTCTATCAGGCATGTTTGTTTCTCCTTCTGTCCCAGGACTGTTTGGCACACCAGCTTTGTGTACTATGTGTTACATGTGCTATGTCTGAGGTTGTTTCCATTGGGTATCTGCCTTTGGGAGGCTTGTGTTGGTGTTGTGTGTCTGTAAATTAGGGCCTCTGGGAATGCTTCTCTTTGTGTTTTATGTGTTTGGTTTTACAGTCGCTGTAGGTCTGGACTGCTCAGGGTGTATGTGGTTACCTTGTCCTCCTGACTAGTTTTGACAGTACTGATTTGGGGTGCTCAAAAGGGAAAAATTGTGCATCCTGTAGTGTGTTTTCCCAGTTGCCAAAAGGGATGTTTCTTTCATACACACTAACCCCCCCTTCACACACACTTGCTGGATTCAAACCCCTACCTAATTATGTTATGACACTAGAGATGGATGCATTAACAGAGCACGCTATTTGGATTACTGGGAGATTTCTTTTCTCCTGATATACTTATAGGGTGCTGACATCATCAGTGTTTAGAAAGGGGAAGGGGCATCCTGTGGTGTGTTTTCACAGTTGCCAAGAGGGATGTTTCTTTCATACACACTTACCCCCCTTCACACACACTTGCCACTTGCTGAATTCAAACCCCTACCTATGTTATAACACTAGAAACAGACGCATTAGGAGAGCGCACTATTCGCATTACTAGGAGGTTTCTTTTCTCCTGATATACTTATAGGGTACTGACATCATTGGTGTTTAGAAAGGGGAATGGGCATCCTGTGGTGTGTTTTCACAGTTGCCAAAAGGGATGTTTCTTTTATACTCACTTACGCACACAGTAACCCCCCTTCACACACACTTGCCACATTCAAATCCCTACCTAATTATGTTATGACACTAGAGACGAACGCATTAGCAGAGCGCGCTATTCGGATTACTGGGAGATTTCTTTTCTCCTGATATACTTATAGGGTGCTGACATCATCATTGTTTAGAAAGGGGAATGGGCATCCTGTGGTGTGTTTTCACAGTTGCCAAAAGGGATGCTCTTTTCATACACACTTACTAACCCCCCTTCACACACTTGCGGATTCAAACCTTTACCTGACTATGTTATGACACTAGAGATGACGATTAGCAGAGAGCTATTCGCATTACTGGGAGATTTTTTTTCTCCTGATATACTTATAGGGTGCTGACATCATCAGTGTTTAGAAAGGGGAATGAGCATCCTGTGGTGTGTTTTCCCAGTTGCTAAGAGGAACATTACCCTCACACAGACTTGCACACAGACCAACCACAATCACCCACACACACACACACACACACTCTGGATAAGCTGTCATTCCCTAGGGCAAACAGCCTAGTGTTGACCTCTACACCCATATGTTTAACTGTCAGATGCACATTATTTGGTGCTGATAGCAGTGTTTGCAGGTCTTTATTGCCATAACATTACCTGTTTGTATGAACAACTTGTGTATCTGTGGACGATGTTTGCATATGGGGGACATCCACTATATCATGTATGTCTCTGTAGTCATTTAAGTGTGAGCACTGGTCAGATTGCTATAATGTTGTTGGTTACTGGAATAACACGTACATATACCAGATATATGTGGCAAAATGCTAAACTGATATTTGGACTAAGTGTGAGAGCATGCCCAGTTCAGCCTTCCCATGGCATGTTGTGTGAAAGATGTCTCATTTATCAAAGTGTGTGAGCATGCCCAGTGTGAGCTTTCCATATGTTGAACTCTGCAGCCCATCACATTTGTGGATGAGTGTGAACTTCAACAAATATCTCCTGTTTATGGTTGTGTGTTCTGTGTCATGTTGTGTAGTTACTGTCCAAATGCTTTTTGTGTGAACACAACAGGGATTATACTGTGCCTGCAGGTTTTGCATGGGATACTTTGCATACAATTGTCAACATCTGTTCATACTGACCTAACACTGTAGTACCGTATAGTGTAGTGGTTCAGTACTTTCACTGTGGTGGACAGTATCCTGGGCTTTAGTCCTATCACTGCTTTACATTTTCATAGTGAGCACAACAGCCTGGTTAGGGTCCAGTTGTGCACATCTGCACAAAGGCGGTGCCTCTGGACCCTGGTAATTACCGCCCCATAAGCTTAACAAGTCTAGTCTGCAAAGCTATGCAGAGGATCATAATGGAGCTCATAAACAAAGATATAGGGGACATGCAGACATTGGACCCATCCCAGTTTGGCTTTGTCAAGGGCAGATCATGCCTTTTGAACTTGGTCGACTTCTTCAAAACAGTCACTAAGGCCATTGATGAGGGAAAGGCAGTCCATACAGCCTACCTTGACCTTGCAAAGGCTTTCGACACAATACCCCACTCGGGTATTATAGAAAAACCTACCAACTTAAATGTAAACCCATATGTCACAAGATGGGTTGCAAACTGGCTTAAGGACAGGACCCACAGGGTTAGAGTTGCTGGCGCTATGTCAGACTCCAAGCCAGTCACAAGTGGTGTCCCACAGGGCTCGGTCCTTGGCCCCCTATTGTTCGGCATCTACTTCTCAGAAGTACAGGCCAACATGGGAGGACTTTGGCTGACAAAGTTTGCAGATGACTGCAAACTGGGCGCCATAGTGGAAAGTGCATCAGACACGGATATCCTTCAGAAGGGACTCACGGAAACTGATAGCTGGTGCCAGAGCCATGGCCTGAAGTTAAATGCCAAAACATGTATAGTCATACCCTTCGGGAAAAGCAAGGTAACCCCAAGCTACCATATAGGTGGCAATCCTCTAAGCACAGAAGAGGTTATCAGGGACCTGGGGACCCAGGTTGACAGTGGCCTTTCTTTTGACACTCACATTGCTAAAGTGGTTAGAAAGACCTTCTACATTGCCCACCTGATCATGAAGGGATTCACATCCAGATCTAGTGAGGTCATTGTTCCCCTGTACTCTTCACTTATCAGACCAATGATCGAGTACAATGCCCCATTCGGGATGTATCTCACCCGACATCTGCAGCAATTGGAGAGACCCCAAAAGTCCCTCACCAAAAGGATAAAGGGACTCCAACATCTGTCATATGCTGCCAGATTGAAGAAACTCCAGCTCTATTCAGTCGCATACCATCTGCTCAGAGGTGACATGTGCCTGATATACAAGGCCATGTCTTACAAGGAATTAATGGACATGCTCCACCGCAAAAACTCCAAATCCACCAGAACCACTAGGGCAAGTGACTTAAGCCTTAGCAGGGATGTAAGTAGGACATGCTGGAGGGATAGATTTATCACTCAGAGACTCCCTATGCTGTGGAATAGAATCACGGTCCATGTGAGGCAGAGCACCTTGCTGGCTCTGTTCAAGAGGAATCTTGACCTGTGGATGGGAGATCGTAGGTTTACCCCTGGTATCATCTCTGTGTCACTGCTGGACAGAGGCACAACAAACTAATGGGCACAGTATTGTTTCCATATAAGAGGTGGCGTAAGCCACAAAACTCTGGGCTAGGCTTATAAATGCCTTAGGGCAGATAGCCTAGTATAAACCTATGAACCTATGAACCTATTTGACCATGTTACATTATGTTCAGATATTAACTACTTACAACAGCCCCGTCCAACATCAGTAGTATATTCCACAACATAGGCGTACATTGGCAAACACTACCGATGTGCCCTAGGCCATTTCTAATGCTAGTCAGAGAGTGTGTTTGTCCTTCGACACATTGTAAGTGTAGTTTGCCATGACATATGTCATGTTTAGTATACTGTGCCTCTGTCTACCCGTGACATAACAGTGATACCCAGGGTAAACCTACCATCTCCCATCCACTCATTAAGATTCCTGTTGAGGCGAATCAACGAGTGACTCTATGGATAACCTGTACTGGTAGTTTACTCATGCGTGGGGGTGGCTTCTGTGTTATGGATAATGCAGTACAGCTTGTCCTATGTATGTCAGTGCTGGGGTTCAGGTCCCTCATGTGCATAGCTCACTGCCATTCAGATTGTACAAGGTGCAGCATGTCCATTGATTCCAGCTTGGACATGGCTTTCTACATCAGGCACAGCTTGCGTCTGGGTGGCCAGCATGGCAGTGTGTGGAGTTGCACTCTGTTTAATCAGGCAACACATTACATCTGTTCAAGCTCTTTGATTCTCCTGGCGGGGTACTGTTGTGGACTTTACAGTTGATGGAGGTGTCTGCTGAGTTACACCCCACAGGGGCTGTTGTAGTCAATTGTAATGCTGATAAAGGATAACTGCAGAACCACAATGACCCCCCCTTATGTAGATGTCATAACCTTCATGATTAGGTTGGTATATGGATTGTTTCTGTTAACACTACAGCCACATGTTTGTCCAATGCAGGATATCTATCACCTTGTGCACCCAGGTCTGTCATTACATGTTAAGTATGTAATGGGTTAACACCTATGTGGTAATTGGTGGTCACTTACTGTATATCCACAGAAGTTGACTATACAGTTTTCTCCATTTAACATGCTGACATGGTTATGGCACCAGTTGTCTGTTTCTATGTGGCCCTTTTGTGGGATGCTTGTGTCAGCTGGAGTGTCAGATATGTTGGGCGGTTTGTAGTCCTCTGCAAACATGTTCAGGCACAGTCCTTACATGTTGGCCTGTACCTATGGGGCATATATACCAGATGGGGAAGGTCCCAGGACCAAGCTTTGTGGGATACCTGTTATATGTGGTTTGTAGTCTGACATGGCTGCAGCATGTCTGACCATGTCAGTTCTGTTGTTGGTCTGGTTTGCAACCCCTATAGTGACATAGGGGTGTATATATAAGCTGGTGAGCATATCTATATTGAACATGTAGGGTATTGTATGGAAGGCTTTGCAAGGTCCAGCTACACTGTGTGGACCACATTGCCCTCATCAGTGACCTCAATTACTGTTTCAACTGAGTCACACATGTTTAGGGGTAGGATCTGCACTTAATAAACCCACACTGGGTAGGGTCGGGTGTCAATAGATCCCCAATATCTGTATGTCTGCGGTACATGCTGATCCTTTCCATAGCTGTGCAGACCAAGCTTCTCAGGATTCTGTGGTGGTTGATTTTAGTATCCATTCAGGCGACACCTTTCTTGAGAACGACCACTGTTGTTGTACACTCCTCTTTGGGCACATATCCTGTGGTAAGGCTGACATAATGTCAGGGAGGCAGCAGTCTGCTGGGAAAGATATTTTGCATTATGGGGGGGGGGGTTGCACTGCACCTGTCAGGATGTATGTTGGCAATACGTGTGTGTGTTTGGTATGTTGTTTGTAATATTTGTGTGATCCAGAGCATATCTGGGAATACACAACACGCTCTCTACCATCAGTTGCAGCAGCCTTGGGGTTATCCTTAGTGTCCTGTACAATTTGTATCATAATAGGTTCATAGGTTCATACTAGGCTATCCACCCTAGGGCATTTGTAAGCTTAGCCACAGTGTGTGTGGCTTTTGCCACCCCTTGCTAGGTGAATATTATGGCCATTTATGATTTACTTAGCTGTGCCTCTGTCTGGACATGACACAGTAAAGATCCCCAGTGTACATCTACAATTATCCATCCATTTTGCAAACTTCCTGCTGAAGAGTGTCAGTGAGGGGCTCTGCCTAACATGTAGTGGTATTCTGTTCCAGGGTGTGGAGAGACTCAGGATTAGGTATCTGTCCCTCCAGCACATCCTATTTGATTATGTGTTGAGGTTGACATCTCTGACTCACACAGCTCCGATGGCTTTGAGTTTTCTTGGGTGGAGCATGTCCATTACTTCTGTGTTGGACATGGACTTGTACAACAGACATACAATGCCTCTGTGTAGGCAGTATGTGACTGCATTCAGCTGTGGTGTCTACAGCCAGGCAGCATATGAGATATATTTGAGACCCTTTCTGACTCTTGGTGAGGTACCTTTGAGGTCTTTCTAACTGCTGCAGGTGCCAGGTAATGTACATCCCAAATGAGGCATTGTACTACAATATGGTCTGATAAGGGAACAGTATAGGGGCACAATGACCTTTGTTGACGTAGATGTGAATCCTTTCATGATACAGTGTCCAATATAGACAGTCTTCCTAGCCAAATTGGCGATGTGACTGTCACATAACAGGTTACTGTCCACTTGTGTCACTAGGTCCCTGATTACTCCTTCCACACATAATGGTTTACCACCTATGTGGTAATTTGTGTGTACCATGTTTTGTATTTGGTGGTACATTCATACTGTCCACTGTCTTCAGGACAGTGGGGTGGGGTGGGGTTCCTGTGTGTGAGAGTGTGGTCTGTAGCATGCTACAGACTGTACAGCAGTCCTGCCTATGGTTAGTTGCACATGGGTGGACTGCAATGACATAAGCATTGTCAGTTAACTGGACGTATAGGTGTCTGTGCTGAATATGGATACTCACCTTCCTTTTATGTTTTGTTCCAGGTTTTGTGGCCATAACACATGATATGTGGTATTACCTGATAGTGCTGGTGTGCTGTCACGAGGCTTGCAGCAGGTTTCTATCACTGGACAGACATCAATGTTCTCCATACTGGGGAGGGCCTCAGGAGCATGCATATTGAGGTTTACACATCTGGCATTGATCAGCATTACCCTTCTGTTTCTTTCCAGTTTTGTTTTCTATGGTGGTGTGTTAGTCTTTTCGGCCTTGCCTACGAAAGGATCTCTGTAGGTTGCAAAAGCCTTAGGCAATATCCAGACGCTCATGGGTAACAGGTGAAAGCCATCCCTGGAACAGCAGCATGTCTCACTATGGAGTCACCTATTACAACTCTATCAGGCATGTTGTTTCTCCTTCTGTCCTGTGACTGTTTGGCACACCAGCTTTGTGTACTATGTGTTACATGTGCTATGTCTGGAGGTTGTTTTATTGGGTATCTGCTTTGGAGGCTTGTGTTGGTGTTGTGTGTTTGTAATTAGGGCCTCTGGGAATGTTTTTGTGTTTATGTGTTTGGTTTACAGTCGTTGTAGGTCTATGTGGGACTGGGTTTGTGGTGTATGTGGTTACCTTGTCCTCCTGACTAGTTTTGACAGTACTGATTTGGGGGTGCTCAGGCTCCGGTTTGGCTACCTGGTTGCGTCTATCACATATATTTGTATTTATTGGGGTGAGTTGTTGTTGTGTGTGTACTTGGGACAGGTGTCACATTGCCACTGGATTCACAGATTCTACTTGTTTTGCCTGGCCTTAGTGGATTGTATGTGTGGACACATTTTATTGCCATACTAGTGATCACTGATTACTTCACTTTTATGTTTGATCTATCATGTGGTAGCTTCCTCATTCTCTTCAATGGTTTAGTAATTGCTGGAGTCCAGCATGCCAGATGCCTGGGTGTATGGCATTGTGTCTTGTTGTTATTTGTGATTGCAGACTCCAAGCACTCTTGGCTGTGTTCATGGTATGCCTGTATGACATGTTCTGCAGTGTGTCCCATATTCTGGACTTGCACAGGGCCTTTCATGGATTCCACATTGGTTTGTAGGGGTGCAAGCTATGCTTTATACATGTGTTTCACTATGGTATTCTGGCCAGGGACTGGGGTCGGGATGTGTAACTACAGTGTGATTACTCTATGGTCTGGTCTTACCAGTGAGGGATACACTTCTCATCTTGACATCCAGTACACATATTTCTGATTATCACATCCAGTATGCTTACCCCTCTTGTGGAAGTGTTACATTTTGCATGTCCATTTTGTTTGATGGATTCTGGGAAATTGTCTACAAATGTGTCTGTGCTAGTATAATACAAAGAGTATAGTGACAAATGTCTCAAAAGCTGACTTCACACTTCTTCAGACTGAGATGGTATCCTTTAAGCCCACTGGGCCAGTGGAAACCACAACACACAATGGTGACTCCTTCACAAACGCTTTCTACGGACATCTCCAAGAAAGCATGGACCAAGCAATCACAAATACAACCAAGACCCTCTCCACCAAGGGAAAGTGGCCTGTCTGGTGGACCCCAGCCATAAACAAACTGTATAACAACTGAAGAATACTAATGCAAGACAGAGCTACATCTCCTAAAGGGAAGGCAGCTGTGATCAGCACTAGTAAAAAGCTACATTCTCTCATACGGACATCCAAGGTCAACTTTGAGACAAAAATCACCAAAGACAATTAAGATAACCACAATGCCTTCTTCAGTTATGTCAGAAACCAGGGTGGAAACCCTCAGATATGCTCAGAGTTGGTACACAACAACATATATTTCAGTGACCTGACAGATATTGGCAACATTCTGGCAGACAGGTTCAGTGCAATTCCCACCCCCCCCACCCCCAAAAGAAGATAGTTATCACAGCTGAATGTAACCTCACTGTCATCTCAGATGTCCATGTGAGAGCCACACTCAGCAAAGACAAGAACACAGCATCAATGGGACCTGATGGTATCCCCAGTTGTGTGCTATGTGAACTCCAGAAGGAGATAAACCCGTATATACAAATGCTATTTAACCTTAGCCTTGCTACAGGATATGTACCTGAACACTGGCGTACAGCAACAGTGGTCCCACTCCACAAAGGAGATGCCTCCACAGACTCTGGGAGCTACCACCACACAAGCTTAACCAGCCTTGTCTGCAAAGCTATGGAAAGAGTCATTATGGAGCTCTTAAACAGAGACATTGGTGACCTACAGACCCTTGATCCCACCCAGTTCAGCTTTGTACAGGGCAGATCCTGCCTTTTGCACCTAGTTGACTATTTTGAAACTGTCAGTAGGGCCATTGATGAGGGCTAAGCGGTCCACACAGCCTACCTGCACTTGGCTAAGGCCTTTGACACAATACCCCACTCAGGCATCATAGACAAGCTCAACAGCTGAAATATAAAACCATATGTCACAGGATAGGTTGCCAAACGGCTAAGAAACAGAACCCATAAAGTCAACATTGCAGGTGCTTTGTCAGATTCAAAGCCAGTCACAAGTGGTGTCCCACAAGGATCTGTCCTGGGACCCCTCTTATTTGGCATTTACTTTTCAGATGTGAAAGCAAACATAGGAGGGTTGTGGCTGACAAAGTTTGCAGATGACTGCAACCTAGGCACCATAGTGAATACATCAGCCGGCACACACATCCTACAGAATGCCCTCACAAAGACAGATAGCTGGTGCTGGAATCATGGCCTGAAACTGAATGCAACTGATGTGTAGTCATCCCCTTTGGGAGGAACAAAGTACCCACAAATCAATACATAGACAGCAACCCACTGAGTACAGAAACAAATCAGACACCTGGGGACCCATGTAGATAGTGACCTCTCGTTTGACACCCATGTTGCCAAAGTGGTTAGAAAGACTTTCTATCTTGCCCACCTTATCATGAAGGGTTTTCCATCCAGATCAAAGGAGGTCATTGTACCCCTATACTTCTCCCTTATCAGGCCCATGATTGAATACAAAGCCCCATTTGGTATGTACCTCACCCAGCACTTGCAACAGCTGGAGAGACCCCAAAAGTACCTTACCAAGAGGATCAAGGGTCTACAACACATGTCATATGCTTCCAGACTAAAGGAAATCCAGCTTTATTCAGTAGCATACCGCCTACTTACAGGTGACCTATGCCTGACATACAAGACCATGTCCAATCAGGATTTGGTGGACATGCTCCACTGCAAGCAATCCAAATCCACCAGAACCATGAGAGCTAAAGATTTGAACCTCAGCACATACATGTATAGGACATGCTGGAGGGACAGAGTCATAACTCAGAGGCTTCTCACACTCTAGCAAAGAATCCAAGTTCATGTTAGACAGAGTCCCTCACTAACTCACTTCAAGAAAAATCTGGACAAGTGGATGTGAGATTGTACATTTACCCCAGGGGTCCTCCCTGTGTCACTACTAGACAGAGGCACAGTCAAGTTATTCGATTAAGTAAGGGGGTCATAATGTGTCACTACTAAGTCAGAGGCACAATATTTGGAATCTATTCTGTGCACTTATTACCACTATAAGGGGTGGCAATAGCCACATCACTATGGCTAGGCTTATAAATGCACTAGGGCAGATAGCCTAGTAGTAAACTATGAAACTATGAAACTATGGTGTATGTGTAGGTATTGTCAGTCAAGCAATATAATGTGGTTTGGGGGGCTTGATATCTTCCTGTATTCCAACATAGGCCTGGTGCAGTTCCTGCTATTAGGACAGTGGTCTGCAGCAAGCTATATAGTAGTAGGCAGTTTTAGCCATTGGTATTTGACCATGGCTAATCCATGTTGCTTCTTGTTGTGGTACCAACATGGGGGTGTGGTTATCCATGACATGTATTGCTAGTCACCCTCGTTTTGTAGCTTGTTCCATGTTTTTGCAGCTGTACATCACTGTATGAGGTGTGAACTGGTAGTGTTAGGGTGCTGATGTGGGCTTTGACCCAGTTTTCTATTACAGCACTGATATCTACATTCTCTATACTGTGTGCGTTTACACTGCACACATCTTGCTGTTTATACTTCTGGCATTGGGTAGCATTACATCTAGGTTCCTATCCCTTGTAGTACCTATGAAGGTGGGTTTGCGTTTTTGTGGTTTATGATTGGTGAGGGTGGATGTTAGTCAGGGTCCTCAGGTGTGCATATGGTACATGGTGTTACATTACTTAACACATGGCATTCATGCCTCAGGTGGTACTGCAGGGCTGCCTCTGTCGGATGCACATACTACACTCCCTGTACATGTTTGGAAGCAGGTCGTGTCATGTTAGGCGTCCCTGTTACTATATGAGTGAGTAGGAGGGGGTATCAGTCCCAGTGTTCCTACTGAGCCAGTGTATGTGCTATGCGTTGCCTCTTTGCCAAGGCCAGGGCATACTGGGCACGCCTCCTTCTGCCTACTGGGGCAAGGTCAGGTTGTTCCTCCTCCGAGTCACCCTCTGCCTGTGGTGGCCTTGGCAATGGTGGGGGTATGTTTGGCCCAGCCCTATGCTGGTCCTGCTGCAGCTGTTTCCGCAGGATCATATTATGTAGCATAGCACATATCATGATCATTTGGGTACATGTAGTTGGTGTGTACTGCAAGGCTCCACCAGATGTGTCCAGACACCGGAACCGTGACTTGAGCAGCCCAAACACACGCTCTATGACATTACGTGTTTGTGCGTGTGCCTCATTATGGCGTTCCTGTTCGGGTGTGTGTGCATTTCTGATGGGTGTCATCAGCCACGGCTCAAGTGCATAACCTGCATCCCCCACTAGGTGTCCGTGTGGGAAGTCCCCACTGGCAAATGATTGGTACAGCTGCGTCAGATGCCAGATGTGGGAATCGTGGTAGCTCCCAGGGCAGCCAGCACACACATTCATTATTATGCCCTGGGCATCACACACGACCTGGCAGTTGATGGAGGGGAATCCCTTGCGGTTAATATAGGCTTTACCCCGCTCACCAGCTGGTGCTTTGATGCATATGTGCGTGCAATCTATTGCACCTAGTACCTCAGGGTATCCCGCTATTTGCTGGAAGAGATGCATATTGCTGGCCAATACCTCACGGGCATTGGGGAAATATACATGATCACCGACATGTGCTGACATGGCATCCAGGAACTGGTGCAGTACCCTGGAGGCTGATGCCTGTGATATCCCCATCATATCACCAGTTGGTCTCTGGAAGGTACCTGTTGCTAGTATTCTTAGGCTAACACATACCTTGGTTTCCACTGGGATGGGTTCCCCTGTGTTGGTTCTGTGTGTGAGACGTGGCCTGCACAGCTCAACAAATTGCTGCAGAAGGTCTCTGTCCACTCTGTAGCGCTCTACTATCTCCAGCTCATGTAACCCATGGTAGGTGACCCTGGGCCTGTATACTCTCCTCCTTCTCCTCACTCTGGGTTGTCTGTCAGCATCTGCATTGTCACCACCCTCAGCAATTCGCCTATGCCTGATTATAACAGCTATGGCAGCCCCTAGCATTTCTGCTCTGAGTTCAGCTTTTTTCAGTTTTCAATTCTGATAGCTTACTCCTTTCTTGCAGTATCTCTTGTGAGAAACACCCTGCACTGCTGTTTGCAGTGTTTTAAGTGCTGGGTTGGGCTTCTAGTCTGCCTGTGTAATTGCCTGCTTCCAAATGTTTCCACCAATTAACTCCACAAGTATCCTCTGGCAGCTTCCTTGTATTCTGGTTGTTTCCTGTTTCCTCTCTGTTTCCTCAGGGGGAGCAATGTGCACACCAGCTTAAGCACGCTCACAGTTACTTAAACGCGCGCACACATCCTTACACGGTGTGGACTTGGCTGATTCATGGTAAAACGCATGCACATTGCCTTACACACGTGCACGCCCGCGCAAACCGTTGTAAACAGTTTGCAACACGCTCCCACATGTTGAACCTGCCTTACACGCGCGCACACGCGCGCATGCACGTATATCAAGAAAGTTTGAATGTAGGGATAGTGTGCACCCTCTATTTCTTGACTTTCCTAGTGTTCTGTTGGGACACACCTCTCTCCCTGATGTCTGTCTGTCATCTGTCACGTTACACTGCCCTCCAATGTGATACATTTATTTCTATCATTCCCCCCCGTGATGTCACCTACCTCTTACTCTATTCCTCCCCCTTCTATAACTCTTACACTACTCAGAAAGTGCTCATTACCTATGTGGCAGTGTGATTCAGTATTGTAACCCTCATTTACATAGGATTGCCTAGTAATGCTTAGTTACATCTCTTACACTGAGCTTCCCCCCCTTGGCAACCACTACACGGTGGCCATATTGTTTTTGGTCTGCTAGTCCCTGCATTGTCATTCCATGTAATATATAAAACCCATAATTGTGGGCTTATAAGCTTTGGTTTTCACTTTTAGGCAGCGCACCCCGTTTGCGTGGGTGTGCGCTGCAGTTAAACATCAAAATCCCCCGAAAAAAAAAAAAAAAGTTATTTTAAATAATTTTGCAACACTTTTTAATGCCAATGGCCACATATTTGGCCATTGGCATGCTAGATGACACATATGCACTCTTTATTTGCAGCTGACATAGCTCCATTGTCAATTTTGCAGAAATGTACTCAGTTGTCAGCTGAGTACATTTCTGCAGCTAAAACGTCCGTTACATGGACTGGTTTGGGCTTCCTGGATCACTCAAATACCTCATTTGCATATCTTTGAGCTGCAAATGAGGTATTGAGCATTTCCACGCCCAGTCCGTGTAAGAGACGTTTTAGCTGTCTCTTACACGGAGGTTTGGGCTGTTCCTGGATCGGGAGGCTTACACTACTCTTAAACTCCGTGTAAGCCTTCGTGAATCCTGCCCCATGTCTCTACAGGTTGCCTGATAGGAGGTCTGCTATGGAAAACTCCCTTGAGAAAGATCTTGCAAAGTCAGGTGGAGATATGAGGGACGCCATCCGAACCGTTGTGGAAATTGGAAATAGCTGCTAAATGGACTCGAATAGTAGAAGCTGATACCCCATTGTCAAACAACTCAGCAAGATACTGGAGTATAGCAGGTGTAGGAGTTGAAAAAGGATCTAGCATCTGATCTTATTTTTGATTTCTATTTCAGTATTTTTAAATTATTATTAATCTTCCTTCTCTAAACTATAATTCTTATGGTATGAGCCCGAGTATCGAAATTTCGTGCAGTGACACGCACTTTTTCCTCTGTGTTGATCTGTATGACAATAAAGTTTACTTTGACTTTGATTATTATACCAGATAGCGAATCTTTTCCACTTGTCCCTGTAAGAGTTTTCTGGTGAATGGTTTATGGGAGGCCAGGATAATATCACAGACAGGTGAGGAGAGGGTTTCCTGCCTGGCGACTAATGGAAGTGGAGAAACCAAGCTGTCAGCTTGAGAGTGGACAGATTTGTGGGGAGTCAGCCCTTATGGGTGAGACATCAGGTCCTGATGAGTGTCCAGGATCCAAGGAGGTTGCAACAGGTGGGGTCGGAGGAAGGGAAACCACACTTGTCGAGGCCAGAAAGGGACAATGAGGATCACTTTGCATCTCAACCGAATTGCTTTCTTTAGAAATAGGGGTATCAAAGGTATCGGAGGATAAGCATAAAGGAGACCCACGGGCTAATTGTGAGTCAAAGCATCTCTTGGTGATTCCCAGTTTGGGAGAAACAGGGCAAAGTAGCTGCTGCATTTTTTGTTTGAAGGGGAAGCAAATAGATTGGAGCAAGGCTGGCCCCAATGGCTGAAGATTTCTGCTGTCACGTTCAGGTTGAGAGACCACTCGTGTGGACGGGGGCCTGTTGCAATCACGTTGGAGCTCCCCGGGATATGTGTTGCAATTAGAAAGCAGTTGGAAGCTATTGCCAATGCAAAATTCTCTTGGCCTCGTGACATAGGGGGTAGGATTTGGTCCCTTCCTGCTTGTTTATGTACCAGACGACAGAAATATTGTCTGACTGGATTGCAATCTTTCCCCATGGAAGGAGCGAAGGAAGCGCCTGTAATGCTAACAGCACCGCTCTTAACTCCAGAACGTTGATAAGCAAGTTGTCCTCCAAGATGGAGCACGTGCCTTGGACTGTCTTTCCTAAAAGTGGCCCCCCTGCCCTATCAGGGAAGCATCCGTGGTCACCTTGGCATTGGGTTGGGGAGTCTGGAAGGGGCAGCACCAAAGATTCTTATCTGTTCTCATCCACCAGAGGAGATCTTGTTTTCAGGAATTGGTGATGAGGATCTGTGAGTTTAGAGGATGGAGGCTGGATATCCACTGGGACAAAAGGAGCCATTGTAATAGTCTCATATGCAATCTTGCCAGGGGAACAATCAGGATGGCTGCCACCATAGACCCCAGAGCCTGTAAAACTACCCTCACAGACACCTTCCTTCGACAGAGTATCACTTCTACTTGCAATTTTAACCTCTGAAGTCTGTGAGGAGGGAGAGAGACTAGGCTTGTTTGAGTATTGAATACTGCTCCTATAAATTCCAATTGTTGGGTAGGGTGAAGGTTGGATTTCTCCCAGTGTATCATGATGCCTAGAAACTCTGCCAGTGCTAGAGTGTGGCAGAGAGCCATGACAAGTAGGCACTTTGTGGGGGTGGAGAGGAGCCAATTGTCTAGATATGGAAACACCTGGAATCCCTGAAGTCTCAGATGAGCTGTTACCACTGTTAGACATTTCGTGAACACTCTGGGGGCCATCAGAAGACCGAATGGCAGGACTCTGAATTGGTAATGATTGGCTCCCAGCCAGAAGCGAAGGAGACTCCTGGAGTGCTTGTCCATTTTGATGTGGTAATACGCATCCCGGAGGTCTATCAAGCACATCCGAACATCCTCCCGAAGAAACGGGAGAATGGATTGTATCGTGACCATGCAGAATTTGGTCTGAACTGCTAATTTGTTTAGTTGGCTGAGATCCAGAATGGGTCTCCAGTCCCCGGTCTTTTTTGGCACCAAAAAGAATCTTGAGTAGAAACCGAATCCACACTGGTCTGGGGGGACTTGTTGGATGACTCGTTTTAGACACAGCTTTCTTATTTCTGAAGCTGCTTCTTCCCTTTGACTGGGTGGAACATCAGGAAGGCATTTTGGAGGTCTTGGGTAAGAGATTAGAGGGATGTAATAACTTCTGGAAATTATCCTCTGCACCCACTGATCTTTTGTAATAGAGAGCCAGGCAGCTTGGTGCAGAGAAAAACGAGCCCCAACTGCTTCCAGAGGAAAGCAATCAGGCAGCACTTCAGGAGTGCTGATAAGGTCGTCAGGAGAAAGAATCCCTGGAGTCCTGATTTTGGGGATCCTCTCTGCCCCTAAAGGGGCATCTTCCATTACTGGAACCCCCTCTGCCTCTGGGGGGATCTACATCATGTGCACTATGGAAAGGGCCTTGAGATTTTTGTGCCATATCTTTCCACTCCTCTAGTTCCTGCAGAAACAGTGCTGAGGTTTGGAAAATGTAGGCCAATGGCAGACAAGGTCTTTCTGTCCTGCTCGTACCTGGCTAATGTGTCCTTCACTTTAGAACCTAACAAAGCAGACATTCAAGAAGAAATACTTGGAGTCTATGAGATCACAAATGCGCATCCAGGCATGGCATCTCATAACTACACCTGCACTCGCAGCTTTAGCTACCCCTTCAGTTGCATGGGACAGCAACCTCATGGGCGAGTTGGAGATCGACTTTAGGGTAGCAAGCTGAGAAGCAACTTTATTGCGTGCCCCATCAGAAACTTGACCTGTGAGGAATAATTGAGCTAGAGGGAGGTACCTGTTCTGAGAGGGTAGGTGCCAACTGAGTCTCTGCAAGAGAAAGGGCCCTCTGTATAATCTCGAAGGCCAGCCCCCCTGAAGAGGGAAGGGAGCTCGGAACTGGGGTCATTCCTCGATATGAAGAACCAACCCCTGAGACCAAAGCTGGAGCCAAACTAACTCAAGCCAAAGCCCTGAGGAGCAGGGATGGTTCTGAAAAACCTGGAGTCAAGACCTGCTCCCCAGAAACAACAGGGTAGCCACAGCTCCAGGCGGTCTCCAGTTCAGAAATAACTGAAGAGCTCAGAGTAACTACTGTCTCCAAAGAAGCAAACAACTGCAGAGCTAGCAGAGTAGGTGCCATGAGATCCAGAACAGGGAATTATAAGTCCTCAGAGGAGGTTAGAGGAGGAGTAGTTAATGGTGTGAAAGAAGTTTTGGTACCAAGACCCAAGCAGATCAGTACTGAAGGGAGGGGGCCTGAAAGCCCTCTAGCCCACAAGATTTTATTCAGCAGCTTCTCCACGTCGAGTTCTGAGAGACTTCTGGTGCAGTGAACTGATGAAGTGGAAGAGGACTTAGGTCTCTGCAAGAATACTTCTGGGAGCTCCCCAGCAAAGGGATCTAATGATGGAGAGTACATAGTTCTTGGCAAAAAGGTCTTAATAGGCGAGACAGTAGTCATTTCATGTACCAAGGCCTTCAACATTGAAGGGCTTGAAATTGTAGTCGGTGCTGGAACTGATGTCTTTGGCACTGGGTGTCAACAGCAGATGCCTGCAGTTCCGTGGGACTTTCAGAATCAACGTCTTCAATTTTTGACTTTTGGAACCAATGGGGAGGTCGGAACTGAGATACTTCTTTTTTTGGATTTTTCAACACAAGAAAAGGAGGAAGGCAGTGAAACATCAGTCTCAGCTTTATCTTCAGTGATAACACTTCCCCAAAACTTACAAAAGTAGTCTTTTCAGAATACATTCATTATGCCTTTCCATCAAAGCCCTATGGCTAAAGGCATGACAGATGCTGCAGACTTCCTGTAAGTGGTGGAGGCTGAGAGAATACATACATAAAGAATGGAAATCTGAGAAGAGAATTTTATGGCCACACTTCTGGCATTTTTTGAAACCAGAGGGAGCCTTACCCTTTTCAGCCATGATAACACGAACAGTAGTTAGACAAAAGAGAGCTAACAAAGAAAAATATCACTCTTTTAAAGAACAGATAACAGACAGAATGTTATTTTTGCTATTTTTTATATCTGGAAAAAAGGCAGAAGGTGAAGGAACTATCAGCAATGATAGCTGAAGAGATACACTAGCATGTGCAGGGATGAGGAAAACTATGAAAGAGAGGGGGAACTATCAGTGGTGATAGTGGGAAATACACAAAAGTGTAAAGGGGAAGTATCAGTGATTATACTTAAGGGACACACTAAGTGTATGAATAAAGATAAAGAATAACAGGAGAGAAGCAGAAACTTAAGAAAAATAAGAAAAAAGTTACCTAAACTCACTGGCACTCGAAAGTAATTGCTAGATGTGACCATTTCACAATGCAGCAAATGAGGTCTGAGGTAATTGAGAGAAAGGGATTCTGGGTAGAGGTGAAGCTCGAGAGTTTTTGGCTGGCACGACCTGTAGTAACAGCCAAGTCGGTTCCGATTTTGGAACCAAACCCATCTGTCAAGGATAAGATGAAGATTGACAACATCAGATATCCTGTTTCTTACAGATTATTTATATATGTCCTTTGCTTGGTCTACAAGTCAGAGTCTGAATCAATTTTTGGATGTCTTCACCTGGGGCATACTACAAATAACAAATATCAATAACAGAAAAAGTGGCAGGAAAAATAAAAAATGCTGTCTATGATAATGAAGTTAGTCAATATTCATTTTACTTTCTTCATAAATTATATCTCTCACACACACACACACACACACACACATACACACACGTATATATATATATATATATATATATATATATATATATATATATATATAGAGAGAGAGAGAGAAGTAGAAAATGTCAACATTGTATTGTTACAATGACATTTTTTCAAGGGTGATAAGTTATGACCTTGGCATTTGAATCTATGACCTTATGAGCAGTCAAGTAAGCTATACAGCTGAGTGCTTACCTGAATCAGTTGTGTACCGATCCTACAGCCCTAAGGTACCTGAAAAAGAACAATGAGTACAGGACACATCAAAATACTCTAAGCACAGTTGCATTATCTATGACTTTAAAATGTTGTGTAATACTAACTTTGCTCGCTATCTTTGGAGACTTGTGAATCCATGTCTGCCTTTGCACTAATATCAAAGTTATTACCAGGGAAGTTCCTCAAAAAATCATATTCTGAGAGATGGACCAGAAATTCTTCAGTGTCTGTGAGTTTTGGGAAAGGTAAACCACCCCCAAGTGTGGTATTGTGTGCTGTGATGATTTCCTTTGCTTTTTTACGTGCAAGTTGAATCATTTTGCAAATCCTGTTGCGGCACTGTGCACGAGTCCTTCCATACCTACTGACTGCATTGATCCGCTGCAGCAACACCTCCCATAGCTGGTTTGTCACTTCTGATCTGGGACTACTCTTGTGCACCAAACGGAGACCATGTTTCCGCAGGGCTTGCAGAAGGATTGCATTTTCCTTATAGCTAAAAGCTTCCCTCTTCTGATGTTGTCTGGATTTGGCCACTGTCAAATCTGCAAAACATAAGAACCATGAGAATACCTTAGTATGCAATATAAAACTTAGTAGCACATGATGCCATACATCCATCATACTTCCTTATCCTGTTACTGAACAGCATGCAGCAGTCAATATATTTCAGTAAACGAACAGAAAGGTAAAGGTACTAATATCGACAAAAGCATGAAATGCAGCATAGTCACTGATATATTGCTTGGCATACCATTAGCCTAAAGCTCAGCACAGTATTAGCCTAGCATTGTAAAGGAAACTGCTCTGTAAGTTGTAAGCACATCAGTCATATCAAAACAGAGTGGAAAATCCTGGAAAAGTACAGCTGAGTAATATAGTTACAATACCAAGGATCTATGAGTCAAGGTAGCTATAACAGGAAATTATAACATTTAGTCTTCCCCTACATCCTGTTCCCTTTTGGTTTGAATAGATATTTCTACAGCTGTCCATTATTCCCTATGAAGTAGTGAAGTTACCTCCAAAGGTGCAGGTTGCACTTGTATACCACTAGAATTCCACAACAGTTAGTTCTGTTCTTTGAACCCCTAAAGGCCTCAAAAGAAAACAGGTCTGTGACAGACAAATATCCAGTCATTAGTCAAAATATTATATTGCAAACAAACAGACAAACAAAGTGCAAAACACTTATAAAGCACAACTTCTTCTTCTGGCTTTTCCCAGTTAAGGGTCGCTGCAGCGGATCACCTGTCTGCTCATGATTGGCAGTGGAGTTTTACAGTGTTGAGTTGCCAGCCCAGTGCCCAACCTTCCACAGAAGGCACACACTCACACCTAGGGCCAATTTAGAGTATCCATTCCACCTACAGCATGTCTTTGGGATGTGGGAGGAAACTGGAGCACCTGGAGGAAACCCACACAACCAGGGAGGACATGCAGACACTGCACAGAAGGCACCCCAGTCAAGGATTGAACTGGAGAACCTCTTGCTGTGAGGTGGTAATGCTAACCGCTGCACCACCGTGGCCACCCTACTTACAAAGCACAACATTTTCCATAATAACAATCTACAGTTTCCTATAGAATATGAAGGGATGGTAGCACTACTGTTACAATCTCCCTCTTCTGGAAGACAGTACAATTGTGTAAGTAGAACTTACTATTATACCAGATGTTTGAATAATCACTGCTGTAGTAGCCTTAGATATACAGATTATATCCTACCAATGCTATAACAGCCAACCAGCTTGCTTCAGGGCACCTTCCTCATGCCCAACCTATCAAGCAGCTTGAGCTGAGCTGAATAAATAACAAGTTTCAGTGTGAAATCCTTCACAGATTACCAGCAAGCACTAAGCCCTGAGAGGACAATGCTAGGAACAACAATAAATACATGTCCACACCCTGGCATAAAAACACACTAAAAAGAAGGGGGGGTGGCTATTGGAGCAGTGATCATTTGAACATCTACTGTTATGTTAAGTTTAGCTTACACATCTGTACTATGTTGATCATATTGATCACTGTTGCAGAAGCCTTAGCTATATGGGTAGATTAGCTTAGCTAACTACATTAGACAGCTCTTGGAGAATGATGCTAGCAAAGTGTTATCAAGATATAGAGAAAAAATAAAGCTTATAGTGCTTTGTAAAAGTATATATAGAGGATCAAGTAGCAGCTTCTAGAATACTTCTAGAATCAAACCCTTTCCTAAACGCCATAGACAAAGCCAAGGCCCTGGTAGAGTGGACTTAGCCCTGACTGGAATCATAGCCGGCCTTAGGCATAGGCCAACTAGGTGGCCACCTAGGGTGCTGCTGTAGTAGGGTTGCTCTTCCAGTATTTATTTGGTGTAGGTAGACCAGGATGTGGGGCATCCAGATGGTGTGGTAGGGGGCACAGTGGAGCCCTTTTGCCTAGGGCACCAGTTGACCTAAGGCCACTCCTGCCTGGAATAGTTTTCTTACAGTAAGTATAACAAAAAGTAATAGCCTTAGTCAACAGTTTGGAAATAGTCTGTTTTGACACAGGTTGTCCAGTCCTCTTATCTTCAAAAAAATAAGCAATTGATCTGAAGATCTGAAATATTTAGCTCTGTCAAGATAGCACCCAAGTTGTCTGTGGACATCCAAGGTATGGAGTATCCTTTTTTCCTAATTTTTATGTTCAGAAAAGAAAATGGGGATATGAATTGTTTGGCTTAAAGTAAACTCGGATACCACTTTAGCAATAAAAGAAGAATTAGTTCTTAAAGAAACACTGTTCCTATGGAAAATGAGGTATGGTTGACTCACCATAAGAACTTGCAACTCAGATACCGTTCGTGCAGAGATCAGAGCAATCAATAAAACTGTTTTCCATGTTAAAAACCTCAAGTCAGCCAGATTAGCTGGTTCAAATTTGAGCAAGTGCTAACTTGTTTAACACAAAATTAAGATCCCCATGAGGGGCCACCAGTTTTCTTGGAGGCATCTTAAGCAAAACCCCCTCTTCAAGAACATTTTGACATGGGACTGCATTGAAAGAGGAGGATCCATAGGCAGGTATGCTGGAATGTCTGACAAATGAACCTTGACAGAGGAATAAGAAAGGCCATAGGATATTAACTCACACAAATAATGTAAAACCAGAGAACAACAAAACCTGAATGGGTACTTGTTATGTTGTTTGCACCAACCAGAACACCTTTTTTTCTGTTTGCTAATATATGATTTTCATATAGATTCTTGCCTCCATTATCACCTGTACATTGTCAGTAAACAGGTACCTAAAAGTAATTAAGATCCTATTATCCAGGCAGTCAATTCAAGATGACTGATGTCAGGGTGTATAAAACACCTCTGTTCTTGTGTGAGTAGAGCCAGTCTGTGAGGCAGCTTGTGGTTATTTCCCCTTGCCATTTGCAAAAGAAGGGAAAACCACAACTGCCTAGGCCAGAAACGAGTCACCACAATGAACTTGGGGGATTCCTTCTGAATCTTCAGAAGTACCTTGGATATTAGAGGAAAGGATGGAAAGGCATACAGGAAAATTCCTGTTCAAGGAAAAGAAAAGGCATCCAACTTCTAGGCCTTCTTGCATGGAGTTTTGTAACAGAATCTCGCCAGTTGATTATTCAGAGAGGAAGCAAAAAGGTCTACATACGGAACTCCCCACAGACGGATCAAATCTTGGAAGACTCCCTGATCTAGTTTCCATTCATGAGGGTCTGCCTTGGTCCTGCTCATCAACCACACACATTTGCTCTGATTGAGTATATGATGCTTGTAGAGAGAGAAAGAGATTGTTCTGTGAAGCTATATCCCAAGCTATCATGGCTAGTCTGCAAAGGGGGTACAGCTTGGTTTCCCTTTGATTGTTGATGTACCACACAACTGTGGCATTGTCTGTAACAGCTTAAAGAGGTCCAGAGGACCAAAGATGGTTCAGAGAGTTGAGTGCCTTGACCAGGGCAAGTACCTCCTTGATATTTATGTGTTTCCATCCATCTTTGGTGTCCCATACCCTCTACACTTTTATCACTCCTGAAACTGCTCCTCAAGCAAAGTCCAAAATGTCTGTGATGACTGACTACTTTGGAGCAGTGAGGGAGAAGGGGAGACCTGGATTTAAGGATATCTGTTGTCTCCACCAAAAGATTTCTCTTCTGAATACCCCCCCAGCACTGGGATTTGAAAATATAGAGTGTTGATGCTGGGACCAAAGGGATTTCAGATACCACTACATGTTTCTCCAATGGAGTCTTGTCAGGGTTATTATGAGAAAATGAAGTTATGTTCTCACCATAATGTTCCATGTTTGTTGTCCTTTATCTCGCCTTCCTTCTTTCTGGTTGGGTTCAGAGCTGATCTCGGCTCCGACTCGGCCACTTCTAAAGCTCGAAGAGTCCTTACTGGCTAGAGGCTAACCTCTTATTCCAGCATGCTTAGCGGTAGTAACCCAGATCTTGTTTGTGAGAACTAACCATTAGATAGGAGAACTATAAATTGCCCAATAAAGGAGGTAACTAAACAATACTGCTTCCTTGTACCAAAAATAACAGAACAACAATGATGACAAGGACTATACCAATAGCTGAAAAGCCAAGTAAACTCAGCCAAATCAGCCAAAAAAAAGGAAATTCCTCTCAATCATCCAGGATGGGGGAAGGAGGGAGGGATGCAAGAAGGAAGGTGAGATAAAGGACAACAAACATGGAACGTTATGGTAAGAACATAACTTCTTTGTTATGTTGTCCATCTTGCCTTCCTTCTTTCTGGTTGGGACAGCATCCCCAGCACCTAAATCCTGGGTGGCTCACTGGAAAAGAGACTTCAGAACCGTGGAACCAAAGGATGCCCTGTTCTGAGAGGCCATGTCCACTTTGTAGTGAGTAATGAAGGTATGGGGAGAAGCCCATGTTGCTGCCGCACAAACAGTATCTAATGGAACCTTAGCTTGAAAAGCTATGGAGGTAGGCAAGGACCTAGTAGAATATCCCCTTGCTTTTCCCGGGACAGACACATTCCGAGACTCATAAGCATAAGTAATAGTATTGGACAGCCATTTTGAGAAGGTCACTTTGGAAACTGGTGAGCCTTGCTTACTCTGAAAGAAGGATACAAACAGCTGATCTGATTTTCTGATGTCCTATGTAATTTGAAGATAAAATCGTAACTGCTTGTGGACATCCAACTGATGTAACTTATACTCTGCCTTGTTGCCATAATTTGGAAAGAAAACAGGAAGTTCAATTGACTGATTCAAATTATACTCTGAGCAGACTTTTGTTAAAAAGGAATGATTAGTTCTAAGAGATACTCTATCCTTGTGAAACATCATATAAGGTGGGCAGATGGAAAACTTGGAAACCTGCCTAGCTGATGCAACAGCAATGAGGAAGGGAGTCTTCCATGATAAGCACTTTAGAGGACAAGAAGCAACTGGTTCAAAGGGAGTTAAGATCAGACCTGCTAGTACTAAATTTAAATCCCAAGGATGGAGAGGTTCTTGGATAGAAGGCCTTAATAGGGTAGCACCTTTCAAAAAGGCCCTACCTAGCTTGTGGACATGAGGTTAGAACCTAGGAGACTCACATCAAAATTAGAAATAGCAGCCAGTGGAACTTGAATTGTAGTAGCTGCTACTCGTTTCTCAAAGGTTTCTGCCAGGAAGAACAAGATTTTTGAAATTGGAGCTGTAAAGGGATCAATGTCATTTTGTTTGGCCCAGAAGGAGAACCACTTCCATTTACTAGCATACAGTTTCCTAGTAGTTGGTTTATGAGAATAGACTAAAATATGTTGAACCATAGGTGAGATATCTGGGAGCCTGGCTAGGACTGGAATTGGAGAAACCAAGCTGTCAGCTTGAGAGTTTGAATGGAGGGATGAAGAGCACCTGACTTATATGCCAGAAGGTCTGGAACCAGGTCCAGAATCAAAGGCTCCTCTTGCAGGTAATGCCAAAGGAATGGGAACCATATCTGATGAGGCCAGTACAGGGCAATGAGGATCAGCTTATGACTCAGTAACTTTGCTTTCTGAAGAACTTTTAAATTAAAGGAAATGGGGAAAGGCGTAAAGAATTGGGGAGGGGGGCAATTGTGGATAAGTGCATCTCTGGGTGACTATCCCGGTGGGGAAGTAGGTTGAAGTAGCTGCTCCATTTATTGTTTAGGTGAGAGGCAAAAAGAATGCAGCATGGCTGGCCCCATCTGCGGAAGATCATATCCGCCACATCTTGTTTCAGAGACCACTCGTGGGGCATAAGAATTGCCCTGCTGAGCTTGTCCACTATCACGTTGGACTTCCCCAGGATCTGTGCTGCAACCAGAAAATTCTGAGAGGAAATCCCCCATTGCCATACTTGAAGGGCCTCCTGATACAAAGAGTAAGATTTGGTTCCGCTCTGTTTGTTGATATACCACACTAATGACATGTTGTCCATCTGAATTGCTATATAGCCCAAAGGAAGAGAGTCATGAAGTGCTTGCAATGCTAATAACACCACTCTCATCACCAGGACATCGATGTGCAAACAAATGGTACTCATGAGGTTGCCAAGTCCCTTGGACTGTCTGTCCCAGATAATGCCCCCCCCCCCCAAATCTGGGAAGCGTCCGTGGTAACTGTGGCTACTGGATGGGGGCTACAAAGGGCCTGTCTAGAGTGACTAGGGAAGAGTGGAGCCACCACTGTAGATCTTTCTTGCAAGCATCTGTGATTAAGATCATGTGTGACATTGGTAGATCCTGATATGACCACTGAGTGAAGAGGAACCATTGCAAAATCCTCATATGGTAATGAGCTAACAAGACTAGAGTAATGGCAGCCGCCATCAAACCCAAGACCTTTAGGACTAACTGAGCCTAAACCTTTGACTTTGACAAGAGGAGAGAGATCTGACATCGAATGGCAAGCACCCTTTCTTGTGGGAGCTTGGAAATCATGTCTCTTGTATTTAGTTGAGTGCCTATGAAAGTAGTACACTGAGAGGGCAACAAGGCATATTTTTTGTAATTTATTGTGATTTCTAGGCATGCACAAGTGTGAATCATGTGGTTCCTGGCCCTTAAGAGATGATGCTTAGTGGTGGCAGTGAGGAGCCAGTCATCTAGATAAGGAAACACCTGGAATCCCAAACGTCTTAGGTTAGCTGTCACTACTGCCATGCATTTGGTGAACACCCTGGGGGCTGTGGTGAGACCAAAGGGCAGAACTCTGAACTGGTAATGACTGGCTCCCAGCCAGAAGCAGAAATGTCTCCTGGACTGCCTGTCTATTTTTATATGGTAGCACGTGTCCTAGAGATCGATAGAGCACATCCAATCATCCTGACCAAAAAGAGGAGAATGGACTGCAGTGTCACCATCTGGAACTTGGTCTTCTTTACTGACCTGTTTAAAATGCTGAGATCCAGGATAGGTCTCCAGTCCTCTGTCTTTTTTGGAACTAAAAAGAACTTTGAGTAAGTTCCGGATTCTATCTGGTCTGCAGGCACTTCCTGAATGGATCTTTTTTGCAGCAAAATTTTTACTTCTAAGGCGGCTTGATCCCGAAGATTGGGTGGAACATCTGGGATTGATGATTTTTGACTTCTTGGGAGTGTTTCGGAGAAGGTAATTTTGTAACCCCTGGATATTATGCACCGTACCAATGTGTCTTCTGTTATATCTTGCCAGGCTCTTGGTTACAGTGATATTCTGCCCCTGACTGCCTCCAGAGGTGGGCAGCCAGGCAATCCTTCAGGGATTCTGAAAGGGCCTGGCAGAGAATGCAACCCTGTCGCCCTGTTGCAGACCCCCCCCCTGCCACGAGGTCGGCGTCTCCTGTTATTATTTCCCCCTCTGCCCCTGGGGGAATTATCTGTCTGGCGAAGCTCCTTGGGATTTACAGAACCACATTTTGCCACTCGTTTGGCCTTTGGGATAAGGCTGGGATGGAGTGGAAAAACAGAATCCTATGGCAGAGAGTTTTGCCATCTCGTTCACTCCTGGTAAGAGTCTCTCAAACTTGAGGCCTGAACAAGGCCAAGCAATCAAAGGGGACATTCATAAAGGAGGACTTGAAGGGCTCCGCAAATTGACAAAGGTGCATCCAAGAGTGTCTGTGAAGAGCCACTCATGTACCTGCCACCCTACTCACTCTATCTGCTGTGTAAGAAATCAGGTGCATGTAGAAGTTAACAATGGAGGTTTGGGTCACTAGCTGGTTAGCCAACTTGGAAGTCGCACCCTCAGCTGAAGGATCCTGGAGGGTATCTCCCAGCTCTTTAACGAGATCCCTCTGAAGTCTTGTGAAATGTATCAAATAGTTCAGCGACCGAAAAATAAAGGCCGCTGAAGAGAAAACATGGTTCCCATATCTATCCATGGCTCTAGACTCCTTGTTTGGTGGATGGATAAAAGAGGATGTCTCTGTGAGTTCCTTCTTGGTGGCTGCTGCCACCACCATAGCATCAACTAGTATGCCTTTAAAGAGAAAAGTCTTGTCCACTGGTGCGGTCAAGAATTTTTTAGGCCTTCTCAGAATGGGCTCCATGGTCTCTGGAGCACTCCATGCCTTTCGAATCACTACAGACAAAAGTGGGTTGAAAGGCAGAGACACCTAGGAGGTGGAAGGTTGGAAATCAAACGCATCCAGGTACATGGACTCATCCTCAGAGGGGGCAAGGGACTTCCAGTTTCCCCTCTGCTTAAGGATATACAGGATGTCTAAGAATGAGACATCTTCAGAGGGGGACTGTGGGGACCCTTCCGAGTCATCCAAGTCCATGTCAGAAGTGATAGACTCAGGGGAGTCCACATGCTTCCTCTTACATTTTTTCTTCCTGGAAACCTCCTTTCAGGCATGCTCAGGAGAGGTCTCAGAAGAAGAAGGGTCTCCCTGTGGGGTGTCCTGGGGCATCAGCTCCCTACGCTTGAGATGGTGAGAAGGATCTGAGGCAGACACCAGTATCGATGGGGATGGAGCCACTGGAGCCGAGGGTTGTGCTGTCTCAGTGGACAGCACACTCCTCATCACCTCGAAGGCACCACGGTCTGGAATGGAGGAAGGCTCCAGCGCCGAGGAGCCTGGAGACCTCCTCCACACAGAAGGCGATGGCTCTGAGGCAGATGTGGGAGCCAAACTCACCTGTGCAGAGGCCCAGAGGGGGGGAGCGGGGTTGGACAAGGGTCCAATGCCACTTCCCCCCTCAGAGCCGACAGAGTCTTGGCTCCCAGACCCCCAGACAGAGCAGACTATCGAGGATGTCGGAGTGGATGTCGGAACTGACAAGGCAAGGGTTGTTGGAACCAACGGTTCCACCACTACTACTTCCATGTATTCCGGCTCTGAACTGGACACAGTCGGGGGAGGAATAGAGACAGGGACTGGTTCAGACAATGGTGCCACTTCCTTCTGGGTTAGGCCTGAGCAAATACCCGTGTCTTGAGCAGCCTCTTCACCACTCTCTCCACATCATCATCCAATAAACTCCTGGATGATCGAGAGGAGTGGGCCGAGGACTGGTGACTACCTGCCACTGACTGCAAAAGTGGAGACTGAGGCACAGATCTCACCGGGTCCAATGAAGGAGATCTTGATCTCTTTTGAGTCTGGGACAGCTCCGAAGCCACAGATTGAGCCACCGGAGAAAAGGACTCTTTGGAGCCAACAATCCACTCTGAAGGTTCAGAAGTTTTTGATTTTGACTTTGTCGGCACCAAAGGTGGAACCGACGAAGATGCCACTTTGTCATCGGATTTTTTTTAAGGGCTGAGTATCCGATGCTACTTCAACTTGAGGTTTTAATAACCCTCTCAAAATAAGTTTGTTGTGCCTCTCCTGAAAAACCCATGTGCTAAAGGCATGGCAAACAGAGCATGAGTCCTGCAGGTGGATCGCACCCGAACAATAAACACAACTCATATGCCCATCTATAAGGGACATTTATTGGCAACACGAGTCGTATTTCATAAATCCTGACTGCTTTGGAGCTTCTTTAGACATTATAAACACAAAAGGACTAACAACTGGAAAGTGTGTTTATTTATTTATTTTTTTTAAAGAAGAAGAAAGAAAGGAGGAGAAGAGGAGGGGGTAGCCTCTAAGTTAAATGGCTACTGCTCCCAAAGGGAGAAGGCCTCTAACTAAAACAGCTTCTCCATAGGTAGCAAAGAGGGATAAAGGGACAAGATAACAACCCTCAAGACAAAAACAGGCCATTAACAACAACACATAGGTAAAGGCCTGAGAGAAACGATGGCCTAACAACAGCAAAAACAACAGTAATGAGGTTAGGGGTGATAAAGAAGAGGAAAACTCTAAACTCTAAGGAAATTTAGCCTAAAACAATAACAATTTTGACAGAAAAAATTCACTACTTAAAAAAACACAATTTCACCAGCACTTAACCACCGCTTCTTTATTCAAGTGATCTGGTACCTCGGCAATTCGCCTTCATGGATCACAATGCATTCCATCTTCAAACAAATATATATACACATCATACAGCTGTCAATAATTCAGTTAGCTAATTAATTCTCTATAAAATGGAATGCATTGTGATCCATGAAGGCGAATTGCCAAGGTACCAGATCACTTGAATAAAGAAGTGCTGGTTAAGCGCTGGTGAAATTGTGTTTTTTTATTTCTTTTATCTTGGTGTTTTTTGAAAATTCACTACTTAGCCTGAGCCAGCAGAAGACAATCTCGATGCTGCAAGTGGAAAACGAGATCTGGGTATCTACTGCTAAGCATGCTGGGATAAGGGGTTAGCCTTGAGCCAGTAAGGACTCTTCAAGCTTTAGAATGGCCGAGTCGGAGCCGAGATCAGCTCCGAACCCAACCAGAAAGAAGGAAGGTGAGATGGACAGCATAACATTTACAGATGCCACGAGACCCAAAATTCAGAGATATCCCCTCGGAGTGGCCAAAGTCTAAGTGGAAAACATAGAAGTAGATCTAAATAAATATCTATTTTTTTCCTGTGGAAGAAAAGCTCTTTAAACTGAGGTGTCTAGTTGACATCTGAGAAACACAATCTTACGTAAAGGAGTCAAGTAAGACTGTTTAATGTTCTGTTAAACTCCCAGTTTGTTTAAGAGATATCTCACCCAAGAGGGAGCTTCCTGCCTCTTCGAAAAAGACTCTGCAAAGGTAAGCAAATTGTCTAAATACAGATAAATGTGGATACCCTGTAACCTACAATGAGCTATAACTGGAGCTAGACTCCACTGGGCCCATGCCAAAAATAACCCTCACTACTTACAAATTTAACACTTAAACAACATCTCTCCTCTAACTCATTATGCCCATGTCAAAATTAGCCCTATCTAGTAAAACAATTACCTCTTTTTCCCGTGTTCCACTCCAACTCTGACACTCCTCTTTCCACTCCACTATTACTGTTTTTCCTATACTTTTTCTCTTTGCCTTCCTCTCCTACTCTTTTACTTATCCTTGGTAATCCCTCCTCTATCTTGATCCCTACTTTTTTGTTTCAACTTACCTCTTCTAAATGTCCTCACATCTGTGAACCCTTCCACTCTTATTATCTTTTCTCTACTCATAATGTATGTACCCCAATATGTTCTAAATTTCTTACTCATAATGTATGCACTCTAATGTTCGAAATACCATATTTAAATTAATGCCTAGGACTGTTACTGTATTTTTCACTCTAGCTAGCTATGTAACTGCAACTATATTTCTATGTTTTCTCTATTGTCTCTAGTTATCTATGTAACTGTAACAGTATTTCTCTGTATTATTGTAATGTGTAACATCTGAAATGTATGTGGAGCTTTTCTCCCAGGGCCTCCACTGAAAATTGAAGTTGCAAAAGTATACACATTTTTTCCAATGCCTGTCAATAACTTTCTCATCCTTAGAAAGTATAGGTTAGCAGCAGTTGGATCAACTAAAGCTATAACTGTTGGGTCAGGTTTGGGAATAGTACATACAAATGTAAAAGACTGAGGAACTTTATACATCCTATTTGCCTTTTTGAGGGTAGCTGGCTGACTATCGGGAAAATTGCAGGCAGTAAAAGATACATCCTCAAAAGTAGAACGAAAAGGATAAATAAGCATAGATTCTGGAAAATCTTTCTGTAACAGCTCTTAGTCTTTTCTGAAAGACTGAGAACTCTCAGTTTTTTCCAACTGAAAGCCCTGGAACATTCTAGCAATAGTCTTAGAGAAAGAGCATCCTCCACAGGGAGAATCAGAAACCAAGCTCTCTTCTGGGTCTGAATTAGAAATCTGAGGAATAAGCCCTGTATCTGCTCCTACATCTTCCTGTTCAGATTCAGAATCTTGAATCTCTTCTGGAAAAGAGGGATCACTCTTTCTTTTACCAGAGACTACTTTACAAAAAGGGTCAACAGCCTGAAACAAACCCTGAGACAGACCCAGTAAACTACTCATATCCAAAGAAGTTTGAGGAAGTGTAGAAACATGCCTGGGTTTCCCACTTCTTTCTGACAAAAAAAATTGTGCCAGCAGTAATACTAATAGCTACAGTTGCTTCTCCAGGGATGGGCACAGCATTCTGTCACAACAGGAAAACCTTCCCTGTTGCCTCTCCCAGGACCAACAAGAGTAACTCTCCCACTAACAGGATCCCAACAGCTGCAGAGGACCTGTCTAACCCCTAGTACATAGTGGCTTCAGGTGCTACATCAGAGGATCCGAGATAAAAGATGAGTGGTCTGAGGTACAAAATATGACCACAGCAGTGTCATCCACCTGCAGCTGAGACAATCTGCTAGCCTGACGTGGTGGCAAAGGCTGTTTGCTTAATTGTTTCTTTTTGTGGCTAGAAAAAGGGCTGACCATGGGAAAGGTAGTCTGTTTCGTGGTCAAGCCAAAATGGTGCCTCTTTCCCATGGAAGGCAAACAGTGATTGCTGGAAAACACTACCAGTGCACAAAAGTTATTTTTTTACAGAAAAACATAGTAAAAGCACTTTAAAACACAGTGCCAGCCCCACAAAAGAAAAAAAAATAAGCATAATTTCTCCACAGGAAAAAATGTTTTCAGTTACTTTGTACTCTGACAGAAAAAAATGAGTGCTCTTTTGATAGTACATTACAGTCTTCACAGAGTAAAATAAATAACAACACTCCTAGATTTAAAATAACTTTCCCGAGGAGAAAAGTAATAAAACATCAACAAAATGAAGAAAATGGATTTTTCCCCAAAACTAACTTATCTGCCCAACAAATTAAAGCATAAGCCGACCATGGATCCTCAAAAGCTACAGAGGAGTGTACGCTACGAAGGGTTTCACACCCAAACTTCTCTTTAGTCAACTCAGCTTGAGCTGCCTGACTGTTTGGGTGCGTGGAAGGTGGCATGAAGCTTCAGAAGCTGGCCTGCTGTTATATCCTTGGCAGGATATAACCCATATAGCTAAGGATGCTGCTGCAGTGATCAATATGATGAACATCTCCTGTTATGATAATTAGCTTAAATGCCTGTGCCAACTTGTTCAGTAGGAATAAATCATATCACAGCATTTGACTAAAGCCCCAAGCAGAATTTGGATAACCATGAGAGGAGGATAATTTTAAACTCTCCTGTAGAACACCTGAGCAAAAAACAACTATCTTACTTTAGAGTGTATCTGCAGTGTGTAGTGTTTAGTGAAGATGAGGATATTAAAGTAGCAGCATCTAAAATATCTTAAAAAGTTTCTGAGATTGTCACTGCATTCATGTGATGTGCTCACATAACTCCCTTCAAAGGCTTGTTACACTTGTCATAGTAAAAATCAATAAAATGACCTGCCACAGTCGATTAATTTTCCTGAACTTATTTTTTTTCATTCTTGTATATCTTATCTGTCTTTGCATATCCAGCACTTATATAAAGAAACTCTTCTTTGTTGTGGCTGTTTGGGTTAAAAGCTAATAATTGAATTTATTGAATCAAAATCACTGATACTATATCATAAATGGGGGATTCATTTTTAAGGACACTTTCATTTTAGAGCACTGTATAACATAGCCTGCATATAACAGCTTGTCACTCAAACTGTTCTCCTTGATGTTTCAGTCACCACAAATAATGTATTTCAAAATAAGTACTGTCTGTCTGTTACATCATCTAGAAAGATGACCTTTGCCAGCATGTATCCTCTTGGAAGTTTAAGCAGTTCAACAGGTTAGATATATGGCAGTTCACTGACATCAGGCCTTCTGATACAGTCCAACAAATAAACTTCCACATTTTCAGGAAATATGTCCTTGTATTGGTCAACTGGCTTCTCCCAAGATGTTTAAAATGTGGCTAAAGAAGGCATCAATGTTTAGGACAAAATTCTGACCAACAAGTTGATAGGTTGGGTCTATATTAAATCATTGAATGCTTAGAAAAGCAAACAATGATTTATCGATCCCATGTAAGCGAAAGCTTACAAACTCGAACACTTAGAACAGCGATTTTTTTTCCAAGGGAAAAAAAAATCGCTGTTCCAAAAAAAAAAAAAAAAAACAAATAAAACCCCACTTAAAACATAACATAAAGTGGGGGGCTTCTTTGCCCCCCACACCCCCTGACATGGGGGCCTGTGCCCCCCACACCTCCCTACTTAAATATACCAACTCTGAGATCGCATGACAAAAACGGGAAAGAATTCACTTATCTGCTGCTTTGTCATTTTGCCTTTTTGTCTTTTCAAGTTCGAGCACGACCATCTTCGGTCATCTTATAGGAACCCGATAAGTTTATTGTCTTAAGATTTTTATGCAAAAACTTGTCTTGTTGCTGGGTTCCTTAGGATTTGTGTAGAGGCAAGGATCATAGTGGAAGATTGGTCAGTTTCAGTATAAGAGAAGACCATTATTGTCTTAGTGAAAAAAGAGTGCTGTTAGGATGATCCTGTCTTTTTCTTGCTTTACCTTCAACAGTGCCTTCTGAATCAGTGCAAACAGTAACTACACATCTATTAAAGTGGAGCTGTACTGTAACTAGCTAAATTGTTGCCCTAAGCACTCCCAAGAATGACAGCCCCCTCAACTCAAAGTTGAGGAGCATAAAAAAAAGGTTTTCCAAATATGGAAGTTGAGAACTAGAAAAAAAGTTTAGCTCCTTGCTACAGTTGCAGCAACTATCACTCACACACATAAGTGTGCATACACAAGCACTCACCACCATCGCACACGTGTGCATACACAAACACTCGCCACTAACACACACACACACACACACACACACACACACACACACACACACACACACACACACGCACACACGCACACACGCACACATACACACACACACGTGCATACACAAACACTGTGTAACAGCTACAGGATCACCCAATCATGGCTACTTAAATAAATGCCATTACAGTATAATCCCACTTGATGAATAACTCTGTTACACTGTCAGTAGTGCTTGCACCCAAGGCAGTTGTCCTATTCTCACTGCAGTCCTGCTTTAAGGTTGAGTTCCTTGAAGATGGAAAGTGTTTATCCTCAAAACTGCTTTTAAGGAATAAGAAAACAGAAGGTTTGGTGTTGGTTGTTGAGTCTGTGTCAAAGATATGCACTTTTAGCATAATCCACTTCTATACAATGCCTTGGAAGCTGGCTCCAGACTTCTCATTTGTGAACTATAGTTATTTCCTTCTTAAAGAATCATTTAATGTATTCTGCAATCCTGGAATATGTACTTTTGACAAATTTAAGCTGTGCTGCATGTCTCTTTTTAGATCTTCAAAGATCTGATTCCACCCCACCCCCCATACTGATTCATCATGTGACTGCTGTGTTCATCATAGCAAACTGAAGAAGGACTGTTTATAAAAGCAGTCAAGAATCTTCAGATTACTTCCATTTCGTTCAGGTTGATGTGCAATGACATTTCCTGATGAGACCTGTTGCTTTAGGCTGAACCATCAATGAAATGATCTTCCAGTACATATCTGCCTGTTTAAAGAAAAGGATAAAGGCTATGGATTTATAATGACCTTCATCCTGTAGTAAAATACTGGATTTTCTCAGCCTCCATTTCCCTACAATGCGACTATAAGTGAGCAACTTAACTACCATTTCATCTTTTTTATATGCTTAAACTTATCACTGTACAAATATAAGAATGTACTATTAAGTATGGAAAAAAGCACAACTATTACAAAATATGAAAAGTTGCCTGAGCAAATGCACCATACTTTACAATATTACATGAAAATAAAGTAAGATTTAAATTCTAAATTATTAAATACAGCTTATCTAAATGTACAAATTAAACTCCATACCAAACAAATGCCTTATAAACTCTAAACATGCTCAGCAACCAGTGATGACTTAAGTTTATAGGTTCATAGATGTATACTACACTAATAACAACTGGGGCCTTTATAACCCTAGTCATGCATCCCAAATCTCTGATAAGTTCTGGTAACCTTGATAGATGTAAGTATGGGGCTTGGGAGATGAAACATTACAAGCAGGAGCCTGGGAGATGAACCATTTACAGGCTACCTTTGTCCATTAATGACATAGGTGCCAAATCAGGGATGAATTTCCTATCCTCTATCCAATGTCCAAGTTTTCATGTGAATTGGGTTAGGGAGAAACTCTGCTTCCCATGGATGGAAAGCCTGTTCCAGAGAAGGGGTAGTCTCTCGGATAGTTACCTGTCTCTCCAGTGGGCCCCATTTATATCACAGGCAAGGTCTGAGTCATGGTTAATTCTGATGCAGTTTGTTTTGTGGATATGCAGGTGGTCCATAAGAGTAGGGTCTGATGATGCCTTGTATGCCAAGCATAGATCTCCCCACAACAGCCTGTGGGAGACAGAATACAGGGATAGGGCTTTGAGGCAGTCTGCATAACACTAAGTAAATGCTAAACTGCTGCCCTTCTTGGCCATTTTAAGCCTAGCAAATTTCCCTTTCAAAGGTGAGAAATCCTGGACTTTGTATTTGTGAGGTAAATACCTTAACCATTATACCAAATCCAAATGACTAAGGATGTCCCAATACTGATAATCCAAAAAGGCCATGCACAGAAATTCACTGCAGCAAAGAAAAATATAGCAGATGCTAGGACAACTTTAAAATGCTGGATAATAAAGACATCCGAAAGCCATTTCCACTCAGAATTCACCAAAAGCCACACACAGAAACACACAGAGCCATAATCTAGGAATGTCAAGCTCACCAACACTGAAAAAAAAATCCTGGACATTGTAGAAGCACTCCTACAAGGTTAAAGTTCACTATAGCATTAAGACATAGTGCAACAATCTGGGATACCACAAACAAAAACAGTTGCAAGGCAATATTAACCCTAGGGCAGTAATGAAAAATGGAACTTGCATATTATTGCAACCAGATTTCTAACCCCGTGTAGTGCCTGATGTTATCGTGAACTGACTTTATATTAAACTAAAAAGGGGTGTGTGAAGTCCAAATCAGTTTTGTATCACCTTGGTTCTGATACAAGAACAATCAAATAACCAATTGCACTTTTACTTCAGCCCTACATGAAGTCAGACCAAAAGAATTCGGTTAGAAATGCACATTTGAAGAAGCACATGAATCAGAAGCCTGAATAGCTGCTGTTAGCTACTGTATGCCTTAAGAACTTTGGTACTTTTCCATTAACTGGGCAACTATGCAGTTCCTGACTTCAGTATATTTATAGTAGAAAAGCATTTTACAACATACAAGCATTTAACTGCTATTATCTTATACCCTTAAACTACATCTACATAATCTGGACTACAAAACTTCCAATTTACACTTCCCACTCCTTTAACCACCTCCAAAACAACTTATCCGGTATCACTTTTTTAAACCCCCTTTCAACCTGTCAGTCCACAATACACATCAACAAATGCATTCCTTACTGAGAAAATCTACCAATTACATTAAAGTATATTACATTTTATAACGCATCATCCTCCTTTCCAAAAAAGTGTCCAGAATTATTCTTATCATAGGCTGCTGACAGCAATGTTTCAGTAATTATGGCTTTAAGAGCCTATCTGTGGTATTACGACTTCACAAATCCTTAAAAGTACACAATTTAGGTGAAAGCTTCCATTCCGATTAGCAATTTACGGGATGAATGTCAGCTGAAGAGAAGCAGAAATACCTTCCCAAAAGTTTTAGGAAGATCATACTTGGATGCAGTTCCATTTCAAATTAAAGTAGATCTACCCACTTTAATTTTACCTTGAGCATAAATATTACAACGTACCCTGCAGCTCTTCTATGGGAATCTCTTCTAAGTTAAAAAAGAAATGGTAACTACCACAATGCTGCAATACATGGTGATGATTTCAAACAAGCAGAGCTGATACCCAACTGTATTAATGTATTTCTTGAAATGCCAATGCTTTGTTTAACTATAACCCTTGTTTCACATGGCCATTCTAGTAAAGGAGTACTGCAAATGCACATGAATAAAACGCGGATATTTTGACAACACCTACATAACTGGTCAACTCAAACAGTGACAACTCCCACCAAAATTATTCAACTAAAACCACACATCCATAAGATCGAAAGTATAGGAAAAATACAAGGTCTGAGACACAGAATACAAAAACAACTTACCACCCATAAACTAACAAGCTGAAAGCAGCATAAAGTAAAACAGGACAAACAATAACTATTTCCCTTACTTTTCCATCTATATTTCATGGCATGACTGTTGCCCCATTAACGGAAAAGTACCAGAACTTTTCCATTTAGTCATGGCACTAAAGGACGCTATCCATGAAGAGTAATTTCCCTGTTATTCCTGGTCTTGTTTCAGAAGCAATGTAATAAATAACAAATTTTGAGTTTACACACCCCATTTCACTGTAACATAAAGTAGTATTCACCAGTTACAGCGACTTTGAAATCAGCTTACTATAATATGTAAGGACCTAAAAAACTTGTGAAACAACAACTTCCAAATGCTTACACACAAAAAGCATTATCGGATATCTAAGCTCCAAAGCAGTAGAACCAAAACAGTTTCAAAACACTGAATACCAAATGTTGGTCTAAGGCCAGCTTCGAGAGAAAAATTGCACAGGACACTAAGGATAATCACAAGGCTTTCTTTAGTTATGTTAGGAACCTGGGTGAGAATTCCCAAATATGCTCAGAATTAGTCCAAAATGACAAAAAATACACCGAACCCATAGACACTGCCAACATCCTAGCTGACAGGTTCAGCACAACCCCCCCCCTCCCCACCAAAAGGGCAAATATCTATCCCAGCAGAGTGCTGCCCCCCTGACATCTCAGATGCTCAGGTAAGAGCCGCCCTCTCCAAAGCAAAAAACACAGCATCAATGGGACCAGACGGTGTCCCGGGCTGCGTCCTACATGAACTCCAAGAAGAGCTAAACCCAAACATAAAACTACTGTTCAATCTCAGCCTTACTACAGGATATGTACCCAAAGAGTGGTGTACAGCAACAGTGGTCCCTCTCCACAAAGGTGGTGCCTCAACGGACCCTGGAAACTATCGCCCCATAAGCCTGACTAGCTTGGTCTGCAAAGCTATGGAAAGGATCATCATGGACCTCATAAATAAAGATATTGGGGACCTACAGACACTGGATCTTACCCAGTTCGGCTTTGTTAAGGGCAGATCTTGCCTCTTAAACCTGGCCAACTTCTTTGAAACAGTCACCAAGGCCATTGGCGAAGGGAAGGTGGTCCACACAGCCTACCTGGACCTCGCAAAAGCCTTCGATACAATACCCCACTCGGGCATTATAGATAAGCTCACCAGCTTAAATATAAACCCCTCTGTCACTAGATGGGTTGCAAACTGGCTCAAGGACAGAACCCACATGGTTAGAATTGCTGGAGCCATGTCAGACTCCAAACCAGTTACAACTGGCGTCCCACAAGGCTCAGGCCTGGGACCTCTCTTGTTCGGTATATATTTTTCGGAGGTACAGGCCAACACAGAAGGACTGTGGCTGACCAAGTTTGCAGATGACTGCAAACTGGGTGCCATAATCGACCCTCCAGCCGACACAAGCATCCTCCAAAAGGGCCTCATAGAAACAGACAACTGGTGCCAGAGCCATGGCCTCAAGCTAAATGCCAAAAAGTGTATAGTCATCCCCTTTGGCAAAAACAAAGTGCTCACAAATTAACACATAGGTGGTAATCCATTAAGTACAGAAGAAGTAATTAGGGACCTGGGGACCCAATTTGATAGCAATCTCTCATTTGACAACCACATGGCCAAAGTGGTTAGAAAAACATTTTATATAGCCCACCTAATCATGAAGGGATTCACATCTAGATTAGGAGAGGTCATCGTGCCTCTTTACTCATCCCTCATCAGGCCCATAATCGAGTACAATGCCCCTTTTGGGATGTACCTTACCAAACACCTGCAGCAACTGGAAAGACCCCAAAAGTACCTCGCCAAGAGGATCAAAGGGCTCAAACAGATGCCATATGCTGCCCGGTTAAAGAAACTCTAGCTCTACTCAGTGGCATACCGCCTGCTCAAAGGCGACCTCTGCCTGACGTATAAAGCCATGTCCAACCCGGAATTAAGGGACATGCTGCAAAAATCCAAATCCCATCGAGCTACAGAGACTTGAACCTCAGCACTGAAATAAATAGGACATGCTGGAGGGACAGATTCATAACCCAGAGGCTCCCTTCACTCTGAAATAAAATCCCAGTCCAGGTTAGGCAGAGTCCCTCATTGACTCTCTTCAAGAGGAATCTTGATGAGTGGATGGGAGATCGTAGGTTTACCCTGGGTATCACTTCTGTGTCACTGTTAGACAGAGGCACAGTATACCAACCTCGAAAAAGGGCATAGCAAAATTAATTTAAAATGGGTGGCGAAAGCCAAACATACTCTGGCTAGGCTTATAAATGCCCTAGGGCAGATAGCCTAGTATGAACCTATGAACCTATGAATATAAACAAGTAGTCCCAAGATTTCAAATACAATTTTCATAAGGTTAAATCATCACAGCAAATATCAAAACAAAATTCACTAAAAGAAAAGCTGAAGCAAAGTTAAAAATTGAACAAAGGCAAACAAATTTGTAGCCATCTTGGTCTAGTCACTTTAGCAAACATTGCTCCCTCATCGCCCCTGAAAAGAGGTTTGTGCCTAGTAGATATACACCAGCTTGACCTGTATGTATCTAAGAAAACAAGGAACTAAAAAATTGACAGATTGCTAACAGTGAGCTTTAAACATTGTCCTTTCATTCTGTCAATGCAAACAATATGATGCAAAAATTTAAGACTTGATTATCCACAGAAGTAAAAGATTTTGCCACAAAAGCTTATTTTAAAAAGTGAAAAACAAAGTACTTGCTTATTATCGCTACCAGATTTTCGCTGTTGGGGTAATACGCATGCTGGCATGAAAATGAATGGGGGAATTAGTGTAAGCTGCTATTTCACGTCTTTACGGAGAAGAAATAAGTTTGGCTTACATTCAGGAAGATAAACAACCGTGAAAGTCTTCTTCCTGTTTTGCATGCTTTACACATGCAAGGTTCAGGAGCTGAGTGGCACTGCAGCTGGCTCACCTATCAGGGGAGATCCACACAAGGACTAACAGTTACCAGTAAAGACTAAGGGCTTTAGTACAATGTTGCATATATAATGAAATTCATAATGGATACTTGGCAGGTCAAGTGGACAGGAAACAGCAAACCAATTATTCTGCGGTTTTCAGAATGCAGCCACACTGGAAGTACTGAGCTTCTCTCTACCCACTTCCAAGGAGGAGTAGTGCAACATGGCTGATGGCAGACACTACAATGGGCACATGAAAGACAGAACTCAGGGTGTGTGCACGGCAGATCTCTTATCACATGAGTATTAAGCCAGGTGTCTGTCTAGCTAAGCTAAAGACTCCACTACAAGTTATTTTCACATGAACATTACGCTAAAAGCTTTAACATAAATATATGCTTTGACAGTATATGTAATATAGAAAAAATAATCAAAATCAGTCTCTTCCCTCATCAACTTCTCGATGTGCAAGAATTCTGGACAATGCCAAAAATCTGGTTGCGATAATACGTAAGTACCGAAAAAATAAATTGTGGATCCTATGGAGACTCAATGGTGATTCATTTGCTGTCCTTGCTATGGATGGAGGGTGCTGCCAAAATAATAGCAGCACCTGCTATCATCCCTCTCAGCAGACTCCGTGTCTCCAATTTATTTATTTGTCCTGTTCCTCAAAATATTTTACTTTTTTTAATTTTCTGGTAAATCACTGTGTCTGTCAATGATGCCAGACATTTGAGTTTCATACTTTTTATCATTCATAAAATTCATGTTAATGCAAAACCTGTTTGGTTTTGTCCCAGATTCTGAAACAAAGGGATTCACACAAAGTGTAGGGGCTGTCCCTATATAATAAATACTTTTCAGACTATAAATGTTATCCCATTTAGGGTGAATGGGATTTATAATTGTAGAACAGAAGGGGTAGTATATGCCATTAGATGTACGTGTAATATGTTCTATATTGGACAAACCAAAAGAATGTTCAAGGTTAGATTATTAGAGCATTTGAGGGACATTACGACAGGTAAGGTGGAAAGTCCTTTGGCCCAACATTTTAGAAATTGCCATGATGGAAATCCTGAAGGACTTGAATCAACTATTTTAGAACAGATTTGTTTAAATAATAATGATAGGGAAACACACAGATATAATCTTTTAAAAAAGGAAACAATATTTATTTTAAAATATAGTACGTAATACCAAAGGGATTAAATACTGAAGAAATAAAAGAAAAGGAAATGGTGCAACAAATAAACTCAGAACCAAAACAAGTGCCAATACTGCAGAAGAGCTGAAAACAAAAAAATCCTTTATAAGGCTTTATTCAATACTCCACGGAAAGCTCAGCAAACACCATACATTAACGCCATTGAAACACACTGCGTTTTCGTCCCAATACAATGACTTCATCAGATAATCAATAGAAACTTGTGTTAAGCTTTTAAACACTCATTAAATACAAAATAACCAATCACAGTAAATCCCTAATGAGGTAAATTAAACCTTTTCCTAAAACTTTATCACCACTCAAGTCAATATTAATTACTCATAAAAACAATTCTTTAATAATAAATAACTAAAATGTACTCATATTGAGCCAGTTCATAAAAAAATTGTGTTTAATAAAAACCTTATAAATTCATTAGATAAGAAATTATTTTAAAATTCCCTATTAGAATGAAACAATAATTATTAGGTTTTGTTTAAAAAAAGTTTGTGTAATTAGCCTGCCATCTACTGGCTAAAATATAAAATGCATTTTATATTTTCCCTGCTTTTAATTTTAGAAGTGGCACGATGGAAATAAATTCATTAAGTCCTGGGGGGGTACTAGCATCCAGGGAGATTTGCCACCATAGTTCTCTGTATTCTAACCTTTCTTCCCCTAACCCTCCCCTCACATCCTTCTTAACCTGTTCTAAAACCAAGAAATAAAATTTAGCATTAGGGCAAATAATAGTATGTTTGTACAAGGCATTTGATTCTTTTTTTATTGTAATTTCATATTTGTGTTCGTAAATCCTTCGTTTTAGTAGCCTCTCAGTTTTCCCAATATAGAAGGAGTAACATTCTAAACATACACCTAAATACACTACCCCCTTGCTCTCGCAGTTAAAATAATCTGTACTAATAATCCACCTATGCCTACTATCTAAATAAATTCTGTCAGTGTTTAAAATACTGGTGCACTGTGGACAATGCCCACATTTATATGTACCCTTCCTGGTCCTGGTACACTTGCCGGGACCACTATGTCCCAAAAGATATCTGATGAAGTCATTGTATTGGGACGAAAACGCAGTGTGTTTCAATGGCGTTAATGTATGGTGTTTGCTGAGCTTTCCGTGGATTATTGAATAAAGCCTTATAAAGGAATTTTTTTTGTTTTCGGCTCTTCTGCAGTATTGGCACTTGTTTTGGTTCTGGGATTAAATACTGAATGTTGTTGGAAAAGTGTTATATGAAATGAGACATTGACACTTTAAAAAAGTTTTAACTGAAATCTGAGTGATTTTTTTAATTTATTGTTTAATTGTTTATTGATTGAAGCTGCTGGTATTATATAAAGTGTGATTAATTTTGTGTATTTAACTCCTTGAAGGCTGTTTGTAGCCGAGGCGCTAGAGAAATAAAATATTTTTTGTGGCTTTGGTGGTATCGTTTGTGTTTAAAAACATGCTGTTTGGTGCTGCAGAGCTAAATCACTGTGTCTGTCAATGATGCCAGACATTTGAGTTTCATACTTTTTATCATTCATAAAATTCATGTTGATGCAAAACCTGTTGTTTGGTTTTGTCCCAGATTCTTAAACAAAGGGATTCAGATCCTGCTATCACCAACAATGAACCCCCACTTTAAACTTTGTTCATTCATTCTGTCATGAATGATTAGGGCAGGATAGCTTTCTTCCATGGAAAGAACAGGTCTGCTTTCTTACACAATCTATGCGCTGGAAATGGTCTCTGTCAATACACAATTTGTAGACTTCGTGAGCATACCTGTCACTTCTAATAGCACACAAAGCGACACTAAACCACCATATAACACTAGTGTCACTTACAGACAAATTGCCTGGCACTTATCAAACATTCCTAGATTCTTAGGTATGTACTAGGCTAGATGACCTTAGACAATTTTGCTAAAGGTGAGAAAGTACAGTTGTGTAAAATCGTATCTTAAAAGTAATGTCCTTCTCTTCACTGTTACAGTATTCTACAGAGAAAGGATGTCCCACCCAGGGCAGCCTGACGCTTGGCCATTATGCAAAAGCCTCAAAAAAGATCTTCTGTGTGCCATACGTCACATTTATGCACAGAACTTATGGCATAAAATGGACATAAAAATGCAGCTAACTAGAACTGAATTACCTCAGAAGATAACAGTCGCCCTAGGACAAAGGAGTCCATGCACACCCAGAAGGAAAAAATGCAAAACAGACATGAGGGACTTGGAGGGGAAGAGCGAATACTGCAATAGTGAAGAGAAAAACATCTATAGTTATGGTAAGATTTTACTGTACTATGTCCTTCTTTATCACTGTTGCAGTATTTTACAGAGAAGGGAGAGTAAAAAAGCTCAAGAAACAGAATGGGAGGTGGAAAGCTGAGAAGAGCCCTCAACAAATCCACATAAAATGGTTTCAGCAAAACCTACTCTGGCCCTAGAAACCATATCCAATTTATCATGCTTAGTAAAGGTATGAACTGAAGACCAAGTAGCAGCTTCAAGGATGGAATTGGTGTCCAACCCCTTGAAAATGGCACCAGAAAAGGCAACAGCTCTACTGGAATGAGTTGTAATAGAAGTAGGCAAAGATTTTCTGTGAAAAGAATTACAGAAGGAAATGGCCTTAGATATCCCAGAGGAGATGGTTTGCTTAGAAACAACCAAACCCAAAAACCTGGGATGAAAAGAAACAAAAAGCTGCTCAGACTTATGAATAGTCCTAGTTTTATCCAAATAGTACCTGAGCCATCTGTGCAAATCCAAGGTATGCAGGACCCTCTTACTAGTACACTGAGGAGAAGGGAAAAAGGAAGGAGTTGTTCCCACTGTTTGAAGGCCAACTCATTTACTACCTTGGGCATAAAAGAAGGATTAGTATGAAGGGACACCCTGGCTCTGTGAAACACCAAAAAGGGAAGAAAGGACATAAGGCCCTGGAGCTCAGAAACCCCTAGGCAGAAGTAAGAGTGAGCAACAAAACAGTCTTCCAGGTACAACATTGTAAAGCATTGCAAAGAAGCAGAATCTGCAGGCTCAAAATGTGCCTGAGTCAATTTTTCCAAAACAAAATTAAGGTCCCAAGAAGGAGGAATAGGTTTTCTTTGAGGCATAATATGCAGGACACCTTTAAGAAATTGTTTGACCACAGAACAAGAAGTTAAAGGAGGATTCAAGGCCAGACAAGCAAAATTGGCTGAAAAATGGGCCTTCACAGAAGAATAGGCCAAGCCAGACTGGAGCAACTCACAATTAAGAATGAAAAAGAGTCCTGGTTACAAGCATGGCACCGGACTGAAAATCTTTTCCATTTGGACATATAAGATTTTCTGGTTGTTCTGGTTGAGGGTTTCCTTGCCTCCTGTAAAACCCTGAGCATCCCCTCAGAAAAGAGGTGGCTGAAAGATATCAAAACCCTATCACCCACAAAATCAGTTGCACAGTAGACATGTGGGGATGGATGAGAGTCCCCTTGTCCTATGTGAGGAGATCCAACCGGTAAGTTAACTTGTGATGATTGCCCCTGGCCAGATGCATTAACAGAGGGAACCAGTGCTTTCCCAGCCAAAAGGGAGTCACTAGTAAGATTTTTGGGGAGTCCAGATAAATCTTCTGCAAGATTCCCAGAAGTAGATGAAGCAGAAGGAAGGCATAGAGAAAGATCCCTTTCCAAGGAAAAGAAGGGTGTTCATCTTCCACTCCAGATGGCATGGCGCTCTGGAACAGAAGAGAGGAAGCTGCCTGTTAGAGGGGAGGCAAAAATATCTATCTGAGGAGTACCCCACAGATGGACAATGTCCAGAAACACATCTCTGTGAAGAAACCAGTCGAGAACTTGTGCTTTTTACCCGCTCAGAGAGTCTGCCAATAGATTGTGCTCTGAAGGAATGTATACTGCCTTAAGAGTTAACTGATAACTGAGAGCTACTTCCTAAGCCTGAAGTGTTACCTTGCAGAGGAGGTAAGATTTTGTACCCCCCCCCCATTTGTTGACACACTACATCACTCTAGTGTTGTCTTTGTACACCTTCAAGGGGTGTGGAGGCAATATTTGCTGAAAAGCCTGAAAGGCAGAATCAGTGTTCTCATCTCTTTAATGCTGATATGGTCTGACTTCTGATGGGAAGGCCAAAGACTGTGAAATTTCAGATGACAAAGAGAAGCCCCCCATGCCATGTCTGAGGCAATGGTGAACAGCTCTTGAGAAAGGAATGGAGACTGAAAGGGCTGGCCTAGGTTGACAGTGAACTGTTGAATCCACTACTAAAATTCCTTCTTGAATGGAAAGGAGAGGTACACTGAAATTCAGAGGGTGATGATGCTGTAGCCAAAGTGACTTGAAGTACCATTGATGCTGCCACATATGCAGTCTGGCAAGAGGAAGCACTGGAATAGCAGAGGCCATGGATCCCAGGGCCTGAAGAAACTCCCTTGCTGACATGGCAGTCACAGAAAGAAGACTGAAAGAAGGGTATCAATGACAATCTTAATCTTGCATACCAAATACATATGATCCTGAGAGGGGGTCAGGAAGGACTTTTAGAAGTTGATAGTAAACCCCAAACTTTGAAGAGAGATGATGAACTGCACATCCTGTAACAATCAACTGGGAGAAGGCGCCTGAAGCAACAGGTTGTCTAGACATGGAAAATCTGAATGCCTTGGAGCTTGGAGAAGGCGCCTGAAGCAACAGGTCATCTAGACAAGGAAAATCTGAATGCCTTGGAGCTTGCAGAAGGCAATCACAGAAGCTAGGCATTTTGAAAAACCCTTGGGACAGTAGAGAAGCCAAATGGCAAAGCAGAGAACTGAAAATGAGAGGAAGACACAGAGAAATGTAAAAAATTCCTGAAAAGAGGGTGAATAGGGATATGAAGGTAAGCATGTTTCAGATCCAAGAACACCAGAAAAGCCTTGGCTAATAAAAGAGGAAACAGGATTTGAAGAGCAAGCATTCAGAAATAAGGGATCTCGAGAAAGGTATTAAGCCAGGAAAGTTCCAAAATAGGTCTCCAAATGGACTCCTTTTGAGGAACCAGGAACAGCCTGAAAAAAAACAAAAACTTCCCACTTGGAAAGGGGAGACAGGTTGAATGGTTCCTTAGTTTAACAGGGACTCTAGAACCTCTAGGAAATGAGGAATTTGTTCTAGAGGAGATTGAGGAATTCCTGAAAAAGGATGGAGAGATTTCCATACCATGAAGTAGCCCTGACAGATGACAGAAAGAACCCATAGGTCTGAAATGATGAGACCCCAGTTTGGAAGACAAAGGGAGAGAAGAAGGGACAAAGGAATGTGGTCATAAAGGAGGGTGGATGAATTGTCAAAGAGAAGAAGGCTTATCAGATGAAAAAGTCTTCTGGGCCACAGAAATCTAAAAAGCCTTACCAGAGGGTGCCTGCCTCTCTCCCATCCTGCCTTTAGAGGCCTGGTAGGGTAGCCTGTGAACAAAAGCAAATCTAGAAGGGTAATTCTTCTGAAGCTTATGATGAGCAGAGACAAAAATATGTTTAAGGTCTTGCAAGGCTTTGCCTTTCTCTTGAAGAGACTTAAACATGTCAGCAGCAGCAGTCCCAAAAAAGATGGGTATTATCCAAAGGACCATCCGACAACTTGGCCTTAATGTCCTCAGGTAGAAATTGGAGATGAAGCTAAGAATAACGCCTCATGATGGACCCAAAAGCCGCAGCCCTAGAAGAGGCATCAGCAGCATCTTAGGTACACTTAAATGAGTGACATGCCACTTGAGAAGCAGAACCTTAAAAGATAAAGCAGAGGATTTGCCATCAGAATTAGGGAGGGCAGAGATAACCTGACAAGCCAAAGCAAGCAGGGCCAGAGCATATTTGGTCTTGTGGGTCTGGCAATTAAGAGCCCTAAAAGTCAAAGTAGAAGCAGTGTAAACTTTATTGCCAATTTTCTAAATTGCCCTGCTATCTTTATCAGAAGGTAAAAGTTTGGGGGAGGCAAAAGTTTAGAAGGTTTGTCAGAAAAGACTGACACATGGCAGGATTGGGTCTATATTACCGTGTTGAAAGATATGTTCACCGGACACATCTTAGTCGACACGGAAATATCGACCTGTTTAAATCCTGAATGGCCGAGTCAGCGAATTTTTTTCCCAGTAGAAATAAAATCACGTGGCCATCATCAGGGATTATCCCTTTTCCCCACTGTAGTGCGATCTTGGAGTTGGTATATTTAGTAAGGTACTGGTGTGGGGGGCACAACCCTCCATGCTGTAGGGTTTGAAAGTGTGGGTTTTATTGTGTATGGCCTAGCAATTTGTTCCACGGGAAAAAATTTACTGACTCAGCCATTTGGGATTTTAGCAGGTCAATATTACTGTGTCGATTAAGATGTGTTTGGCGAACATATCTTTCAATATGGTAATATAGACCCGACCCACAGGTTCAGCAGAAGGAGCTCATTCCCTCCAGCACAGCTCTTTTGAGTGTGTACCTTTAACTCCCAGTGTGTGTGGACTGAGCCTTTAAAAAATGAAGTTATCACCTTAAAGTTCTAACAAATACTCAATGACAGAGATGAAATATCAATACAGTTGTTTGGCATCATGTATGCTTCAAGATAAAATATTTTGATACCTTGTATACAGCATGGTTTTGGAATTATTAATGCAAATATGACCAAGCAATATTTGACACCTAGAGGTGCAGCAGGAGGTAACTGCAGAAACACCTGGAGATGCACTTGGCTGTAATGAGTTAACTCATAACTCACTAAAAATTGACAGTCCTCAGGAACCTTAGAGAACCTATCAGGTTTCTTAGGATCAGGAGGCTAAGAATTAGGAGACTTGGAAGCAGCAATGAAAGTTTCGGTACTTACGTATTATCGCAAGCAGATTTTCACGGTTGCGAATTTAGTCCCATGTCTGAGACAACAGGTCTATTAAGCTGGAAAAGGGAGTGTAAGTAAGTAAGTAAAATTGTGGCACACATGGTGTGAGGCAGGGAGAGGACTAACTGCCAAATTTTGGTGTCCTGACTGGCATGTCTCACTTTGCCAGTGAACTACATACTGCTGCATGCAGCGCATGGCAGATCCTGCCTTCCTGATTACAAGCGCAACATAGGCTAAGTTAATCAGGAATATACCATCCTTATGTCCATGGCCAGTACTTAAATTTTATTTTAGTCATCTGAAAGATTTTGACCGGCTATCTCAGTATTTTTGTCCCCTGTAGTAAACGTGCAGGTTGTAAGGTTTTACTTTTCTGAAACAGTCTTTCACATTTCTGCATTTTCACATGAAAATGTCACACCCCCAGAGTGTCATGCTTTCTGTGATGTGTGTGTTTAATAATAAATGAATAACATCTGTAGGTGTTACCTTTCTCCCCCTTTTTGGATGGTGTGTGAACTGTCAGTTGCTTTTTACCCCTTTTGGGCTGCTAGTTCTGGGGAAGGGAATATATGCTGCAGACCCGGCTCTGGTGTGTTGTGTGCACACATACCAGGACTTGGAAAAGTACTATGAATTACATGATGTCGGGAAACGGCATAGGTTCAAACAAGCAGTCATTTTTAAAGTACTACACTATTCCTACCTCAACAAAGTGTTTTTTTTTTTTACAGATAACATTCTCTGTGTGATTCTGCGTACATTTCTGTTTACAGTCACACACCGGGAAGCAAGCCGTATTATCGCAAAAATCCGGTTGCGATAATATGTAAGTACCAGAGTAACTGCAGATGGCTTAGGAGTATCCACCTAAAACAAATCATAATATCTTCTCTGAATATCAGAGAATTGAAAAGAATCTCACTTAAGGAATTCCATCATCTTAGCAATTCCTCAATAGGAGACTGAGGGCTAACAGACTCCTCTTTATCAGAACCATAAGCCAAACGTGAAGGCATCTGTGAAGAATAGGACAAAGACCACCCACCACACCCCCTCACCAGACATTGAATCTTCATCTGAGGAGGCTTTAGGGCCATTAAGACAGAAAACAAGCCCTGAGTAAACTCTTGCCATTCCCTTTCAGGATCCATACAATGGACAGAAACATGTTCAGTTTTTGTCTTTTCTTACAAGGGACATTAACCCTAACAAATACCAGAGGTTCTGACCCTTGGTGAGATTCGATAACAGAATCTGGAGCTTCCTCTCTGACCAATATCTACAGAATCTCTCTAGGACCCTCCAAGATAATCAACTTTGGTTTCTCCTCTTCATCCAGAGTAGAAACCTGCAAAGCCTCAGAGGACATGTGAAAAGATGCATCCATGCAGGGATCTGGTGGGGTTCAAGTAGAAGAATCTAATGTAAACACCAAACAACCTACAGAGCTATTATCTGCTTCTAAAGGGATATCCAGTGGAGGCTGGACAGCTAAAGAATCCAACTGAGATGGCCTTCTTTTAACCTAGCGGGAGTATCTCGGGGTTAAAGGATTCTGCCATGGTACCCTGAGCTAACTGTTTAAGCTGTTGGTTTTGGCTAGGGGAAGACAAACAGCTTCTGAGTGTCTAAGCCACAAATGTCTTAGAGATACTACAAGTGGTACGGTGGTGGGAAACACCCAAACAAAAAAGACACTGTTGTGATAATCCTTATGGGGAGTCTGCCTCCCACACTGACATTTTCCCTTCTTAGATGACATGAACTCTAGGTAGTAAAATAAAATAAAAGACTAACAAAAGTAAAAAAATACAACCCCAATGACGCGCTTATCTGGTTTTGCTAAATATTCAGTAAAGCAACAAGGGTTTCAGGCAAACTGGCAAAAATGGTGTTCAAACTGGCAGGAAAGAGGTTTAGGTAGTTGTATCCGTATTTCCCTTTTATGCCCTACGTTCTGTGTGGGGAGTATGAATGTGACCTAGGGCACATAAAAGATCTTTTTCAAGGCTTTTGCATAATGGCCAAGCTCCAGGTTGTCCTGGGTGAGACATACTTTCTTTGTAGAATACTGCAACAGTGAAGAGGAGGAGTGGAAATATTATACACAACTGTACTTTCCCACCTTTAGGGAAACTGTCTAAGGTGTTTGGCTCACAAACACAAGGTACAGAGTTTGATTCTCACCTTTAGGAAAACTAGTTAGGCTTAAATAGCTCAAAAGGTCAGCTAACCTAGTACATACCCCTAAGAATCTATGAATGTTTGATTAACTGCCAGACAATCTGTAGGCATTCAGACCAACTGGCAAAAACGATGATCGAACTGATGGCAAAGAAGCTGTACTTTCTGTACGGGGAGCATAAATGTGACATACGGCACATACAAGATCTTTTTTGAGGCTTTTGCATATTGGCCGAGTGTCGGGCTGCCCTGGACCGATCATTAGTTCTCTGCAGAATACTGCAACAGTGATATAGAAGAACATAAAATCTGCACCTTGTGTTTGTGAGCCAAATACCTTAGCCAGTTTCCTTACAGGTGAAAATCAAGCTGTAACTTGGTTTTGTGAAAGAAACACCTTAACCATTATGCCAACCCCACGCCTCTCAAGTGTACCTCATTACGAGGAATGTACCTCATTTGAGGTTTTAAAAAGTTCATGTTCCTCAAAATTCCTCAAAGTTCCACGTTGAAAGAGTCTGTCATACGTTCATTGTTAGGAATTTTTTTAAGTGAAATCCATGGTAAATTGAAATTAAACATACTAATTCATTAAAGGATCTTCTTTATAAGTAAAACCAGCATATTTTAACCATGCTATGACCTTCCAGGTTGAAAATGTTAGTAAGCCATTAGTATGTGTTCCACATTTTGCCCATTTGTTCCACATTATGAAGGCGAGTGTTCCTCATTTTGGCGATGGAAGGTTGAGAGCTATGGCCAACCCCCAAAACCCTGATCCAATTCTCAATGTCCCTGATTTTGCCTCTTATTTTTGCCATGTCCATGAAAAAGTTTTGATTTCCTAGTAAACCACTGAAGATTAGAGTCTATCAATAATACCATCCATTCTTATTATTTAAAATACACGTTGATGCAAAATGTATTGTTCTGTGAAACTTCTTAGTGAATTTGTGTATTTAAAATAAAAATAAAAAAATGGGTCAGACTTTGGCACTTTGCCCTTCCATTATTTTGGCTTTAACCAGAATTTTTGAGCAAAAAGTCTGAGTGGTATGTTTCTCTCTATATGCTCCATTTACTTACTATTTAATTCACTTTTGACAATGCTACCGGGTCGCGCGTTAAAACAGGTTACTTGTGTCCACTAGGTTTATCCCAGTTAACAAATTATAAACAGAACAGACAATATACGAGTAATATTTTTGACATGCAACGATTTCCTAGTGAATGGAGAAATACCAACCCATTCCTGGGCAACGTTTTGTCTTCTCTTAAATCTTGATCCGTGACGTCTTGGTCTTCTCACCTAGTAGATGACACAAGTTCGTTTAATGATAACTCTAAATGAAGTTACTTCTGGATTTTCATAATAAAACTTTGGGAAAAATAGTTGTTTCTAAGTTTCGAGGCTTTTTTTTTTTTGCTCTGAATCCCTGGTAACCACCAGCACGCGATAGTTGCTTTTCAAATGCTTCACTATTGTGAGGCGGGCTAACGTTGCTATGATATGGTAAAGCATTCTTTGCAATTTCCGAAATATTATTTTATATCAAATGCTGTATCAAGAGACTGCTACTAAAAATATTATTATATCTCTGTGAGAATAACGGAACATTTTTGGCAGTGGGACTTACCATTTCCAAATGTTTTCCTCTCCAGCTTGAGTTCACATTCAAGTTGTATTTAAAGAAAAACTAACTGCATACAACTGCCGTATGTGGTCTGAGAGGAATATGCTGCTTATAACAACGCTGAAAATACATTCAAAGGTTTGCTTTGCTGTAGCCTGTTAGATCTATGAGTAAAGTGACTGCACCATATATTTAACTTAAAAGTGTTCGAGTTAGCATCCCACAGGTCAAATCTGAATACAAACACAGTTAGACTATATAATTATATGTTCTTTTTCATGCGTGAACTAAATGGGTCAATTTTATGTGTTTGCATCCCTTATACAGAAAAACCTGTCAACACTCTACAATGGCTAGTTGGTAACCAGTTATCTACTTCTATTTCTATCACAAAATGTAATGCTACACTTTAGTATTTGCCTTTAAACCACAACTTCCAGTTTAAATATGTCAGCCAAAATGCCTTTTCATAAAAAAGGCTTAAAATGGCAGGTTAAACTATATTTTAAAAACTAGACATTCCATTTCTGAAATGGAGTAAACATACTAACACCTAAAGTTGTGGTTAAAATACTACAAAACTGGAAAGGTACTAGTAAAAATATAAATGTTTAATTTTCTGTCATGAATAGCACATTTTCAAATGTCTGTCTATTTGATCTTTTAAGATAATCTGTTTTGGCCAAAAGAACAAAAGTCCAAGCCTTCCATGCTAAAGATTACATATGCCAAGACTGACTAATTTAAAAAATACATGTTATAATTATGTAATAATGAAACAGTCATCTCAAAATCCAAGTGTAGGGTCTTGTGCTGTGTAATCATTGTGTGTGTGTGTGTGTGTGTGTGTGTTTGTGTGTGTGTGTGTGTGCGCATATGTATGTGTGTGTGTGTGTGTGTGTGTGTGTGTGTGCATATGTATGTGTGTGTGTGTGTGTGTGTGTGTGCATATGTATGTGGGTGTGTGTGCGTGTGTGTGCATGTGTGTGTGTCTATGGGTATGGGTGCATGTGTGTGTGTGCGTGTGTGTGTGTGCGTGTGTGTGTGTATATGTGTCTGTGTGTGTGGGTGCGTGTGTACATGTGTGTGTGTGTTTCTGCATCTTCCTCTGAGGTTACACATAACTTCCCATGGTACCATCCTGATACCATACTGAGCCACTGAGTGGCACATTCATATTGTTGTGTCAACAACCAGCCCTTGACCCTGCTCACCATATATCTGTTGAGAGAAAAAAAGGCACATTGCTTAAACCAGCTGCTGGTTCATATAAAATGCAGCTCCCATTGTGATGCCCAACAGGTACAAAATGGTTGAGTGGTCACCTACTAACCTAATCAATATATACGTAACATATATGCATACACAAAAACAGAAATATGGGCAAAGTGAATAATTCAGTTTATTCAATCCCACAAAAATAACAAACATCTGTAGTCATTTTTGTCTGATAACCAGACTTCTTAACACTATAGCATAGCATTGACTCAGTAAAGCTTAAATAAACATTAATGGAATTTCAGAATACAGAAACAAGCAAAACTCATTCAAATTCTTCATTCCGGGATTAGCATGCTAGATTGACATAAGGCAACGGGCATCTGTATAAAATCAGCCTGTAAACATATTGGCTAGTGTATGATTAGTCACAGAGTAAAAAAAATGTCCATAGCAAGGGATCTGTAAAATCATAATTGTGGTACATGTCTTAGGCATAGTAATTCAACTGCAAGGAATATATATATTCATATATATATATATATATATATATATATATATATATATATATATATATATATATATGGGTCTACTGCTTTTGGTCGAATTACATACATTTGGTCGAAAATGATTTCAGGCAGCCCACTTCACTGAAAGCTTATTTGATGGAAAGCTCATTTGGTCAAATTCAATTTGGTCGAAAATGGAATACAGCCCCTGCCCCACTGCAGTGTGGCCCTAGAGTGAGAATATAAAGTTAGGGGAGTGTGGGGGGGCATACCTCCCCACATTTTGCAACTAGTTTTTACTGATGTTACATGTTTCAATGTATTTTTAATGGATACACATGTATATAATAGTGCATACACTGCAATTATTTAGGGGGCTACACCCCCCAATGTGGGGGGCTGTGCCCCCACACAGCTCCCCCCCCTTACTTTACATTCTCACTCCAGGGTTGCACTGCTGTGGGCAGGGCTATATTCCATTTTCGACCAAATGGAATTCGACCAAATGGGTTTTCAGTGAAATGCATTTTCGGTGAAGTGGGCTTCCTGAAATCATTTTCGACCAAATGTAATTCAATCAAAAGTAGTAGACCCATATATATATATATATATATATATATATATATATATATATATATCCAAACAGTGGGCTGCCTGAAATCATTTTTGACCAAATGTAATTCGATCAAAAGCAGTAGAATATCTCCAAACAACTGAAAGTAAATAGTAAAACATAAATAATTTTCATAAGATAAAATGCAACATCTAACAGGTCCAGTAATAAAGTTATTAATCAAGAATAAAGACTACAGTATTGGCTAATTTGAAAAACTTGAGAAGATCTCAGAAATCTCAGGAAGGAGCAATGACACCTTTCAGGAAGCCAAAACGTTTCACTGGAAGTTCGACTATATGCATGCACTCCCCAAACCCCTGGTTTGAGATATATTATTAAATGCATGTACAAACATAAGAATGTTTCATATTGAAAATGCTATCACCTTGATTTAGATGGGTCTATATTATATTTTAGAAAGGTTCAACATCGAACACCATATAGTCGACACCATATGAGCGATGTTTGAAATTTCAAAAATATAATAAAAAAATAAAACTAAAAAACTATGCAAACTTAAACGCTGTAGGCAGGGGGGCAAGCCCCCCACCCCTGCTACTTAAATATTCCTACTCTAAGATCGTACTGCATTGAAGTAAAGGGAAAATATTCCCTACAGCGATTTTCGTGTTACACGTGCAATGTTTCGATGTTTTGACCAAGCGGGTACGCTCAATTCGCGTTTCCCATTTGCAATTTTCGATCACGTGATAGGAACCCGATTTAGATAACTACCTTGTCTGCCAGATGAAAGGCAGTCATCAAGCAGTCCTTCACCTTTGTGTTATAAACTCTGTAAGAGTCATCTTCTATTCAAGCAAAGTCAAAAAATACAGCTTCTTTCTGAAAGGTTTTACAAAGTATTAAAAGAATTCTGGACATCCATGTACAGATTAGACACCGTGTGCATTAGTGTGAGTAAACTGAGGGCTGAGTGCAATGAATGTTTCCATTTGACATCCATAGCGACTTACGGGTTCATGAGATTATTTGAAGCTGCCTTCCTTAACATAATACTTTTCATTTAATAACAGACAGCATGTAAAGAGTAAGGAGTGACAAAACAAAATTACAGATTATTTTGCCAGAATGCACTGCAGTGGAAATATCAACCAAACACTTGTTACTTGTGATACATCATTTCATATTTATATTAATTTCTTCATAATTGGGTAAGCTACATACTTCTATGGGCCATACAGGGAAAAGTCATGCTGGGAGGCCAAAAATATACTGCCGCTGACCACTTAAAATCTACTATACTACAAATATTCTTTATTGTTGGTTATTCATTATGAAGAAATGCAAGATTTCATGTTGATACTGCAGATCCAAGTGACTTACAAAACATTGCACTGTGCCAGCTGATGGTTTAGATGATAGTGAAGAAAACTACCACTGAAAATCATGCTGTAAATTGCATATTCTGCAAGAGATATAAGGTGTAGTTAATATTATTTATGTAGACTGACATCATTTTTCAAATAATTATAAACATCTAAAAACAAGCACCCATACAGCAATTGTATGTCATGATGTGAAAGCTGAAATCTGGCTGAACAAACTGTTGCTGATATCCTGTGTCTGTCTATATCTGTCTCTCTACACACACACACACACACACACACACACACACACATGCACGCAAGCTTGTGTGTGTGTGTGTGTGTGTGTGTGTGTGTGTGTATATGTATATATATATATATATATATATATATATATATATATATATATATATATATATATATATATATATATATACATATATACATATATTAATATATATATATATATATATATATATATATATATATGTGTATATGTATATAGATATGGGCCAAGCCTGAAATTGGTCAGTATTGATTAGTACCCTGGTAAACAGATATAAATATATAACTATATTACAGTAGTCACGTACAGCCTTTGAATGTCTGGGCTATTAAAACTGTAAAGAAGAGTTTGACTGAATGACATTGTTATTTGTACTCTTGTTCACTAGATATTAATATTTGTTTACCTTATTTTTTTTTACTTGACTTTTCAGGAAATGCTAAGGAACCTAAAGATATACGCAGGCTGCTAAAGGTTTAACATTCCGCAGCTGTTAGATGTGAGTCAGATGAAAAGGACTTTCAAAACAAAAAGATAATCTGAAGGTAAAGAGACAGACCAAAAACATACCTTCCAGAGATGATAATCTGCTTTCATAAAAAGTGAAAAGAACCACATTTTTCAAGACATCAAGCATCCCACAATAGCTGAAAATAATGGAAGCTATATTTTAGCAAGATTTAAATATTTGCTAAAGATTTGGAGAGTTTCCCATGTGCAGAAACTAATAATTTATCCAAGAATGGCCAACATTTTTATAATAAAAGTTGTTTGATTGATTGGCTGATAATACAAAATATTCTGATTATGGTACACCACTTCCCATGCGATTTAAAAGAGCATCTGTATTCTTGGCTGAATGTAAACTGTATACGTTTTCATCTTGCTGAGTTCAATTTTTCAGTATGAAACTCCCTGGTCAATGGTCCCTGTGGGGATTTACTACTGGCGCAGTCTATATTTGAGTGCTGGCAATGATTCAGAGTGTGTGTGTGTGTGTGTGTGGGGGGGGGTTCTCTTATTTCCATGGGTGTTTGACCATGGTGTTTATATATACAATTAAAGAGCTGTGGGGGTGAAGCATCTCACTTGAAGGTGCAAGAGAAACCCTTCTTTTGTGTGTGCTACACTGAGCTGAAGCTTCAACCACTACATTACATCCGCTTGAAGCTTTGGTGAATTTAAGCTTGTAGAATATAGGGGAATAATTTAAAAATCCATGAATATATATATATATATATATATATATATATATATATATATTTATGCACATATATAATTTTACTGTTTTATCCAAGATTGCTGTAAATTGAGTCTTCAATTAAAAAAAAGTGTATTGCTTTTGTCTTACACTTCTACAGAGACTACTTCAGAATTACATACATTTAAATAGACACTCTGATAGCTCGCTTTATGACAAAACTACCAATAATAACATTCCAACATTTAATTTAATCATGTCACTATCAGAATGCATAAAATGACAGTACAATATGCTGACAATAAATATGAGTTCAAAGTGAGTACTTAATGAGTCACTTAAAAAAAAATAAACAAAAAAGTCAATGACATTTAATTTCTTTTGCCAACACAATTCAATACACTCAAAAATAGTGTAATAAGCACATCTTCTAAAACGGAATTCGCCCGTATTTCAGTATGCTTAAAGAGCACATTAGTTTGTCCTTCACTTAACAGAATAATTATGCATATATTATTTTGCACAACATTCTATGTATTTAATTCCAAGATAGTTGCATACTCATCAAAAGCTTCAAAGCTATCAGTCTCTTCAGTTATTGTCAAGTAATTACACTGTCTGTCAGCAAAGACGAAATCTGAAGAAAAAAAGAAAAAATCAACCTGAAAATGAGAAGAAAAAAATCTGTCTGGTAAGAATCTTGCAGCTGTTCATCAAAAAGTTGTTCATATTTTAGCTTTGGTACAGAGGTGGCGTCTACTAATTTAGTGGAAAAATAAAATAAAACACAATAAAACAATATAAAATAAAAAAATAGAACAAATGCACTCAGAGGTATTTAAAATATGCAAAACACCAAAGATATATATATATATATATAAAGTCAAATAACAATAGTATGGAAAAATAGAAGTGGTAACTAGCTATTTAGGTGAACTGATAAAACTGCAAAAATCGGAGTCTGCAATGAGGAAAGAGCTGGCTCGGCATGAGGCTTCTCAAGAAGAGATGTTTCAAAAAACAGAAGACAGAACATGCAGAGAAATCCTGACTCTATAACCTTTCCTCAAAAACTCAGCAATTTTATGCTAATCAAAATCAGAACATTTTCTCAAAATCAGGGACAAGTTTGAGTATACAGCCATCATTTTTTTCTCCAGAAAAGAATGTATTAATCTTTGCCTTGTTATTAACTTTCTCACTAAAGGATACCAACAATACGTTGCTACTAGGCTAACAATCACTAGGGACCTTACAAGCCTAGCTGCACACCTCACATCATCTGGATCACTAGTACCATGGGAGTCTGTTGGGGTTGCATGTTAGTATGGACCTAACTTAGGATTTGTAGGGAGGTGTTAGGATAATACTTTTCTTATTGACAGACTTTCTCCATAAGGGTCATGGGGGCAAGACCAGAGGTAAATTTATGACTTCCCATTGAACTCTCAAGGTTTTGTTTGAATAGGATCAGGAATTAACTCTGTTTTACATGATGGGGAGCCTATTTCATAGAGTAGAGATACTTTAGGACACCTAACTGGCTCTCCAGCACATTCTGTTTATATCACAAGTGAAGATCAGATCACTGGATCTAGTGTTCCTGGTGCTATTTCTTTTGTGCATGTGCAACAGATCCATTAGGGCTGGGTCTGTGGAAGAACTGTAAGCTAGGCCCCTCTCAGCAGCCTGCAGGAGAGTGAATACAGGGACAGAGCCTTTAGGAAATCAATGTAGGACAGGGTATTCAAGTCCTGACTTCTGGTGAGAGACCTTTGCGGGCATTCCAGCTATTGCAAATGTCTGGTTAGATATATATGCCAAAGGGACATTGTATTCAATGGTACTTTTCAGTTAATGGGGCAGCAGGCAGAACGTGTGGATGATATCAATTCAGTGCGGCTTATTTTTTTCCTGCTTTTAACTTTGTCTTTGTCCTCACAGTAGCATGTATTTTGTGACATCAACTGCACATTTTGCTTTAAAATGCTTCCCTGTTTTGGGCCTTGTCCCTCCATTATTTTAGGCACTATCCAGATGTCTTGTACTAAGAGGTTGAGAGGGATGATTTAATGACATCAATCATCAGTGATTAGACAGAAAACCACAAATGTTATAAGAAACACACCAAAAACATGAGTCAAAAATCTGATGTGGACAGTCTGTGAAAATTTGGCAGTTCAGAAAGGTATGACTTCCTGTCATATCTTAAACTGAGTAGTAACGTGATAAGCGTCTTGAAGACGGGTTGGAACGGATGTTTATGACTTACACGTTACTTCACTCAAATGCATTCCACTATTTAATAAACTATGAATTGTTTAGTATAGTCTGAGTCTCTAATAAACCTATACCTATGGCCACATCTTACAGTTGTACTGAAGCACAGCACACTCCTTTTTGAGCTCAGTATGCTCTTGCGGTGTGACATTCAAACAAGTGAACCACTGCTGCTCTGACCCGCTTTTTCCCCACTAGGAGGCTATGTAAATGATCATGTCTGTCAAGTGCTGAAAGTATTGATTTAATTTTCAAAGTAGGATCGGAAGCCTCATTCCATACCACTTGAAACAGGGACAAAGGTCAACAGAATCACAGGCAAATTCAGAAATAACAATGTACACTTTTACAGTACTAATACTATTAACTTCACACATTAACAATATACAACAGTATGAATTAAAATCCATTTCTGAGGAAACAGAAGTGTATAACACTAATTCCATCTGTTAAGTGTAATTCAAAAACAATCCACTACGCTGGAACGCGAACTGATACAGAACTCGCTATAGCCACAACTCGTAAAAACACTTTGTTTATTTAAACGCCAAAATCAGAAACGTTTTTCATCCAAACCAAATAGTTAGACTTCCTCGGAAAACAAAAAGACAGTAATTTTAGCATGGATTAAGAGAGACAGAGCACTAAGATGATATCAACCGTGCATTTTGCCTGCTGCCCCATTAATGGAAAAGTACCTGTTCAAGGATATGTCTAATAAGGACTGAGTAGACTGGTACTATAACTTTCTTGGACCTGGATGCCATGTTTTTACCTATAAGTTGTTTAGCATAATATGATTTTCCTACTGTCTTAGCTATGTGTTGGTCAAAGGCCAGACTGCTGTCTAAATATGCTCCCAGATCTACTGGCTCAACTTTCAGTGGTGTTCTATCAATGGAGTAATAAACCTGGATTAACAGTTTCCCAAAGGGTATTATAATGCATTTTTGTATTGACTTTAGATCATGGCTTTGTCACCAGTTATTTGTCTGTGTTAAACCCTTTTGCATGATGTTGGTGTCTTGGTAGGAATTTATAATAGCTCCCAATTTTAGTCACTGAAATTAGTGAGCCACAGGCCTTGAATGTTAGTCTTCACTTCCAAGTAAATGCCAAACAGAGGAAGACCCCACACAGAGCTCTGGACTACTCCGCTGCTGACTGGTCTCTTGATGGAGGTGGGCTTCCTGATCCAGACTTCTTTTGTCCTTCCTGTCTTTGAGCCAGCCAGCAATCCAGTAAGTTATATAGGGATTTATGCTTAGCTTAGATAGCTTGTCATCAATGACTGAGTGAGGTACTGTATCGAATGCCTTGGCTAGGTCAAGATACCTAGTATACACTGTACTACCCTTGTCCATCGCTTTGGTAACCCTCTCAAACACATCTACTAGGTTAAGTACTCGCTGCTTTACCTAATACTTCTAATCCTTTCCTCTTGTCCCTTACTGATAATTTTATTTCTTTTCTCTATTATATCTTAAGCTTAACCCCTTTCTCACTCCTTTCACCCACTCTTACTTACCTCACCTGCCTTTCACTGATTGTCTTCGGACTGTCTTCCTCCACTTTGTCTCTTACTTTGTCTCTCTTCCCTGTATCCCTCTTTCAATTTATTTTTTACTTTTCCAATGCACTCTGTCCTCTTCCTTTTCTCTTTACCTTTACTTGTGCCCTAATACCCCGTGTCTTTTATTTTTCCCACCAATAGGACATCACCTCCGTGTCTTACCTGCCTACCTCCCCTCCCACTTCTCCACCTCACATCCTTCCCAGAGCCTGTAAAGGGGTCCTGCCTCTTGGGACACCATCTTTATCCTAGTTTACCCCTAGCTGCTATGCGTTCCTAACCATAGCGATCCTGTGCTAGTAAGTAATTCATGTGCTGCCTTTGTTTTATCAGAGTCCGTTATTGCCATAAGGTCTTTTTGTGAAAAATAAGTAAGCTACGTGCTGCTAGCAAGCAAGTTATATGCAATTAATGTGTAATTATTGTCCTTAAAGTCTTTTGTGCAATATAAGTACGTTTGTGCTGCTAGCAATCAATTTATGTGCTGTTTTAAATCTTGCCACAGTCTGTGTTTGCCTTAATGACTTTTTGAGTGGAATATATGTAGACATTTAGCTTCAGATGTTTATTCTCTCCTGACTTAAAGAGCATAATTTTCTTATTTGAATTTTAATAAGTTAGGGTAACTTGTGTGTATCAGTGTCAGCGGTGTTGTGATAAGGTGACTTGTAGTTTGCTTCCCATGTGCATATTCCCCGTTTAAAAATTACGCCTCCTGTGTATTCGCAACAGCCAATTTGAGTTAGCTGTTTTTTTTTTACTTTTTAGCCGTGCGCTACTTTCATGCCTTTTTTTCTTTCCTGCTGAATCCCCTGATAGTTTAGGCTTGGTACTCTTCTGACTCTTGTGCTTTTGGAGTATTCAAGCCTACTTTCAACTAAATAAGACATCAGCTCCCATTTTTAGCATGCCAACTTAGAGCGATAATCAGTTCTTGCCTCTTCCCCAGCTCAGTCTTTTCTACACCTGAGCTGTAATTCAAGACTAAGCAATGTAATGCTTTACACTCCTAAAGGTGAAACAAAGACCTCCTACTGCATTGCCAGCAGTGTGCAATGGCCCCCAATAAGTCTACCGTAACCTATGCTTAACCCCGCTCTGCTGTATTCTACAAAGCCCTAACTAAACACAATTGTATTGTGTGAGTACCTCCTTACTGGGTAAGGCTCCAAATCGGTAAAGCCACCCTTGTTGCTACTCGGCTAATACCTAGTTCTTTTTATCTTATATACCCCAATAGCAAAGGTCACTGGCAAGTAATTCTACAAGAAGCCGCTCCGCTCGATACTGTACCCTTTAAATGTTACATATGCCTTGATGTCTTTACTTTTGCTGTGTTGTGTAATATTCATTTTTAGTTCACAAGTTTTGTTCATTACAGTCTGTAGCATACGTTTTCTTTTTTCACGATTGCCTTTAGCGAGTGATTGTCTCGCTATTCTCTTATTGACTGTAGATATAATGATTGATGGACTATAGCTTGAAACTTAGTGTCATTAGTTGTCTTCCTGAAATTGTCTTATTTTTTATAAGGGATACAGTCTGACTCTGCTCATTTAACTAACTTACATAAAGTGTTTTTATATTATTGCATTTGTAAAACTGGGTCTCTAAATCTCATTCCTCTCTCTACACTATCTATTTTGCTTACAGCTCTTCAACATGACCCTACTCCATGGGCATACAGGAATTTACATGGCAAGCAAGAAACCATTTAAAGGACCTTCTACTGCCTCATTCCCTGTTACCTCAAAGTTTTGGTCTCACTACCCTGAACCCTGTATTTAAGGAAGCTAGAAAGTAGGTGTTCCTTCTTCTAGCTAATTTTATTCTTTTTACATTTTTGTATAAATGACAATTTTTTTTTGCCCCTGGCCTTCAGTGACGCTATTTAGTTAGGACTCCTAGCAGCCGCACCCCTCCCCTCCTTGCCTCACACTAGTTGCTGCATTCTCCCCTTCTGACCTGTCCTCCTCACTCCTTTCCCAGCCTGAGTAATTTTTTTTTTCTTTTTTCTCTCCCACTCATGTTTTTACTTGCTAACTACCTTCTTCTGTAATTAACCTTTTGCCCACTAGATGTCACCCTAACTTGCAAAGTTATTCTACCTTACTTTCTCTACCCACTGCATTAAACTTAACTAAATTACTCACTGCTATACCTAATACTTCTAATCCTTTCCTCATGTCCCCTACTGATAATTTTATTTCTTTTCTCTATTAGATCTTAAGCTTAACCCCTTTCTCACTCCTTTCACCCACTCTTACTCACCTCACCTGCCTTTCACTGATTGTCTTCGGACTGTCTTCCTCCACTTTGTCTGAACCCACTCCGTTCGCCCTGCAGGCTCTCTCCGCTCCCCTACCCTACCCCCAAATTCCACCCACCCCTACAACTCCTAAACTTATACTCCTTTACAACACCCCCTCCATCTCACACCAATTGCACTTTACCCCACCCATCCAGCTCTACCAATAACCACCCACCTGCACCCTTTCAACTGACACTCTTACCTCTCCTCTCTTCCTGTCTTCACTTCCATCTCTTATTCCCAATTTACTTTCATACATTGTCCTGTCACTATGCCTTCCCTTCTTACTTCGACTAATTTAAAACACATCCTCCTATTTTCACTTTTTCCTTTTCTTCTCTTACCCTACCTTCTCACCTCTTATGAACAACTTAGCCTACTGGAATCACACACCTTCACTCAAATTACTAGCTCACCATCCCATAACATATTCCAAGCCTGTTCTAACATAATTTCTTCTCCCAGCTACCTTCTTGAAAAATTTCATAGAAATGTCCACATTACCTACAGTAATCATGTACACAGAAAATCCTCACACATTTTCACTAAACCCTCACTCCTAATAAAAAGATTACTTCCTTCCCTACAAGCAGGTGACATTCATCCCAACCCTGGCCCAAATAACACTACCACTATTAACCCCATCAGTCTCCCACCCTCCATTTCTAATCTACTCTCCAAATCTCTCTATAGCTCACCTTAACATAATAAAATTACCCAGCTCCACGCTCTGCTAGACATACATTCATTCAACATCCTTTGCCTGTTTGAAACTTGGCTTAAACCAGCAACCTTCCACTGGATGATGGTCTCTCATACCTCAACTCAAAGTTTCTATCTATTCTAGACTCACACGCTCCCTCACGATCTGTCAGAATTAGCACAAAACATGCACCTTGGCTATCAAAGGACACAAGGCATAAAATTATTCTGAAAAATAAACTCTGGACTAAATACCGTAGAACTAAAGATCCCATCGACCAACTAAACTTTACGCAAATAAGAAACATTACAAAAACAGCCATACATCTAGATAAAATAAACCACTACTGCCATCTACAACAAGCTAACCAACATAACCCGCAAAAGTTCTGGGCAGGAATAAATAGACTCTTAAAGCCTGGCCACTCTGACACCCCATGCCTCTCAGGCACTTCCCAGAACAACCCAAAACAAACTGCTGATGCCTTCAACACCTTCTTTACTGAAACTGTCCAGTCTCTATCTAATCAACTTTCCCCAGATATCCCCTCCCTGTCCACCTCCACTAATACTTCTGTTCCCTTATTTCAACTGCAACCTGTATCCACATGACTAATATGTTCTCTGCTCCACAAACTGAAATCCTCCTCTCCATCAGCTGACCAGCTACCAGCTCAATATCTAAAAATTGCAGCTAAAACATTAGCCTATCCCATTTCTATCCTAATTAACAGAACCATCATTGAAGGCTACAGTCCTTCAATCTGAAAAATATCATATATTATTCCACTGCATAAAGGTGGTAACTCAACTGAACTCTCAAACTACCGACCCATAGCCTTACTCTCCCCCCTAGCTAATATCATGGAACAATGCATCCAAAAACAACTTCTAAATCACCTCTTAAATTACAATCTACTAGCTGACTGTCAACATGGCTTTAGACCATTCCACAGCACCACAACAGCCCTACTTTCCTTCACTGACTGCATCAACAAAAAATGGAATAATAGCATCCTTACCTCTGCTCTCTTTATTGATCTATCCAAAGCCTTCGATATGGTCAATCACGAGATACTAATAAACTTACATAAATCTTTCGCACTAGACACAAGTGCTATAAAGTGGTTCCACTCCTATCTTCATAACAGACAGCAGGCAGTTCTTTGGCACAATAACTTATCTACCCACCTACCCATTTCCCTTGGAGTCCCCCAAGGCTCAATTCTTGGCCCTCTTATGTTTTCAATTTTCATTAATGATCTTCATACTACTATTCCTCTTGCAACCTGTATACAATATGCAGATGATTCTACTCTGATTTGTTCTGCCTCTTCCCCCTCCAAACTTCACTCTATCACCCAACAGACATTCCAAACTGTAGAAATGTGGTTCCTAAAACTATGCTTAATCTTAAACCCCAAGAAAACCAAATTATTACTTTTCTCTCCCACCTGTAAATTCTCTCCACACAACCTCTCTGTCTTGTCAAGTAATGGCACCTATATTTCCCCTGACCCAACTACCAGGCTCCTAGGAGTGGAGATTGACAACAATCTAAGCTTTGACACTCACGTTAACAACACTATAAAACTAGTTAACAGAAAACTAGGCTCATTGTACAGAAATAAGCCATTCCTTACTCCACTTGCCAGAATATCCATCGCCCACTCACACCTAATTTCCACCCTCCTTTATGCCTCGTCTATCTACACTAATCTGTCCAAAGCTAACCTCAGCAAAATGGCTGTTGCCTATAACAGTATTGCTAGATTTGCCTCTGGCTCTACTTTTAGAACTCACCACTGCATAAACTTAATCCAATTAGGATGGCTTGAGCTACAAAACCTGATTTTATTTCACCAACTCTCCATAGCCCATAAAATCCTGTATAAATCCTTTAATACTCCCATACTCAGTACTCATTACTCCTTACTGCAATCTTAAAAGCCTACGTTCTTCTAATAAACTTCTTATTTCCACTTGTAAATCCTATAACATGGCCAGAAACTCTTTGTTCTCAAACACAGTAGGAAAAATCTGGAACTCCCTTCCTGACAATCTCACTGCACTCTCTTCTCCTCCCTGCTTTAAATCCCAACTCAAATCTCACCTCAAAACCCACTGGCTCTGCCCATGTACTAACCCTGACTAGCTTTCTATATCCTCACAAGTACTTCCTATTTTTTCCAATTACAGAACTTCAACGAACACTTCCCTGTTTCTTCTATCATGCTCAATTTGTACACCTTTTTGTAGTTTTTTGTAGTTCATTTCTAATATTTCTTCTGAAAATATATGCTAGTGAATATTCTCACAGCTAATTGTTTTTTTATCTGTTATTAATATATGCTTTTGGAGCTTTTCTCCCCAGGCCTCTGTTGAAAATGGACATATATCCAGTTGGACCAGCCCGGTCAACAAATGTAAAATAAAAAAATAAAATAAAGTAGGCATGATCTTCCCTTAACAAAGCCAAACTGAGATCAGTCCAGTGACTGAAGGTTACCAATGTCCTTGTTTATCATTTCCATGACAATTCATTCCATGACTTTGCATATTAGTCTTGTTAGACTGATGGGTCTGTAGTTCCCTGAATCAGTTGATAGTCCATCTTTGTGGAGAGTAATGACTGCTGCAGCTCTCCATTCACTTGGAATATAGCCTGTTTCAAGGCTGTAGTTATAGAGTGGTTCAGATGGCTCTGATAGATCCTGTTTTAGACTACTTATGAGGCAACCGGGGATGTTGTTGGGACCAGTAGAGGTGGTGTTCTTGGCTTTAGCAAGTGCTCTCAGCATCTGAACCCTGCTAATAGTTAGGGTAGTTTAATGGAGGGGATTTCACCTGGTGGAGCTGTGAGGGATTGGGAGAGTGAAGTTTGGGCTGGCTTTATCAGCCAGTAGATTTGCTATGCCACCCTGATCAGTGAAGTTGGTATCTTTGTCCACTAGCTCATCATACTGCTGCGTGTTACCTTTAAAGTTCTTGACATAGCTTAAGAAGGCCTTGTGAATGTCTTTAGCCTGTGAGGGTATCCTGACCTCATAGCTGGCCTTGTTGGACTTAATTAGACCTCTTAGTTTGTTGTTTAGGAGAGCACTTGTCTTTAAGGGAGTTGCTCTTCCTAATTTTGGCCATGAGTTTTCTTCTTTTATTATATACCTTGTTTAGGTGAGAATTCCATCAATGGGGTTTGTTTTAGTGTTTATTTTGGGTTTACTTCTGGTAGGTATGGCAGTATCTATACAGCTACTTACATTTTTGTATAGGGTGGTCTCAGGGATAAGAAGAGCCTTAAATTTAGACAAACTGTCACTTAATAATGCATAGTTTGCCTTAGAATAGTTCTTAATTGTTAATGTTTTAGCTGGGTTTTCCAGGGTTGATTTTTACTTCAAGGAACAGCTTTGTGATCTGACCTCACTAGGTAGGACATGAAATGTGGGGGTGCAATGCTCTCCCATATTGGTGAATACCAGATCCAGTATATTTGATCCTCTGGTTAGAGCATGCCCTATCTGTTCCAGGGAGGTTGTATTAAAAAAGTACAGGAAGCATTGTGCCTGTGAGTTTGAGGTAGTGTACATTTCCCAGTTTATAGAGGGGTAGTTAAAGTCACCCATGAATAGGGAGTTTGGTTGTATGGTGAGTGGCTTTAGTAGGTTTAGGTAAGAAGTTTGAGATTCTAGGGGCATAGATGGTGACCTGTAGCTAGCCATGATATGGTGATGGACCTTATCTATGGAGACTTGGTCATGGATTAGCTCCATGATGTCATCCTGTTTAACCAACATGGAGACACATTCATTGCTAATGTAGAATGAGACACCCCCATCTTTCGCTCAAGTCAGTGCTGTTGTTGGACTAAATTCAAGGAAAGCATGTAGTCATGCACTGCTGGAGTTCTTTCTATGGCTCTAAACAAAGTCTTGGAAATGGCACAGATATCTACATACTCCAGAGTGAGGATGGCTTGAAGGGAGGGAATATTTGGTTTAGACTAGTTTTTATAGTGCTAGGGTATGGTAGTGCTACTCCATGTGTAAGTTAGTTGTTCTAAGCTTAATTCCACACAATGCCATACCATTTAACAGGTTTCAGACCAAATCCTAACTTTTAAGAGAAATTTTACTTATAGGAGTTTGTTGCTTTACAGGACACTGCTACCAATGCTGCTTGGTGTTCACCTTAAAAAAATTATGACTTTCATGCCCTCTACCCAATAAGCAATCATTCCTTGAGCTCCTTGGAGTGCTTCCCAACTCAGAGACACTGGGTAAACACGTTTGGCCACAAGGTGGATGATCCTGGAATTTCTTAATGCAAAAATACAGTAAAAGCAGCTCTCGAGTATAGATTAAACTAACTAACTAACAAGCAATTAAATTTCCAGGCTAATTTACCCTTCTGCAAGGTGATTTGGAGGCAAGCAGAACTAGAAAAGCCAGCAGACAGACAAATGACTATTTTTTGCCATAAAATTAAATAAATTATCTAAAAAATGCTCAAAAATAGTAGTGATTAGGGGCTGTGTAAAGCAAATACAACTGTAGTAATACAGTACAATATTCTTACCTTAACTTGGATGGCTCTTGATGCAGTTGAAACACTTGAACAATGTTGCAGAGTTCCCATTCTTCTTCTTCTTTAATTATTTTATCTAATTATTCATTTTCCATCATCATATCAGGCTTACCTATACTGCTCAAGTGCACCCCGTTATGAGTCCAGGTTCATTATTGTTCCACATTGAAATATTATGGCAGCACATTCACTGTTAAGAAATTTTTTAAATTGATAGCCATTGTAAATAATAGTGAATCACATAAAATAAACAAAATAACTTTTATAATTGTAAATTAAGAAACATAACCATCCTGTGAGCTTCCTAGATGAGGCTGTTAAGTAAGCTGTTTGTGTTACACAGTTTGTCTGTTTGTTCCACATTATGAAAAGCAGTGCCAGGTGATCCATTAGGGGAGGTATAGATAGAAATTTACATACAGTACTCAGACCCAATCCCCCACCCCATCACCACCCTTGTATCATTTTGAAAATATACTCAACCCTTAAAATGCTACCCCAAGACATATAGAAAGGGGACAAGTTATTTTTAACTGTTACCATTTATACCTATAAAAAAGGGCTATTTTTAGAAGTGTGTTCCTTTCACAGAGAAACGTTTGTATACCTTTGTACTGTAAATATTCGTTTACACAACTCAAAATTTATGCTTTTTTGAGTATTTTGGTTTCCAATAGATGGTCTGAAAAAATGTACTCATCTGAATCTGAGTATGCCTATCTACACCCAATTTGGAGATGAAATTTTGGGTGCTAATGACTAACAGAGCACGGACCACAGACTAAATATATCCAATCCATCTGCACTTTGGTGAGATGTGACATTTTATGTATGTATGTATGAATGAACGTATGCACCTGTTGAGGGAGAAAAAGATAACAGAGCTTGTAACTAACACTTCGGTAATCAGTCACAGAATGAGACCAAGTCTCTCCCTTCTGTACAGCAAACAAAGAGTTTTGCAGTAGCAACCCCAGTGGTACTCAGTGCTGTGTCTTTTTTTTTTTTTTTCTGTTAAATGTTTATTATATACTAGTCTGCTTAATATAGAATTTAAAACATCCAGTTTCATTTTTTATAAAGTCCTTGTCTATATCATTACATGGTTAATAGAAAGCATTCATCTATTCTTACATAAAAATAATATGTGCTTCCTGTCTTGCATAAAACAAATAATACATAATACATGAAATATTTAACAAATTATGACTAGTACACAGCCTTTATAATTTTAATATTAATTTATCTCTGTCTTAGAACAATCACCTAATAATATGAAATTATTATCAAATGGTGCTTTACTTAATCTGACGTACACTGACAGAACACACAATCTATGAAATTTTAGTATACCTAGAAAAATTAACCTAATAATATAGACAATAATAATCTCAGTAAAAGAAGTAACCTTAATTGTTTTAATCCAATTTAAAACTATAAGATGATCCACATCATGCCAGCCAACACAAAACCTCCTGTGCAGGAATAAGTTTGCCTTTCCTGTTTTCATAAAATAAATCAAGTGTCAGGTATCTGATTTACCTTCTCAGCCATGTGTCATCTTCTGACTGCTTCTGAAACATAACTAAGATATTATATACGGCTAATAAGTCACAAAACTCTAAAACAGGATCTTATGCTGATTACACTTGTGCGTCCCTTTGGAAATAACCAGTAAATTTTAAAGTATGAATAGTTCCACAATAAACCTAATACAGTGTGTTTTATAAAACCTTCTAATAAAATATTATCTATTTCCTTAAAACACTAGTATATCCCATTCTGTATAGAGCACTCTGGTCACCAGCGATATGAATTTCCAAACTTAAATTTTAACTCCTTTTTGGACAGAACCCAATAAACATTTACAATAAAACATAACAAATAACATAACCATTCAGCCCCCTATACACATTTTAGGGATCCCTCTCCAAATCTAAACAATCCATTAAATATTAGTAATTAAAATGCACCACCCCCCCAAACCAAAGGGAAAACAAAAACGTTTTATGCTTCCAATACAACAAAACTATAAAATATGCCTACTTTCTTACACTTGGCAGTAACAAAAAAAAGACCTTATATTTGCTACCCAATCCAGGTATCAAATAGTCTAGTAATCTTATTGCCTTCCTTTTGGAAGCTGAGCAGTATATATTAAACCATATTATGGTGCAAACCATTAAATAGCTCTACAGAAAAATCGGCTTTAAAGTAATTAAACACACATATATTTGTAAACCTATACATGATGTGATGTGAGCAGGGTCTTCCCTTCTACATCAATACTACACTCATCATTGTTTTGTATTCTTTGCTCTGTCTCAGGCAGAGCCTAGCAGTTACACCTTCAGGCCTTGTGCAGTTGTTCTCCCTTTGACGGAGTCATTTAAACAGAAATATTAACATTTATTGGTCAGTATGATTTTCATGATCATATCAGTATGCAGCACTTTTTAACATCCTGCATCTCTGCATTACCTGACAAAATATGAAGTATAAACATTAACTGTAATCTGTCTAGTAACTGATTATTCTTAAAACATCTTATTAGCAAAGCTGTTTAACATTGTCCTTAACATCATCAGCATTTGAACCAGCCTTCTTCAGTACTTTATAGTACAAGGTCATTTATAGAAGATTGCAACAAGCAGATAAAAAAAGTAAAATCACATTTCATTTTTCAGTGCTATAGCCACTTTAACAGACCTCCAGATATCTTCACTTTAAAGAAAAATAAAGTGTTTTGAATCTTCACAAAAAAAGCAAGTGACTTTACAATACAAAGTAAATATGATGCACAGTTTAATATTCAAAATTAACTTACTAGTTACAGAAATTGATTTTATCATCAGTTTTCAGTCATCAGGGACTCTTGCACAGCATCTGTCTATGTTTACAAAGTATTATGGTCTGGGATGATCTTGCTGTACTGTAAATATTTAGTCTGTTGATCATCTTCCAATGCAACCAGAAAATCTTGCAATGATAATTCTCTGGGCCAGCTACAGCACAATGGCACTAAATATACAGAACCAACTGATATTGCCAACATCCTGGCAGATAGGTTCAGTGCTAACTTTACCCATCTCTCACCCTCCAAATCGCCCATCTTAATAACAGAAGAATGCAAAGCCCTGTAATCATGGATGAACAAGTAAAGACCGCACCCTCCAAAGCCAAGAATACAGCATCCATGGGACCAGACAATATCCCAGGCTGCGTACTGCATAAACTACAAAACGAACTGGCACCCCACCTAAGTACCATGTTCAATCATAGCCTCACCTCAGGCTATGTGCCCACTGAATGGTGCACAGTGACGGTTAACCCACTCCACAAAGGGGGTGCCATTATGGACCCCAGAAACTACTGCCCCATTAGCCTGACAAGCCTGGTCTGTAAGGCCATGGAACATATCATCTTGGAGCTTATAAACAAGACATGGGTAACCTCCAAACCCTGGACCCCACCCAGTTTGGGTTTGTAAAAGGTAGATCATGTCTACTAAACCTGACTGACTTCTTTGAAGCAGTCACTAGAGCCGTAGATGAGGGCAAGGTAGTACAGACAGCCTATTTTGACCTTGCCAAGGCTTTCAATACCATCCCCCATGCTAGAATTATAGATAAACTCACTAAACTAGGCATAAATCCCTATGTTACAAGATGGGTGGCCAACTGGCTCACTGACAGAACCCACACAGTAAAAGTAGCTGATTCCAAGTCCGACTTCAGACCAGTGACGAGTGGGGTACCACAGGGTTCAGTCCTGGATCCTCTGCTGTTCAGCATCTACTTCTCTGAAGTGCAGGCCAACACATAAGGTCTTTTCCTAACAAAGTTCGCAGATGATTGCAAACTGGGAGCCATAATAGAATCACCTAATGATGCAGACATTCTACAAAAGGGTCTCACAGAGACAGATGCTTGGTGTCAAAGTCATGGCCTCAAGCTCAATGCCAAGAAGTGCATTGTCATCTCCTTTGGGAAAAATGCGGTGCCCATGAACTACCACATAGGTGGTAGCTCACTAAACACTGAAAGTGTGATAACAGACCTCGGGACACAGGTGGACAGTAGTCTCGTCTTTGATAACCACATCACCACAGTAGTCAGGAAATTCTTCTATGTGCACACTTCATCATAAAAGGGTTCTCCTCTAGAAAAAAAGGAGGCCATTGTCCCTCTCTATTCATCCCTCATCAGACCCATCAGGTACAATGCCCCATTTGGTATGTATCTCACAAGACACCTACAACAATTGGAAAGGCCACAAATATACCTCACTAAGAGGATTACTGGCCTCAAAAAGATGCCATACACAGACTGTCTCAAAAAACTCCATCTATACTCCGTCACATATCACCTACTGCGAGGCGATCCCTGCCTAACATACAAAGCTATGTCAAAACCAGAGCTGTTGGACATGCTACACTTTAAGAAATCCCAATCTCTCCGAATCACATGCTCCAGGGACCTAAACCTTGTCACCACAATAAATAGAACATACTGTAGGGATAGATTCTTGTCCCAGAGACTTCCCATACTCTTGAACAAATTACCCATTCATGTCAGGCAAAGCTCCTCATTGGCCCTCTTTAAGAAAACCTTGACGACTGGATGGGAAATAGAAAATTCACCCCAGGGATCACTTCTGCGGCACTACTTGACAGGAGCACAGGAAAATAATTTTCTTGGGTGGCAAAAGGCAGGGAACCTTTTTGGCTAGGCTTATATAGGCCCCAGGGCCAATAGCCTACTACCTACCTATGAACCTATAATACATTTTTTGCATTTAGCAACTACCCATACAAGGTGCTACACAGTTTTCTAACATGAAGATGTGCAATGCCATGCAGGGCTGGCTGCCCACAGCTATACTGAATGCTAAGGAAGCATTCTGGGAAGAGAGGAATATGCTAATTCCATGTGCTTTCTCCTCAGACTGCCTCCAGAAAGATATCTATACAGCCAAGCATTTCAAGAAGGCGCTTGGTTGTGTAGATCAGCATGGCAATCCCCGTCATGCCAAGGTAATGAACATAGACAAAAGGATGTGTAAAAATGCTGAACACAAACAAGGTGAGGGGGAATCCACTAGACACTAGGGTTTAATTGTGTAGTGCTAGCACCAGCATTGAAATGGGGGTGGGGGTGGGGATGGGGGGATACACCAGACACCAAGGAGTTATCTCTAAAGTGCTGTACGAGAACCGACTTTACTAGCAGGACTGTTAATGGGGGGAACCAGTAGACTACCAGGGATAAAGTGAAGTGGCATGATGGTACATAATGCATAAGGGTAACTGGGGGATGGTGGAACCACCAGACACCAGGGCTGATAGTTTAAAGTGCTGCACCAACAATAATGTTACTATGGGGATTGGGGGTGGGGGGATATACTACACACCAGGGATTACTACATAAAGTGCCCTAAGGCACAGACCAGCATAACAGGGATGAGGGAGCCACTGGATAAACTCTAATGTGCCATGTGACAATGTGAGGTATTGCCAGCTATGCCAGAAGAAGTAAGGCAGTGGACGTGTAACATATGCCAACATAGCTAGCTGGAGTTTTGTAAACAGTTATATGTCATTTGTAAATCAAACTGATTTGTACATGTGCTTGTGTTAAAAAATGTACCAACAGTGGGTGCTGCTGGACAGAAAAAGAAATACACCTGTATCAGACTATATTATAACTGTTGAAATTAATATTGTAACAGAGGATAATAGAAGAGAAGAGGTTAAGCTCAGCCCCAGCTAGCTTTTAGAAAAAAATATCCTGAAATTAAATTACTTAATTTAGGCCATAAAGATTGTATCCCACAGGTCTTAATGCAGCCAGAGACACAGAGTCTATACTAGGAAGCCTTTTGTATTATCCCTGAGGGTGAAATAATTGCTACTCTGGAATGGTAGAAGTTTAAAATTGTTTTATGACTTCCAGATGCTAAAACACATCTTAGCAAAGTTCTGTCTGCATATATGGTAATACATATGTGAAATATTCTGATTATATTAAAAGGGGGTAGCATGTGAACCAGACATCAGATGACCAGATGTATGTGATGTCATGATGTAATCCAGGACTGAAATGATGTTTCAATACTAGATGAGAATGAGGTCTCAGAGCAGTCTGTTTTTGTAACCTGACAAAGAAGAATATGTTACCCACTTCATCTTGACTTGATTTAATAAGTAACCAGGGAATAGTAGTTCTTTAGATCAGTCAGGAAAATATATTGAGATTAGTTAGTACTGTTTTCTGTATCTGTGTGAATCTATTCAGCTGTGTTATTTTTAATATTTCCTATGATTGAAACTCTGGTGTCTATTGCAAATAGATATTTAGTATTTTCATGTTATTTTATTATTTATTATTAAATATATTTAAACTTTATATTGTGGCTGGTCTTTAGAGAATATTTTAACATTTGAGAATACTTACATTTATTTGATGACACTGTGGCTACTCCTGGATGCCTTAATGCATTGGTCAAACGCTACCATTTGTATTAATATTAATTTCATTAAGTATAATTGGGTACCCTTGTAAGAGCCTTAAAGTAGCTGGCTTTGGAGTGTCCTAATGGCAATATCTACCCTATAGTCTGGGCAGAGGGGCTATAGCTAGTAAATCTGTGCCAGCCTTACACAGGTGTGTGTGTGTGTGTGTGTGTGTGTGTGTGTGTGTGTGTGTGTGTGTGTGTGTGTGTGTAAAAATTAAACCTCATAGAGTAGTGTAAAAATTAAACCTCAAAGAGTGTGTATGTCAGTTACTTGGAGCAGGGACACAGAGCACTGGTTTCACAGAGAGGGTGGTGGAGGACTTGGCCTGGGACACTCGGCTGATGACTCAACTTTATAGCTGTGCCAGTGGGGAATCTCACTTGGGCCTGTAAAGAGAAAGAGGGAAACCTAGATCATGGACTGAGCGTGTTTCCTGTATGCTCTTAAGAGAAATTGTGCTTGGTGCAGAGAGCTGCACCTGGAAATACTGTGTGCATCTATTTTTATTCAAAGTGAATGTCCCTCACTGGTATTAGTGTTGAGGATTCAGGCTCCTTGATCACTGGCCCAGAGAAGAGATGTCATAAGCCATAATGGCACCAATGGTAGTATGGGGATCATGGAGTGAGAGGGAACTACTGGACACTGGAGATAAGTACCATAATGGCACACACACTTCATAAGGGTAATGGGGTTGGTGGAACATTACACCACCACCAAGTATGCCTCTTTAAATTACCATAACAGCACTGACAGAGTGACTGGAATAGAGAGTGGAGAGGATATACTAGAAACTAGGACCTAATACATATGTGCCATAATGGCAGTAAGTATTATGGGGTGGGGGAACCATGGGTGAGCAAGGACAGGTGTGCATGTATATATGTGTGTGTGTGTGTGTGTGTGTGTGTGTGTGTGTGTGTGTGTGTGTGTGTTTGAGTTAATGTACATGTATGTGTGTGAGAGTGATTGCAAGGGTTACATGAGTAGCAGGTTACTACCGCAATATGTAGATCAGCCATGATCTGCATGCTACCGTATTAATTGCTATTCAGGAAACATACCAATTAGTTAATAATGAGGGCTTGCTTCATCATGACTAGCATGTTCCTTGCACTGAGCGAGCCATATGTCTTTTTTAAAGTCCATCTCATTACACCAAGACACACTGCAACTTTTAAAATTATAAATGTTCTACAATGTTATCATTGTGGCTAGAAACAGTCTCACCCCATCTGGAAAAATAACCTTAAAACACTGGATACATCCATTTAAAACATTTTTTTTTTTTGATGGGCTTTACTTAATAACATCAGACATTGAGCTTGCTGTAGGACTTGTTATGAAAAAACTTTCTACTGTCTATGGTACATGTTTTTCTTTGTCTCCAAAGCCAGGAAAATACATGTTTCTTCACAATTCACTTTTCAGATTGACCCATGATAATTCAAGCTCATTCCAGCTTTATTTACTACTGACCAAAAACATTGACAAGCTTTCCTAAAGCTAATGCTTTTGGTTAGGAAACCATTCCACATAGCAAATTTCTATTTTGTGAATTCAGCACAGTGCAATCCCTGTGCTGAATTCTTTTTTTTTGGATCTCTGTCACTCACAAGTTCTTTTTCATAGCCTTCTGTTCTAATTCAGCTAACTTATATCCAGTTTGTTTATTGTTTATTGACATTTGATGACTGGGAAATTATGACTGGATAATTTTATCTATTTTCAGTGGAGCCCTAGGGAGAAAAGCTCTTCAAAGGAGAAAAGCTCTTCAAATATAAGAACAGAATATATATATATATATATATATATATATATATATATATATATATATATAGACAGACACACACACACACACACACACACACACACACACACACACACACACACACACACACACACACACACACACACACACACACACACACACACACACATAGGTTTAAACTGACATTATATTGATCTGCATTCAAGACATCCTGCCCACATTTTTTGTGGCATTTGTTTATGCAGAAAGAGTAGAGTAAGAATGAACATAGTCTAAACATTGTGGTAACGTTTATGAATTCCCTTGATATATAAGGTTGCAAGAAAATCTTTAGAAAAACTAAAACTAGGAGGAATAAGGTAGTAGTTATGCTTGTGTTGTGTACTCACTCAGTATGGTGTACACTTATTGTACACTTAATGAAAGCATTAATGAATCCAGCCCATAGTTTATTTTTAATCTTTTGAAGTTGTGGCAAAATAGTATTCATAGAAGGTTCCAACACTGCATTAAAAAATCAGATGTTTCTCAAACTCCTTTTCTTTGCCCAAGCTCATAGTCATGCAAGTCTGTTAATACCTCCAATGTTTCTTATTTCAGTAGTCATTCCATGCACCTTTCCACCTTCCTCTACAAAAAACAGATACAAAACAGCTACATGTTAATTCCATTGTTATAAACATTAAACTATGTATATATAATTTTCTAAAATGTTATCAGAAGTAATTTCAGAGGATGCCTTTTTTTTCTGAAGTACCAGAATGTTTTTTATGTTGTTCTTTTTAATGTTTTCATGGAAATGGGCAGAGATATTTTGTTTTTTGTTTTTGTTTGTCTTCCTAATTCCATTGGCTTTCCTTTACTAGTTGCCACATGCCTCATATCATGAATTCAACCACATAAAACAAAGGATACATTTAGACCTCTGTGTTGTTTTTTAATATTCACTGACTATAAAGTTTAAAGATACAGAATGGTTTATATGTGGGGTCCAAGAACCCCAACAAATCACTTGTAGTCTCTCTAAATGTATACTCATAACATGACTTATAATGCCAATGGGTCTAAGACACATTTGTTGACTTTATATATAGATTAGAAGCATAAGCCTTTCTTACCAAAACATAATTATTTATTAAGGGAATCCTGGGATTTTGTTAAGAAAAATTACTCCTGTTTTATACAATGATGCTTTGATATTCATCATGATTGATACTGTGGACGTATTCTTCTCTATTCCACACAGTGAAGGTCTTGAATGGTTTAATGAAACCTTGATGACTTGTGATTTTATTAGTAATTAAGAAATTAGATTGATTAATGAATTTATGGATATTATTTTAACTAATAATTATTTTTTTTCCAAAGAGAATTTTTCCAGCAAATGAAAATTGTAGCTGTGGGGTAGCTTGTGCCCCCCATCTACACCAACATGGTTTTGCATATGTAGGAGATATATTTTTAATTCATTTTTTTTCTACATCTTGGGTAATTTATACCAGATTCCTGGACAATGTATGCATTTTATGGAAAAAAGTCTTTGGATGATCTACATTAATTTTTGAATTATATACTGAACACAACTTCGTTCTTGAAATTCATTTACTGTATTTCTGATGATTATGTTAACTATTTAGATATTAATTTGTTGAAAGATAGACAATAAATGTTTCAAATCTGCTATCCACCTTAAAGAGATGTTTTCCAATTTCTATTTATTTTTTCAATAGTAACCACCCTATCCATCAAAAAAGAGTATTGTAAAAGGATAGATGGTAAGGGTGGCTCGTATAACATCTGATTTTAATGGATACATAGCTGAAAGCAGGTTAGTGGTGGATATGTTTACTGAAAGGGAATATCCAAGGGATTTTGTTATTGAAATAAGAGATGAGGTAGTAATAGGATGGAGAGGGGAGGGGGGTTCTATTAGAAATCGATTTAGGGAATAAGAGAGGAAAATCAGAATTCCCCTGGAAATGGTAAAGTAGACCACCCAGTGCTTTAATTTTTACTTACAATAACTATGTTAATGGAGTGAAAGTATTATCAAGAGATATTGGCAAATGTTTATCTTGTTTCTAGACTTGGTAGGTGAGCTTCCAACACAGCTTAATTATATTTATAAATGAAGTAAATTTTTTAAAGAAATCTTAGAGAGCAATTTACAAGGAAAATATTAAGAGATCTAAACTAGGTACATAAAGTTGTGGATTTTGCCACCAATGTCCTTATATTCTCAGTACTGGTAAGATCTATTTAAAAGAGATGAACATTAGAATCAGGGCTAAAAATTATTGTTTTTCTAAAGGTGTTATTTCTATTTCCTGTTGTCAACAATGCACTGCATTTTATGTGGAGAATGCTGAACATTTATTAAAAAAAAAAGAATTTATAAACACCATTATGATGTAGTCCATAAAATGGAGACTAAAGTTTTATTAAAATTTGTTTGCCCATTTCATTTAAATTTTTTGCTTTAGGACAGATTCGACCAAATACCAGGTGTGTCTCATGGGAAAATAAAACTGAATATAGGAAGCTTTATTGGCAACCTTTTTGAGAAGCAGGAACCCACAGTGGTTTAATGATGCTATTTCTATGAAGAATGTTTTGAAGCTTATATCCGCTAGATTAAAAGGAAAGTTTTATTATTTACTTTAATATATTCATTTTGTATTTTTAGTTTAAATTAATTTTTAGCTCACCATGTGCGTATTTATCTTGTTCCCATACATTGTTTCATTGGAAGATATAACTGATGTTGTTGTTTCGGCTTTTCCCAGTTAGGGGTCGCCACAGCGGAACTTCAGTCTGCTAATGATTGGCAGTAGATTTTTACGTGCCGAGTTGCCAGCTCTGATGGACAACCTTCAATGAAGGTACGCCCATTCATGCATGTCTCCACACAGAAGACGCTCTAGCTGAGAATCGTACCAGACAACGTTTTACTGTGAGGCAACAACGCTACCGCAGCACCACTGTATTTGTTTACATCCCCATTGGTTAGAAGTATTAGAAGTAGCACATGATGTTATTAGAAGAGCATAAATGTATTTTTTCCATTGTTTTGTTCTGATGAATTACTACATGTTATTAAGATGAAAGCACTTAACATTTGTTATATTTGTTAAATATTCACTGATATTATAGTGTGGAGATGTTTTTGGCTTAGTTGTTCTTCAACACAGTTTTATTTGGGTTTGTTATTTTTCTGTGTGTTTTACTATTTTGGTTCCATTTCATTTTAGCAGTCTGTACTATTGGCTGTTTGAGCATCTCCCTGCCCACTGACAATAGTAAAGAAACGTTATCTGTGGCAATTTGACAAGAATGATTAATTTACTCTCTCAGATTACTTCTCCCTCTGCCTCTAATGTTGGAATGGATTGTAGTATTTTTACTACTACTATTCCGTGTAACCAGCTGGGCTTAGTTTTGAACAGAGGAACTGTTGGTTCATTTTCTCAGGGAGCAAGAGAGGAAAATCCTATATCCTTGTTGATAATTTCCATGATAATTCTTTCCATGGCTTTGCAAATAAGAGTAGTCAGACTAATGGATCTGTAGTTTCCAAGATCTGTTGAAGGTCCTCCTTTATGAAGGGGATGACTGTCACAGTCCTCCATTCTTGTGGCACAAAGCCTGTTTTAAGACTATAGTTAAATAGTGACTACAATAATCCTGATAGGTTGTATTGTAAGCTGTTCATGAGGCATCCCTGGATGTTATCACAGCCTGTTGAGGCTGCGTTCTTGGCTTTAGTGAGCACATCCAATACTTGCTCCTTAATCATAGTTGGAGGGGTTACGTTTGAGGCAGGGTTGGGGTGAGAAAGAAATAAAGTTGGAACTGAATTTGTCCACTAGCAGGTTTGCTATATCATCAAGCTCTGTGAATGTCTTACCATTAGCCAGCAGTTCAGCACATTGCTGTGTGCTGCAGTTGTGGTTGCTGACATAGCTGAAGAAGACCTTATGGTTATCTTTCACCTGGGAGGCTGTCTTAACCACAATGTTGACCTTGTTAGACATAATTAGCATGCCTATTTAATTTGATGAGAGTTTTTATCTTTATGGCAATTACCCTTCCTGATTTTTGGAATTTTTTTTTCCTTTTGTTGTATATCCCATTACATTTGAATGACACCAGGGTGGTTTGTTTCTGAGGATAGTTCTGGGGTTAATTCTGGTAGGTACAGCAGTCTCTCTGCAGCCATTGACATGGTTGCACAGAGCTTCTTGGAGCATTTCAACATAGGATGCTGTGTTCTTGGGGTTTACAGGTGCACTGAATTTTGACAAACCATCACTTAATAAAAGACAATTTGCCTTGAAATAGTTCCTAACTGTTGCTAGTTTTACTAGGAATACAGAGTTGATTTTGATTTTGAAGGAGACAGCAGGAGTATGAGACATGAGGGCATACAGTATTCTCTCATATTTGTCATTATGAGGTCCAGTATGTTGGAGCCTGTAATTGGCATATTCACTATTTGGTCAAGGGTATTTATATTTGCAAAGTCCAGGAATCTCTGTGTCTGTAGATTTGAGGCAATGTAGGATTCCCAGTTTATATTGAGGTAATTAAAGTCTCCCAAAAAGAGGGTGTTATTTTAAATAGTAAGAGTCTGCAGTAGGTCCAAGTATGCATTGTGAACTTTTTGGAACTTGGAGGGTGACTTTATAGCTGGCTAGAAAATTGTACAGTATTTTGTCTATGGTGATCTGCACATGGAGGAAATCCAGCACGTCATCTTGTTTGGCCACCCTAGAGGTATGCTTGTTATTGAGGTATACTGAAAACACACCAGCTTTAGCCCTTGTCTGTGCAGCTACTGGTCTAAAAGTGAGGAAGGTACTGAAACCTTTCACTGCCAGGGTACTCTCTGCTGCTTTAAACCATGTCTTGATAACAGCACAGATGTCTATATTCTCAAATGTAAGGAGGACTTGCAGGGATTTTTTTTTTTTATTTAGGCTCTTAGCATTGAGCAGTAACATCTTGAGGTTAAGTCAGTTGATTTTGCTATGTAGGTAAGTTTGTCAATTTGGAGTTGCCTAAAATAGGTACTATTGGGGTAGATAAGGTTTTAGCCAGTATTTGAAAGCCTAGAGGGGACAGGTGCAAACTATCTTTGGAAAAGCAACATTGTTCTGTTAACAATGTCCTTCCAGACTGACAAATATTGGATTCCCTTAGAATGACCACAGAAAGACAGCCAATTGTTGAAATCAATCATTTTTTGCTCATATTGTGACATCATCCTAAATGATGATAAAAATGCTGCTCAATGCTATCCACATACCAGCCTGAGACACATAGTCTGAAAGCTTTATAATCTCTCTATCTTCATGTAGTTCACTGAGGTGCATCTGAGGTCATTTATGTCTACATGAACTATGATGGAATCATACAGGTACCTGTGGTGTAATGACTTGGGTGCATGTGTGATTTGGTGGATCCTGACTCCAGATAAACAACTAACCGTTATCTTCTCCTCGTTCAGCCTGGTTAGAGGGGCTATCAGTATGTCTTACAATGGAGTCCCCTCTGAAAAGAGTTATGGGCAATGTTGTTTGCCTAAGGGTCTAAGTGTTTGGTGCTCTATTGAGAATGACTGTATGTGTGGTGTTACATGTTGTTTTTTTCTGAGTGATTTGGGCTTGCTGAGGGCATAGCTTTGCCAATAGGTTGCCTAGGCAAGCATTGTTGTTTAAGAAGATTGCTTTTAAGTGCTTCAGCATATGTCAGTGTATGCTGTGTGCTATGTGAGGTTGGAGTTGTGTGCATGGTTTTGAGAACCTGATGTGAGCATGTCTGAGAGAGTTTAGACTCTAATGTTATTGTGTAAGTACACCTCTCACATACAGTGTCTGCTTCTTTAAAGATTAAGTGGTTGTTGGTAAACATGAGACAATCTCAAGATACCCATATCCACCAAGCTAGTCACCAGCCCTCTTCACCTTTGGACTACAAAATGACAAATCTAGCGTAAACCAACCCAACAAAGTTATCCTTCAATTCAAGAGGGGTGGGTCTGAAACCAGCATAACACTTAAAAATGGGAATATAATCCACATAAACTGAAGCAGTTTAATATACGACAGAGAAAAGGTATCATGTAATCTAACAAGTGAGGTGGCAATTTTCTGATGTCATAATAGAATGTTGTAGATTGCAAAGACCAACTTTTTGCAAACATGCTGCATACATGCAGCAATTAATTTATGTGTGCATGCAAACTGCTTTCACTATTAAGTTTTATGGAACACGCTTCAGCTCTTTAAATGTACATCTATAAAAAATCCATTTTCCATACATTTTCCTTAGAGTACATCTTGTGAGAGGTGCTGGCACCAGGTTGTGGGATGGGGATGGGGGTAGGGAGCAGTCCGAGAAACACAAAACTGATCCAAGATGCCAGACTAAATTGCTGCAGTTCTGATTTAATACCCATAAATTGGCTTTAAGTGGCTTTATTTTTCAGGTGTACTCAGTTCTGCTATACATGGGTCAACAGTACTCAGGCAAACATCTTTGTGTTTCAAAGGAATGTTTTCCATTTCAAAACTGACTAAAAACTGACAGAAGAAAAACAGTTGACATTATAGTTTTATGTTGTGTCTTTCGGATTTTCCCAGTTAGGGGTCGCCACAGCTAATGATTGGCAATAGATTTTTACGTGCCGAGTTGCCAGCTCTGACGCAAAACCTTCAACGAAGGTACGCCCATTCACGCATGTCTCCACACAGAAGATGCTTTAGCTGAAAATCGAACAGGACAACGTCTTACTGGGACATTATAGTTTTATACTTCTAATTATTCGGAAAATTCACATTGTTATATTTAAAGACTGACCCTGATTTCAGGTCTTTCTCCTTGCATATTATTGGCTTTATCCAGAATTCTTGAGCAAAGAAGTCGGGAGGTAAATGCTCACTCTCACTTACTCACTCTGTTTCTCTTTCTCTTTCTATCTTTCTCTCCATGTCTCTGATTCTGTATCTCTTACAAAGACTCAGATGGACACACACACACACACACACACACACACACACACACACACACACACACACACACACACATGCACACACACATACATATTGTTTTTTCTTTTCTTTACATTTTATGCTCATTAAATAACAAAGCTGAGTTCTACAAGACTTCATAGCACCTTATTATGATGCTATGAAATAATGGACTTGATTTTTACTGGGCACTATCTGTACATTAATACCCTATTAGAGAATGTCTGTTGTCCAGCAGGGTATCAGAGTACCTTTTGCTCATTATCTCAGGTATAGTCATACAAACTTATCCTTCCACAAACACCTTTCAGTCTCTGTACTTACCTGCATTCATCAGTTTAGTTCTAACTGGACAACTTGTAGCAAGAGCTCATACAGCAAGGAATAAAACAATAAATAAAGCAACAACACTGTAGACTCATAGCTCAAGCAGCAGGGAGTAAAACAATAAATATAGTAACAAGACAATAAAACTCACAATTAAAAGGCTAAGGAGAAAGAGCCATGAATAAATAAATCAATAAATATATAAGCAAGGCAATTACATGAGCAGCTCAAAATTCATCTATTAAGGCATTCATTCAGTATCACTTGTAAGAAAACATAATGTATTTTGAGTATATATAATTGGTGAAACATTTGAATGTAGAATAAAATGGTTGGTTCACATTTAGGTGTCCTGTTAGTGGTATTTTAAAACTGGAGTACAAATTTGAGCTAATTGGAATGGTTCCAGGAATTGTTATCATAATGTGATTATAATTAGCTACTTAGAGGTCATCTCTGCTTGGTCTCTAAGGCAATGTGTGCAGTTCTTCTTCAAATGAACCTATGAACATATAAAAGCTTTACCATGAATGCATAAATGGGTAGGTAATACTAGGCTAGGAAACCCAATACTAAAATTAAATACCAATATATATTTTGTGTAATGTTCCAGGATTATGGAATACACTTCCTGTTACAGATAGCACAAGCAACTAAAGAATATTCATACAGAGTTATGGCAGTCAAGTTAATTGAAGGTCATTATACTGTGAACTTGATACTTAACTAATGGACCTATGTTTGAGAAGGGAGGTAGTAGAAATAAACTGATGCTTGTACTGAGGGAACCAGAACTTTTTCAAATACATTTTTTATTGAACTGGAGTTCTTTAGTGGGTACATATGTGTAAGAATCCCTGTCTTGTTTCATTACCTCATCCGAGCCTTCCTAAGATGGCACAGTACAGGAAGGGATTTAAGAATCGAATTGTAATCACTATACAGGTTGAGAATAAATACAACGTAAATGTTGATGAAAGAGGTTACCTTAAAATCCTCCTCCCAGTTCTTCCTTTAAATAAAAAAAAACATAAAAAACCTTCCTTTTAGTATAACAGCATAAAACCCACTATAAACAATCTTTCAGAATGTGCTGTGTTTACAGTTTATTTATACCTTGAGTTTTGCCATGATGATAATAAAAGCAAAATTTGCACAGTGGTAAGTAAATGTGAAGATAAATGCTTCTTATTTTAGTCATTTTCTCATGTTGACCAAGTTAGTCTTATTATGACTATGACATTTTTTCAGGGGAGACCCAAAGTGGTATTTTATACAGCCTGAGGGAATTTTGACCAGGACACAGATGAAAATCTCCTTCCTTTCCTTTAGAGGGCAGCAAACAACTAATCTCGTCATGGGAGAGATGCTGAACTACAGCAATGGAGAAAGACAACAGATGCTCTTGTTACATGAGAGATGCAGGTCATGCTTGAGAAAGGAGGTGTGCCTCTAAAACAGCTGCATTCTTTAAAAGCTGTTATGGTCTGACAAAATGGGTACATTTTTTGAAGAAATTGTGGAAGACAAAATCATTGTATCTCGTACTGCTGACCTAACTAAGCATCATGAATGGAAATTGATAGTGACATTAGTGCAAGATGATGTATGTAACACTAGTAAATGGTTCTGAAGACTGACACATTTCCTGATTCAGAAGAAGCTCCAGGAATGGAATGCCCAGGAGAACATGGAAGGATTTCAAACAAAACTTGAGAATGTTGCAGAGCCCAGGAGAGGCAGCAAATAAGAACAAAGATGTTTTCTGTACTTCAGATTTCAAGGACAGGGGAGACCATCATCCGTCAGGTCTCAATGCACCAGACATGTATTTTATTTAAGAAATTATGTTTCAAAAACACTGTGGTTACAAATACTTAAGAGTTTTTCTTCTGTATCTGCTTATGATCTGTGCTTAGATACAGAGGAGTTTAGAAAGTATCTGTGAATGGTTTGAAAACAGAGACTCACCATCATGGAAGGATTTAACTTAGATGCAGTGCAAATTAGTAACTATATAGTTAACTGATTCAAGCCTATAGTGCATTTTTGTGTATTTCCAGGTCAAAGCCACAAATCCTTATGACTTCCAGAACTTTGTTGGGTCTGGCTTCATTTACTAACTGACTTAGCAGATAATTGTAGGCAGTATTAGAAAGTGCAAGGAGTTATTAACAGAATGACACTAAGTTTGTTAATCTGGAATGTCATACAGTAGAGAAATTAATTGCTGTTCACTTATTATTCATATTTTCATATTTAGGTTCATATTTTCATAAATGAGAACCCTACATATTATTGAGTGGTATGGTGTGATATTCCATGATGGGAGACAGGAAAATTTATTGTCAATGTCTGTATATATTATGGTATACATGAGATATTGCTAGCTGTCTGAGGGTAATTATGAAAATGGACAATATTTCCATATGTTCTTAATTCTTCAGAAACAAAGTGACTTACAAACTGTTGCATGACATCAGGTAAAACGTTAGGTGTCGATGACGAAAAACATATTTCATATTGCACTGTAAGTTACTCATCTTGAGAGATATTCAGTGTTATTTATATTGCTAATTATACAATTAAACATACGTGTTCATATTTCTTTAGATATCTCAATAAACATGCTCTCACAGAAGAATTTCTTGCTGTCAAGTGAAAGCCTATATCTGGTTAATAAAAATGTTTTAACAATATATGTCTAGCTTATACAGTTTCAAAGATATGACAATTTGTGAAACTTTAGCAAAAAATATAATTTTGGCTTTGTGTACACTATGATGAATTATAATGTTTATGGAAGGACTATGATTGCACTACCTATTACCACTGTAAATGATAATTCTGACTGATAACATTATTGTATAGTCTTAATAGCTTTTATTCACAAAACATTTACTTTTGTTTATCTCAACCTTTTTAAAATTATTTTATAGAAAATGCTCTGGGATTCAGCTTCTGTTTAGGCTGCTAGAGGTGTGACATTCCATAACACTTAGGTGTTTAGAAACATTTTTATTATTTCATTCCAAATCCTGTTTCCTTGCTATGGAATGTACAGCATGTTACTTTTCTGCTATGGAAATGTACAGCATGTTACTTTTCTGCATACTGTTGGGGAGATACCTTGAAGGTATTTAATACTTTTTTTTAAAGAGAAGAAAAACAAGGCAGTCAAGAAGACATCCAGGGTTACCTTTGAACATACTTCTCAAGTGCTATGATTTAGGCATAGTGCTATGATTTCAGCCCTAAGATTTAGCCATGCTCCACCTACATTTATGATGTTCCTTATAAAGTCAGACCAGTTTATGAGCACTTACTTTATTAAATATGTAAACTAAGCCTATATAAAGAGTCAATGCCAGTAACTGTATGGGTCTTTTATATAAAAAACCTTCTATTGTGAAAATTAAAAAAAGTGCTCGTCTTTCTGACCCTCTTCTATGATTTTTCATACTTAAGGGGTGAGGGGTATGGCTTTGAATTTAGAAAGAACTTCCCATTCATTTGTAATTTGGTCTTTACAAGGGAATTTGACCTATTACGACTGTAGATGCATATGATGCTTATCTTACAAATCAGTCCAAATACTGTTAACTCAGTGAGCTGCATAGTTCATTAATAATTCACGGGGTACTTTGTAGTATAAGAACTGATCATTTAAGGGGCAGGCTGTTATGAGGAGCAGACCTGATCTTATCAAAAGCTGTAAGGGTTTCCTTGTGTTTTATCAACAGCTACTTTGTTGGCACCCATATGATTATAGCTATGCAATCACTTAGTTATCCTGCTGATATCAAAGGATATCTAAAATAGTTTTATTGAACCTGCAGTTTTGGGTCCTCCAAGGTCATGGGACTCAGAGTGATCCAAAGAGGTGATTTTTTTTAATTCTCCCTTTGTCCTAGTTTGTGTGACTTTAGTGGCAGTATATTTAAAAATCAGAGGAATGGGAACACATGCCTCACACTGTGGGGTTCAAAAGAGTGACATTTTTTAAGTCGTGTACATTATTTATTGTTGCAGGTTGGTGAGTTCCCAATTTTTTGAGTTTTAAATGTGTTTATTGCACTGCTTCAAGGCATGATATTTTTGTTTTCAGTTTACTATTAATATACTCTGCTATACATGTCTGTGCAGAATGAGTGGAATTAAAAGAAAACAATTAAATGAATTAACTAATGAAATAGATGGGCAGAAAATAAACTGTGAGTCAAATCAAAAAGTTAAAATGAAAAATAAAGTGGGACTGTCTTGCACCAATAATAGTAATGCAAAAAAGAGTGGCATGAAGTGCACAGAATATGTATCACAGTTCAAATTCAAGTCTTCTGCTCTACGTTTGATCATAATCATGATATGAAGAAATATCTTTTATTTAACAAGTTTTCTAGCAGGAACTTCGGCAAATGATAGGACAATGGAATGCAAAACTGAAAGCACATGTATTGAAACTGAGTAGAAAATGATTTGACATGACAGCAAATGGGGAAAACCAGAAAAAGTTGAAAATTGAGATAGAAGGGAAAGTAGTGAAGCAGGTTAACTGAAGTATCTGGGAGGAGTTGTTGAGAAGAAGGAAAGTCTGAATGAGGAAGTGAAAGCTAGTGTCAGAGGTGCTGCAACCAACTGGCAGATAGTGTCAGGGATAGGGATAGTGTGTGACAGAAGAATGCCAAAGAAGTTGAAAAGTAAGGTATACAGCAGTGATGCAACCAGTACTTCTGTATGGCACAGAAAGCTGGTTAGTGAAGGCAGAGCAGTTGTAGATATGAAAGAGATGAAGTGGATGAGAGGGGTTGTAAGATGTATACTGTGGGGCAGATGAAGAAATGAAAACATCAGAATAGAATTAATTCCTTGAACCTTTCCAAATAGCTCAGGTTTGTACTCTTGTTTTAGAATACCACCAACAGAAGTAGATGAAATTACAGAGAAGGTCAAACAGAACAGAATATACTTGTTCAGGCACATATGCTGGAAAGAAGAAGATGATTTGATGCAGAAGATTTGGTAGAGACTGGAAGAGGGTAAAAGGAAATGAGGACATCCATCTGAGAGGTAAATGGATTGTGTGAGAGAAGACCTACACCAGTCACCCATGACTGTTGAAGAAATAGGAGAGTGGTACTGAATTCAGAAAGACGGTAAACGTTTAAGTGACATCCCAATCCCATGTAGGAAAATGGGAAGGGGGGTGATGGTGTGTAAAGTAAAAAGTGTCTTTGAGAAACTATGCATATTCTTAAAGAGAAGCATGAAGATGAGTTGTTCCTTGGTGTTATTACATAAAGATACAGTGAAGTTTGAAATGCATCAGAAACAGTCAAGGAGCAGTGCAAGTCAGACTGCTGACAAGAAATGATTAGGATTAATAAAGACCTGATTTAAATTACATGCAGGTGTACATTGTAATATTATGTTTGAAGATACTTTTGAAGCAAAGGGGCTAAAAGCACAAAAATGTACTTTTGTCACAAAATAATGCCATTGAGTAAAAAGCTACCAGTATATAAATGCAAACATAAATACATCACCCCTTTTCAAACTGTTCCACTTAAACTAATTCTTCTAATAGTTTGGTAGTTTAGCTCATAAGAAATTGGGAGTGGCAAAACAAATTCACAGCCAGGAACAGCTGAATAGTTGCAGAGATGTCTATAAATTATATCATTCAGAACGTTTACAGACTTAAGTTGTTTGACGGACTCCTAGTTGATATTTATTCAATATTATAAATATGCCAAAGAGGTGTTGAAGCTTGATCATTGTTATAAACAAAATTTGTGGTCTGTTTGTGGGAGATCAGACACAAAGAAAAAAAATGACAAAGACTGATGTAGATGTTAACTAAATTAAAACAGCATTATTTCCAGTTAATTAAGAGCAAATATAAAGAGTAAAAAGTCCAAAAGGGGCAATGTTCAACTATCAGGGAGCATGAGACCTACTACAGAAAGAGGGAGAGCTTATGCCATCTAAGTCAGAAGATGGTAAAGCATTGTAGAAGATTCTGGTCATGGAGTGATGCAGTATCTTGCTATGTTTGTACCTACCACATCTGAGATAACTATATCTCTGAAAAGCTGTTAGATCAAAATGAAGAATCAGAATACAGCTGTGAACACAATAAGAATTCTGAAATGCTCAAGACACTAGTTCCAGACACATCATTGTTACAATTTGCTCCCATATGATTCATTAAGTCTACAATTGTCACACCTACAAGTGACTGTCTCAGTAAGCTTAAAAGTGTACACATTCTTGACTCAAATAACTTTCTATCCTAAGATGTAGATGTAAGTGCTTCACCCCCACACCCACTACCTTATATAATCATTCTCCACATAACATAGGGGAAGGAGAAACAAAAATACATCAATGAACTCAACACTCTGATCAGTTACAGCTGTGATGAGCTGAACTGTGATCACATATTAGGTTTCTGTAAAAAAAATACAGAGATATGAATGAGCCAGCTGTATTGCATGTAAATGTCAGAATGGTTCAGCAACTGTGGTCCTTCATGAAAGTGAACCAGTTGCCTGTGGGTCAACAGCATTTGTGGTTGCAAAGGAGAAATGGGCACAGATGGATGATGAGCTGTTAGCAAAGATGTACAGATGTGAGAAAATCAAGACAAGACATGCGTCTATGGTAGAACATGTGTTGGAAACGCATATTGATAAGGTTTTCATACAAGGCATCACTGAGATTATAAAGAATGTTACTTAATGTGCAGAAGGATGATATAAAAGTGAATTTGTGACCAGACAATATCCCACCAGTATCAAGATTGCTGAATTAAGCAAATTTGCTAGAGAATAATGATTCATTTCTAGAAGAACTAGAGATTTATGAGATTTGTTATGTAATCCATAGTTATCAATGATACAAGAAAAAGTAACAAAAAATATAAATGCACTAATGCTGGCTTAGATATGCTGTTAGCAAAATAAGTTGCAGTGAAAAGATGGCATGAGCAAAAGGCTGTGAGAATTCTAATAGCCAAATGTTATAGACAGATATTTCTTTAGTCACATCTCTAAGAAGAATTATAGAGCAACAAAATTGTCTTTAAAGGAAGATTATTAAAAACTATTATAGCACAGAAACAAGACTGAGGCAAAAATAAAAACACAATACTTTTAATTGGCAGAAAACAAGTAAAACAGAGGTAAGCAGTTTCATACTACTAAAAGTACTTCTTCAGACCATGAAACCAAACTATCCCAACCATTATTAAATACAAGATTCATAACTACACCCATCCAGTGAAACAAGCATATGTCACTAAAAATGACTTAAATCATTTAAACAAATCTCTGGCTTTCAAAATAGGTATTAAAAAGGCCTTCCCATTTAATCCTGGTAATTTATCAGCTTGTAGTCTAATAATCCAGTGAAGCTGCTCTTTCAGTAAAGTTTTTATAATCACCCATTATCATACCTCAATTCACCCTCTCTATGACTGTGGACTTAAAAAAATGTGCATTATCAGATTCTAGTACATGTTAAGCAAACACATTTCTAGTGTCACTAGTGCTTATGCTATAAACCTGCTCTCTTATACGTTCCATCAGGAGCGATTCGTTTTTCCAAAATAAAAACATTCACAGGCATAGCGTCTCACAGGATATACTACATCTGTAGTGCGACAATCTGCCTGTACTATGAACCTGATCATCTCCCCTGTCCATGGGTGAGTAAACGTGTCAGACCTATCAATGTAAGCACAAAGTTACAGTTGCTACAGCCACGTGTACCAGGTATGAGCTTATCCTGTGGCTCCACTTGATGAAAGCTCTTATAGTATAGCTGCCTTTCTAGAGACTTCTTGTTTTTGAAAACAAAGCTCGGTCTATTACCTACCAGTTCACTAATATGTTCATCCATTGACAAAAAAGGCCAATTAACTCTAATTATATCACAGACCATTTAACATCACTGGTATAGTCTAAGGAGACAGGAACCTGACATGAAGTATGTTGCTCCTTGTGATACTCAGAACCAATGTTGCTACTGTCCAAATTCTTGCCCAAAAAATAATAAGGTTATGCCCTGCCCTTTCTTAAAGTCGATACTTCACAACACATTTCATCGACCTCCTTATGATTATACCCCCTCTCTATACAAATCTCTCCATGGTATTAGAAACCCAAAAGACTTGGAGAAATGAATAATAAGAACTTTTACATTTTGATAATGTAGATAATGTTCCAAGACAAGATAGTCTGGCATATGATTATTATAAGACACTTCCATACTGTCAAGCTTAGCTATTAGTATGTGTCTTGAATGGGTGGCATTTGAAAAGCTTTGATATAAGTTAGTGTGGTAGTGTAATAAAGTTTTATGGAAGAAAGAATGAAGCGCACAAAGACTAGTAGACATATTTCTTTGTTATATACTAATTGTAAGATTACAACTAAATGATTACAGCTGTAAATTGAGAATCATTTAAGTGGATGACTAGACAGAGTGGGGTGCTTTGTAACTGGGCAAGAAGGAGTGATACATTATGTTGGGTGAAGCTATCTGCTTGGGGTATGGAAAAGTAAGGTATACCAGTTTGCTATGGCTTTTGGGTTAAGTATAGTGTATTTTTGCAGTTATTATATATGCATGGCCCTGGATATATATAAATTGTCTGAAGGGGATATATAACAGTGTGTATTTATTTGAAACCAGTGGTTAATATTTGCATAAGAAACAGTGTAAGGATTACAGTTGGTGTTAAACAGGGTTGTTCTCCAAATCACATTCTATATATATTATATATAACTAAAATGTGGAGTGTGAAATTATGTAGGCAACTGGGCATGATAAAATAATATGGGCACAGTACTTTGCTCTAATGTTTTCTTATAAAGATGTGCTATTTGTGTGAAAAGAAAGGGCAGTGTAGAGATGGATAGATGAATCTAGACTGAAGGTATTAGATCTCCAATTCAACTGAAAAAATGTAAACGTTTGGAGGAAGAGCAGTATGTTCATTTTTTAAAATCCTTTATTAAGATTCTTGGGTTGCAGTTTGGCACTGGTGCACATATATAAAGTGAATGAAAATTTCACTATGTATTTGAATGGACTTTTGGATCATACTGGAGATCACACAAATTTTAAGATTTTCAATGACTTTTGGTCTATTTTTATTCTGTTTAGATAACAGTGTTTGAATAACCATTGTTTATGATAGAGATCCAACTCCTCTTTAAACTCTGGGTATGACAGTTCTTTCTTATGGAATAAAGTATGTATTTTAAGAGAATCATGTATATATTTTTTATGAACCAGTTAGTTTGGTATGCATTTTTGTGGTAACTGATATAGAGATTACTGGTTTTGTGATAAGTTATGCAATAAAATGTAAAAGAAAGTTATTCCCCATGGCCTTGCCAAATTCATCCTACTCTTTGGCCTTCACATCAGTGACTATCATAGATGTCATCTTCCTGGCTTGCAAGTACCTTGCTCTCAAATTTCTTTAACCTGATACCTTCCCTTATTGCAGGTATCCACCAGTAGGTTATAGGTTAACTACCTTGACAAGCACTGACCATCTTTTGGAAAATGCTGCTGACTCAGCTATTGAGGTTTTGGATATAGGCCATTCAAACTCCAAATCCCTAACTTTCCCAGGTTTATGGGAGAAGCTATTCTGGAAGTGGGAGTTGATCTTATTCTACATGCTACATTGCGCTTTACAAAGGTAGTTCAACAGAGGAAAACCACATAGAAACTATTTATAGTTGCAGTGTGCATAGTGTTCAGACAAAACCACAACATGGGCAGCCAGCACAAATTTTGATTTGATGGTTGCCAGTGTTGCCCACCATAATACACAACTGGCGTGTTTCAGTAAAACACACAAGCACACACCAATCTCCAAAGTGTAAAATGTAAACAAGACATATTATTTATTTTATCTCAGTTAGTTTTGTTAAGCAGGTTACAGCACTGATCAAAACTAACCAACTGCAGACTCAGTTAACCAATAGTTTAAAGACAAAGGTAACAGTATAAACAGAGAATACAACATTCTGAAAAAAATTAGAAATGAGCCTTAAACATCATTGTAAAACAAATGCTATTAAATTAGAGAGACATCTGATCTGACCTAAAATAGAATTATTTTTCTTGCATTCCCACTGATGCGGAATGGTTCCTCATTATAAAGACCACATTACTGTGTGGCTCTAAAAATGTGCAACTTAGCAAATTAGCCATGACTGCTGATAGTGAATTCCCCATACTAAACAACAAGTGTATCACAGTGCAAGGTAGCCCAAGGTGCAAATATCAGAGCAACCTACATTACAGTGTTGGTAGTTTCCATTATGTAAGATCCAAATGTGATCACTCATTTTGTTGATCACAGTTGAATGAAAAAATGCCACACTCCAAAAGTACAAATCATAAACAGATATTTTACAGGTGGAAACTCCTGCTGTACACACCACACCCCGACAAACTTATATATAAGGAGCTCCTTGGTTGCACAACTTTGGGAAAGAGAACAGTGCACACTGCTTTGAGCAACTATTATTCCAGCCCTGCCATTTAACACTGGTAATTACTGCTGGACAGCTCAGTGACAAGGGGTCTTGAGAATACTGAGGACTACAACTATGCTGCAAAGAAAGGGAGCAGCAATGGCATGGTCCATAACTGTACTGTGAATGTTGGGGCTCTGCTAGAAAGCCAGTAAAAGTGAATATCAAGACACTGGGTATCATTTTTGGTATGACCCATATTGTAACAATGAACCCCATTTTTGTAGAAAGGGCAGTTGAATAATTTATGTGGTAAGTCAAAAGCTGGATCCAGTGTTTTGTGATTTAAATAATTACATAAAAGAACTTAACATTTAATAAGACATTTATGTCATTTTTTTGAATGTGGAGGATGGAATTTCACTGTAAATGTTATTGAAATAAATAAGCAAATAAGTAAATAAAATCTTTTTTAAAAGAATGCTTGGAATAATGGACAGAAGTACATATTTGTGTGCAAACCCTCACTAGACAAATAAACATTCACAAAGTAACTGCATTATACAGATTGTATATAAAAATAAATGCAAGGTATGGGTTTTGTGAGGACAAATAAAACTTTACAAGAAGAATGGAGCAGAGTACAGTTAGGAAAAGATCAGCTTACCTAATTATGTTGATACCAATTTGTTTTTCTCTTCTTGTTTTGCTTCTCACCCTTTCATGTATAAGGAAGGGCTGTACCACACATGTACAAGTACAGCTCCTTCAATGTAAGGAAGCGCTGTACCACACATGTACAAGTACAGCTCCTTCAATGTAAGGAAGGGCTGTACCACACATGTACAAGTACAGCTCCTTCAATGTAAGGAAGGGCTGTACCACACATGTACAAGTACAGCTCCTTCAATGCAAGTGGAAGGAAAAGACATGTCCAGAATGACTCCACACTGTATGCCTTTGAGACTCCACTGGTTTCTACTTGTCCTGTACTCCTGCTAGCATGCTAACACCTGTCGTCTTCTTACTCCTAGAAAAGTGATTATGCATGCAGAATACACTAAAGTCAAAATTAATGGGCAACAGAGTCCATAGTTAAGCATCTTGTGCTGCACAGAACTCACTAAGCTTCCCCAAAGCCATATTACTTTGGTCTAAGTAACAACATTATTGTATGGACCCAAGGGGAAGTAGCAGCTCTTTGAACCCTAATATCTGGAAATCAGATCACATACTGCACGTGCATGCACATGTGCAAATTGATACCACGAAGGCCACATCACAGACAGACTACTGGCAATGACTAGACATTTTTTTCCATGGTAACAAAAATATATACTGCAGTGGTTCTTAGTACATGAGACTCATGCAGTGTGTGAGAGGTGTAATTTGCATAGAGCTGTAGTACTTGTAAATGTAAGTTTTATAAGCAGCTTCACTTAATTGTTTGCTTGGAGTGGTTTCAGCTTATATCTGGTAGAAATGCATGCAGCTTATGAGCTGCAGGTTTTTATGACTCTTGCATTAGGGCTATTGCACATAAATGTCTATTAACATGAAAGAAACAGGTACAGATATATTATCAGTTATGAGATTTTTTACATATTGTTTTGTAGAAAATGTCTGTTAAAGGGGCAGCTATACAAAGTCAGAGATAAGTGCATTTGCTTAACAGAAGTATGAGATTCAGAAGTAACCTAAGAACATTACATAAGAGATGGTTTCATTTCTGAATGAGACTTGAATGTAAATTGAAGGGCAAATGACAGAAAGCACATTTGTAACATCTAAATTAGAATTTTGATTCACATGGACTGTTGTTGTTGTTGTGTCTTTCGGCTTTTCCCGGTTAGGGGTCGCCACAGCAGAACTCCGGTCTGCTAATAATTGGCAGTTGATTTTTACGTGCTGAGTTGCCAGCCCTAACGCACAACCTTCAACGAAGGTACGCCCATTCAAGCATGTCTCCACGCAGAAGACGCTCTAGCTGAGAGTCGAACCGGTCAGCGTCTTACTGTGAGGCGACAATGCTACCACAGCACCACCACCGTGGATTGATTCACATGGACTGTACAAGGGTTAAATGCATAATTATGTGAAATAAGATTTTGTTTTGTGCTTCTTGGATTATGTGGTCAGAGTGGTGCAGAGATATGCTATGCATAGAATATAGAGGAAGCCTGTATAAATGCTCTGCAGTTTGTCCAGTATGAAAGATTATGTTAGCATATTTTATAAAATTGTCCTTTTTTGACTATTCTATTAAAAGCCCCTACTCTTTTCAATAATGGCTATGGGAAATTTTGTACCTTCACCATACAATGCAACATGCATGATAGCTGCATTACCTGCACCTATTTGGCCCATTTGCTCTGTGGGGCCAGGAGCAAGAAATCCCTAACCTCAACAAGAGTCTGACAACCCCTTTCATTCCTGACTAGGAAACCCTGCTGGTCCAACCATTCTCCTGAAGATGAGAGTCGGGTGGTAGGGTGATCAGCTAGTCTGTTCCTTGAAGTGGCCTAAACCCATGCTCCCAGCAGACTTGCGATGGCTATCTGTTCAGGGGAGGTAGCCTTGCTTGACTCAGCAGGGAAGTCTCTGCCTGATGCAAAATGAACCACCATGGCCACTACTGGTGGGAAACATACCCAACCACCACTATATTGCACAAGTGCTGCAGGACTAGTAGCCTCCCTCCCCATTAGCAAGCTGGAGTCGGCTGCATAAGCTCATTCTCCCTGACTTGGCCCCTTGAATGCCTGTGCCAGTAACAGAACATGGTTCTCCTGGTCTGTAGTCAGGGCTTGATCTTTCGATGCCATGGGGCCAGGTAAGAGCTCTGGGATTTTTAACATCCACTACCACTAAGTCAGGTATATGTGCACCAGGGTAAACTATATCCCTCTCCCCTGGCTTTTTCTCTAAATATACCATAAGCCTGCTTTTCTCTCACGTCATATAGCAATTCCTGTTTATATTATACCAGCTTACCTTTAATTTCTTTGTAAACTGGCTAAAATTTCTCTAAATATTAAATCATTGTCATATAACTTGTATCTATTGTTAACCAATGTTTTCATATTAATGCCTAAACTAAATCCAGAGCTTAAGAAACTATTCAGTCCAAACAAGCACCCAAATGAGAGATGGAACGCTGAGGAACGATGTGAAATTAGCCAAAATAGTTTATTAACGCTGTCACTACAATTCTGCGTTTTCGTAAAAAACACTTCTTCAGATAAATTCAAATGCTACAAATGCTGTCTAAATACCATGACGAAAATCAAATACCAAACCTCATTGGATATCCAGTAGCATTTAAAATGATACTATCATTTTCAAAATTGTCAAGGATATAAATGAATGAAAAATCAATAATATCACCCTAAAATCTTCTATACAACAATAATAATACATATATGTATTTATAACCAACTTCTATTGATTAAAAATTAGTTTAAAAAATAGTTAAAAAATGTATATATATATTTTTTTCGTGTTGAAGGCAATTATTGGTATACCTATGCCCTCTAGTGGTACATGATAAAATGACATTGATAATTGTTATAATTTAGCTGATCTAAGTTTTAAAACAGGTATAATAGACAACATTTCATTTAAACCGGGATTCCTGTTGGCCTCTAACGTGATTTGCCAAAACAGTTCCCTATATTCCAGTTTTGCCTCCCACATACCTTTTGGGTGCTTGTTTGGACTGAATAGTTTCTTTGTTTTTTTTGTGCTTGCCATATTGTAAATCCAGAGCTTACTAAACAATCCTATCTTGGTCTGTGATTTACTGTGTGGAGCTGATTGGTAAGAGAAGTTTTATTTGAATTTATATTTTATTTTTTACAACTGTTTTACCTGTTTGTATGAGGGAAGGCATAGCTTGTACACAAGATTTAATTTGATTTATATTTTGTTGTTTTACCTTTAATTTAGACTGTTGGTTGTTAGAAAGGGATAGGTTTCTGGCAAGCAAGCTCTCGCCATCCCAAGGAACCTCGTCAGCTGTAAATTCACACAAACTGCAGAGGAGATAATCCAGAGCTTATTTTAACAATCCTATTTTGGTTTGTGATTTATTGATGTTTACTGTTAAAAGTGCGACTGTGAGCGATAGTGAGCAGACGCTACTGGGTGCATTTGAGCCAACGTAAAGGAATTACAGGTTCTGCCTGACTTTCAGAACTTGTACAGTCAAAACAACAACTTTACTGTCCTTACTTTAGTATTTAGTTGCATGTTGCTTGTGCGATTTTACTCACAGAATTTGATTTAAGTTATCTTTGAATTCTGTGGTTACTGATTCTGATTATTCTTTTCTTTTATATGTTTTTATTCATTTGAATCTGAATATGGATTTATTAAATAAGTGTGCCATTAATGATTTGCTAAAGCACAAATATCTTGTACATTGCAATAAATGCTATGCATATAGATTCATAGGTTCATAGGTTGGTACTAGGCTATCGACCCTAGGGCCTATACAAGCCTAACCATAACAGTTTCCTGGCTATTTCTTCCTACAGTATTTACTTCCCTGGACCCGTAGCAGGGAGACTGACATGATCCCCAGGGTGAATTTCCTATCTCCCATCCAATCATCAGGGTTCCTTTTGAAGAGGGCCAAAGAGGCGCTCTGCTTGACATGTATGGGCAGTCTATTCCAGAGTCTGGGGAGTCTCTGGGTCAGGAACCTATCCCTCTAGCATGTTTTGTTCATTGTGATGACAAGGTTTAGATCTCTTTAGCATGTGTCTCTGAGGGACTGGGATTTCTTTAAGTGAAGCATGTCCATAGCTTTGGGTTTGATGGCCTTGCATGTTAAGCAGAGATATTTAAAGGTAATACCTGATAACACTAGTGATCTGTGTTCCTCGTGTAAAAATGTTTGGCAATTTGCTTACCATTATTAGAAGTAAATTTAGACTTACTGATGATGATTGCATTTGTGCAATTGTCATGGCTTGGAGAACTGTTGTTACATATGTTAATGACTGGCTTGGTGAGATAAATAATATTAGGCAAAGAGCAAATAGCACACATTTAGAAAAACATGTGTCTACTGTCTGTATAGATCATTCATCCTCTATGAAACAAGTGAAAAAAGTACACCTTTTTTGTTTGTTTTGTATATGGCTTGATAAAGCCCTTTTTGGGTGAAAGCGCTTGCCTATTTTCTCAATAAATCGATTTACTCTTGGATTTTACCACAATTGTCCATCTTTTTGTCAGAATTTGTGGACTATTTGCTGCCGAGCTGATTTTATGCTACAACTGGTTCACAGCCTTGTTTTACTCTCCTGTGGTTTATTCACTTGGATTATTTTGCTGTCCTGTACATAGAGTATTTACTTCCTGGTAACTTTGTTTTTGCTTTTATATTTTATTTATATTCTTGGTTATCGGGGAGACATGGCTGAATCCAATGCATTCATTGTTGAATTACCATACAATTTGGAGCACCAACCTGAAGCCAGAGATGACCTGAAGAGGTTCCTGGACTGTGTTTTGGGAGAGAACAACCCGTTGGTGACGTATACTGTGGATGAGAACAACGCTAATGATATAACAGCACAACAACAGTTGGGCTAGCTGAAAGTTTTGAGAGACTGGAAGTGGATTTTTTGAAGCTGAAAAAGTTACAGACTCAACGTCAACACTTTGAAGTCTGTGTGCAGAGGAAGATTGTTCCAAGGGGACTACGAGTTTTGAAAATGCCTACAACTGGGAATTTGTACCCAGAGCTGCTGTTTAGATGGCAGCAGCTAAACATCGAGGTGAGTCTCCATTATATGGAACTTCTTAATGACTTTTTTTACCTGAGGAAGTAGCATTACTTGATAAAATTAGAAAACAGCAACGCTTTATATTTGCCACGTATCCAGAGAAAATTGCTAACACTATGATGGACAAAATGTTAGATAGTGTGTTTTTATTTGAGGAAAAGTTAATTGAACAAAAATGAAATAAGATACAGAGAGATACTTTGGACTTCAAAAATGGACATGTCTTCACTTGGCCTCGAATAGATAATAGATCTGATAGACCAGGTAGACGTGTCAATAATATTATGGATAATGCAAATAATGTTTTAGATTCGCATAGTGTATACAATGATTTGAATGTGAATGTTATTAACAATGAGAATGTTCATAATGCCACTACATGTCCCAATGCTGATTCAATCACAGGTCATAATACTATGAATGATTGCAATATGGCTAGGAATGAGTCCCCCACCGTTCCTGTTATCTCACCAGGGCCAAGGAATGATTCTAGTTCAATAGATAGTAACTCCACTACTAGTAATAATTTGAATGATGCTGTAACCCAAGGACAGGGTGATACAATGGTCAATTGTCAGGGAGATTCCTTTCCAAATGGTAATAATCTAACAGGTACCAGACTTGATATACATAATACACATAGTACAGCTAGTACAGGTAGTACTGATATTCAACAACCCTCTATTAGGAGAAAGGAGTTTAGTCGAGGGCATGGAACCAGTGGTTATATTAACCAGACCTCTTTCTCCATCAGCGATACCTACAAGAGAGGGAGATCCAGGTCAATGAGCCGAGGCCACCAGAAACGCAAGGCCCGACCCTCAAGAAAATGTGGCAACGTCTACTGCTACATTAGTTTGGAATATCTCTGGTAGAATTTTAACAGTAGAAGAGGTTGAAGTTTTAAACAAAGGTTTATCCTTTATACCCTCCACCAAAAGTAGTCTAACAGACACAGTGAAAGACCTCGACTTTTCTGCCATAATGTTCAATTGAAATTGGATTTTGGGAGCCAACATGTCTATGATCAAGTCAGTTTTAGGAAGCCTAGTACATATGTACCTGTATTACATCCATCTTTGGAGGTTTTTGCTAAACTAGTACAGGAGGACCTACACAAGTTAGATACCAATAATGGACAACGGAAATGGTTTGGGAATCTATCCCCCGGTCTGAGGATAACATTGAATAGGATAAATAATGATAAAACTATTGTGATTAGACCTGCAGACAAGGGGGGGTCCAGTGGTAGTGATGGACAAAGTGAGGTATGACATAGTATGAATTTGATGCTACAGGATGATCGATTTTAAAGGAGAATCACTCGTATTTCATGCATGTTGGAAGATTTATTTAAAAGCACAATCGTTACTTTAGACATGTATCAATTTTTTCAAGTAGTCCATCCCTTGATACCTATAGTACAGGGATTACCGAAGATCCATAAACATGCCACAGACCCCCCTATGAGACCTATTGTAGGAAGGAGTTGGGTGACAGAACCCCTTTCACTGTACTTAGAATACTGCCTCAGACCAGTAGTGGAGGAATATCCATACATCTTGGAGGACACAAAGCATTTCCTGCTGATGTTGTATGACAAACCTCATGACATCAACAGTGATTTCAACATTAGATTGGTGACTTTGGATGTCCAGTCTTTGTTCACTGTAATACCCAATGAGGAGGGAGTTGGGTTTATGCATAGATGTCTGATGAATAAGACTTCTTATACTAGGAGTAAAATTGACTTGATTTGTGCTTATTTAGAGGTTGTCTTAGATAATAACATATTTCTTTTTGATAAGACAGCGTATCTCCAAATGGATAGCGTGGCTATGGGCACATCATGTCCCAATAGCTATGCCAACCTTGTGATGGCGGATTGGGAACAGAATAAACTGTCTCCTATAGCTGGTTTCCAACAACATGTAATGTTTTACACCCGTTTCGTGGATGACATTTTTTTCCTGCGGACAGGTACTGTCTTTGAACTGTCCAGTTTTTTTGAACAGATTAATTCTTTGAAACCCTACTTAAGGTTCAAAATGGAGCAATCTGAAACTTGGGTTTCGTGTTTAGATGTATATATTGAGAGGCTGGGTAATGGTTCCTTAAATATGGGAGTCTATGGAAAGTCATGTTACAGGAACTGACTTTTACATAGACATAGCATGCATCCTAGCTTTGTGTTTCAGAATGTCATCAGAGGACAAGCCATGCATGCCTCAAGGTTAAATCCCACTCATGAGGGGTTTGAAGAGGAGTTATTGAGTTTAACAGATAGATTATTGAATAGATCATACAAAGCAGAAGAAGTGCATGCAGGTGTTGAATGTGCCAATTCACTTAGGACTACAGCTGCTGCACCCTATTTCTCTGAGAGCTCAAGAAGCTGTACAAATACTTCAGATGATGGGAGAGAATCAGCAGTTGATGTTACCTCACAGGAAGGTTCATGTAGAGCCAAGGTCAACCCTATATTGAGTTTCACACAGGATATACGTGATATTAGAGATATATTTATTAAAAATTGGGGGGTACTCACAGTTTACCAAGATTTAAAGGAGGTAGTAGGGGATAGGCCCAAGTTTACTTATAAGAATAGGAAGAATTTGCATAGAATACTATGTTATCCTAAAACTTATATCAGCCATACAGATGAGGCCTCCAGTTGAGGTACGAAACCATGTCACAGATGTAATTTCTGTGAATATATAGACAGTGAACCCCAATTTGTACATCCTGTGACACGTCAATGCTTTTTGCCTAGGGTAAAAGCTGACTACCAGTCAGAACATTTAGTTTATTTAGCGAAATGCACATCTTGTATGGTGTTTTATGTCGGTAAGACTGACAGACGTCTTAGGGAGAGGATTAGAGAGCATGTTTATAACATATGCATTAGGACCATCAATAGTGCATTCTCCAAGCATGTGATGGAGACATCAGATATACATAGTTTTAGGTTTCAGGTACTGCACATCAATGCCCTAAGCCCTAGAGGAGGGGATATTAGAAATTATACAGAGACATGAATTAGATTGGATTATCAGGTTGAGGGCAGACTGTAAACCTGGCCTGAATGATAAGATCCCCCATAAACCTTTATTAAAGAATAGAAGGTTGAAGATCAAATCCTAGTGTTGTGCATAGTACAGCATTGGAATGTGATATTGTTATGCACAAACACACATTTTTTTATGTATGATATATACTTTCTATGTATGATATATACATTTGAATCTATATTTACTTGCACAGTTTTTTAACATATATCTCTAGATGTTACCATTGAGCTTGTTCTTTATATGAGGAATATATTTTTTAGTGTATAATATGATTATTTTACATAAAATACCTTGTTTATGAGCTTATTCCTTGATGATTTAAGATATGTACCTTTATTTTTTGTTATATGCCTTTAAGATTTGCAAAGGGAAGTGATGTCAATGTGATGGGGACTTTCAGGCATTTTAAAAAGTGCCCCTTTATTGTTTGTTTTGTATATGGCTTGATAAAGCCCTTTTTGGGTGAAAGCCCTTGCCTATTTTCTAAATAAATCAATTTACTCTTGGATTTTACCACAATTGTCCATCTTTTTGTCAGAATTTGCAGACTATCTGCTGCCGAGTTGATTTTATGCTACGACTGGTTTACAGCCTTGTTTTACTCTCCTGTGGTTTACTTACTTGCTCTATGAAACAAGATGATGCCCCTGACAACTTTGGAATTCTGGATGCAAGTATTGACCAATCTGAGGATTCAGAGTGTTTAGAAGGAAACAAAGAAAGAAAGAAAGGAAGAAGTTCATAACAAATAACAAATAAGAAAAAGAAACTGATAAAATGTCTGTAAATTAAATATGCCACAAAGATTCTTTGCACTCCAACATTAACTTGTAATCACCTGAAAATAAATTACAACTAACACTATCTATGACAAAAAAAGAAAACTTTTTGAATTCGTCATATACATTCGTGTGCCTAGCCAAAGCATTAGTTTGTTCTTTCTTTTTGATGGCTAAAAGGTGTTCATAAATTCTCCTTTTAAGACACCTAGTCATCTTCCCGATATAAAAGCTAATGCAGGAAAGACACTATGTGACATACACTACCATTTCACTGTGACAGTTATAATAACCCTTGAACCAAAAGGTTCTATTAATATGACTGAAACGAACTGAAGACGAGTTACTGATGTACCTACATTGTCTGCAGTTGTTACAGGAAAAAGTACCCTTAGTCTGAATAAAACCTGTACTGATACCAGTATCACTATTTGTTCCTTGCTCCAAAAGACATTTAATGTTTATAGTTTTCTTAAAAGTGAATTTTGGTCGCACACCAATAATTTTCACCAAGTCAATATTACCTATCAGTATCTTCCAGTTATCTGTTATGATATTTCTCAAACACCACATCTCATTTGTTATTGGCAATGGAAATGCACATGAAAAGTTGTTATTGTGTGAACTGACTATTTCTAGCCCACTATTCTGTGCTACATTGTGAGTATTACCACTTAATATGGGACTAGCCTTTCCATTCCTACGCAAATTAACTTCTCTTTCTATATTTTCTAACCATGATTAGTTATAAACTCTTGTCACAAAAAATGACCTTAATATCTCCAATTCTTTAAAAAACAGCCCCCCCCGGATTTACGAAAGCTTGCACGGAGTGCAAGAAGAGTGTAGGAGCTCACGCCGGCAATATGTCTGCTGTGCGATCCAGGTACAGCCAGCAGGGGCGTGCACAAGAGCTGCTAAAGCTACTCTTGCACGGACAGTGTCATGGTATGCAAATTACCTCATTTTCTGGTTAAAGCCATGCAAATGAGGTAAAGTTCCGATCCAGGAAACACTATCCTGTCCGTGGAAGATTAGTGTAAGCTGCAGAAATGTACTCCATTGGTAACGGAGTACATTTCTGCAAATAGCAAAACGATGCTATGACAGCTCCAAATAAAGGATGCATACAATTGAGGAAGCATGCTATTGGCCAAATATAAGGCCATTGGCATTATATAATGGTTAAAAATATAACGATCTCTGATGTTTAAGCATAGCACAGCACAGCGCAAATGTGCGGCGCTTATAAAAACAAGAAAATAATTAAAAAAAAGCCAAAAATAGGCATTTTCACTAAAAAGCTTATTCTGCTATGAAGGTGAATGGCAGGCTGAAGACAACATGGCCACTGAGTAGTGGTTGCTAAGGGGGGGGAGCTCAGTGTGAGAGATGTAACCATGCATTACAAGGCAATCCTATGCAAATGAGGATAAGGATAGTGAATCGCAATTTTTCCTAGCATGTGAGGCATGTCGCAAGAGTGTATGAGTAGGAGTAGAAGAGTAGAATATAGGTGACATCATGAGGGGTGTGTCAGACAGGCTGTAAGCTAATTGGAGCACAGTGGCTTGTGTTTGTTTTGAGTTGCTCAGGATTGCAAGAGGCGTGCCTACAATTGTCCTATTTGAAAACCCAAAACCAAAGGTGCACACTGTTAAAAGATAGGAAACTCCTTGCAAACATGCACACAGCATGTGTGCGTGTGTGCGCACGTTTGCGCTCATTTGCACACCGCTGTTCCAGGCGGAAACAGAAAGGCAAAAGGAAGGAAAAGAAGTAGTAGGAAGTTAACCAAGGAGAACTAGCAGAGCTGCCAGGTGAAATATATCAGAATCAGGCAATTACACAGGCAGCAGACTAGCCCAGCCCAGCATTTTAAACTCTGCAAACTCCATTCCACCCTGTTTTTTCTCAAGAACTCTGCAACACTGCAGTGTACAAAGAGGGAAAGCTTAAAAAGCTTAAGTCAGACAAAATGTTAGGGGTTGCTCTTGCTATCAAAAACTAACATGTGCAAGGTGCTGAGGGTGGTGATGTTGTGAATGCTGCTGAGCAACCCACAGTGAGGAGACGGAGAAGAGTGTACAGACCCAGGGTAACCTACCAGGGGTTACATGAGCTGGAGATAGTGCAGTGCTATAGGGTGGACAGAGACCTCCTACAGCAAATTGTTGAGCTTTGCCGGCCACGCCTCACACACAGAACCAATAGAGGGGAACCCATCCCAGTGGATACCAAGGTATGTGTAGGCCTAAGAATACTAGCTACAGGTACCTTCCAAAGACCAACTGGTGATATGATGGGGATTTCACAGGCATCAGCATCCAGGGTACTCCACCAGTTCCTGGATGCCATGTCAGCACATGTCTGTGACCATGTATATTTCCCCAATTCCCGTGAGGCAATGGCCAGCAATATGCATCTTTTCCAGCAAATAGCAGAATACCCTGAGATAGTGGGTGCTATAGACTGCATGCACATAAGCATCAAAGCACCACCTGGTGAGCGGGGTAGGGTCTACATCAACCGCAAGGGCTTCCCCTCCATCAACTGCCAGTTCATGTGTGATGCCCAGGGCATAATAATGAATGTGTGTGTTGGATGCCCTGGAAGCTATCAAGATTCCCACATTTGGCATATGACCCAGCTGTACCAGAGATTTACCAATGGGGACATCCCTGAGGGTCACCTAGTGGGGGATGCTGGATATGCACTGGAGCTGTGGCTGATGACACCCATCAGAAATGCACAAACACCTGAACAAGAACTCCATAATGAGGCACACGCACAAACAAGAAACATAATTGAGTGTGTGTTTGAAATGCTGAAGTCACGGTTCCAGTGCCTGGACACATATGGTGGAGCCTTGCAGTACTCACCAACTACATATACCCAAATTGTTATGGTATGTGCCATGCTACACAATATCATCCTGCTGCAGCAGGAACAGCATGGGGCAGGGCCAAACAGCCCCCCACCATTGCCAAGGCCTGCACAGGCACAGAGTGACTCGGAGGAGGAACAACCTGAGCCTGCCCCAGTAGGCAGAAGGAGGCGTGCCCAGTATGCTCTGGCCTTGGCAAAGAGGCAACGCATAGCACATACACTGACTCAGTAGGAACCCTGGAAATGACACCTCTCTCTGACTCGTACATACAGTAAAAAGGATGCCTAACTTGACACTACCTGTTTTCAAACATGTATAGGGAGTGTACTATGTGTATCCAACATAGGCAGCCCTGCAGTACCACCTGAGGCATTAGTGCCCTATTTTAAGCAATATAAAGCACTGCTAAGCACATTTTACCAGTATTGAGTATATTTAAATACAATTGGGCATAGCTGCGCACCACGCTAACCAGCGCAACATCGGGCAATGTCTGGCAAAGTTGGGCAAGGTTGGGCAAAGTCAAGCAAAGTCAGGTAAACACACTCACACCTGCTTTACTGTTCCTTAACCAGTCAGGTCTGCCCAGCAGGAAAATAAAAAGCAGTGACAGGGCTCGAACTCAGGATACTGTACACTATAGTCACAGTACTGAACCACTAAGCCATGACAGCATTTCTTTGGCACAGACACAACTTAAGTCACTCACACATACCAGTTGGGGGGGTTCACATACCTAACAGTCACAGCCAGCAGGACAATTGTAGACAAATGCAAACACAAACAAATGCTGTATCATGCCCTCTGAAGAGGCATATGAGTAACCTCCCCCCAGGCCTATGCAGACAGATAACAGCAGGCCAGGCAGTGTGATGTGAGTTAGGTAGGCTATGAAGTCACAAACTAATATGCGTGTAATTGGAAGCTAAGGTCTGTAGTACAATGGTATGCCTCAAGCCAGTATGATAGGCAACAGTACAGACTGAAATGGAGTACCTGACATAGCAGTGCAGGCCTAGCAAATGTGTATAAGTGTCAGGTGTACCCCTCATCCTATGTACACACACAGTAACAATCAGGTGCGCCCCCCCCGGGTAGAAATGTACAAATAATAGCTGTCCACCCTGTATGGAGAAATGTTGATAAGTCTATGCAAATTGACTCATGGGAGCCCTGCAGGCACAGCGTGCTTCCTGTCGATGTACAACACAAAGGTGAGCCCTGAAGTAAAAACTAACTTGAATTTTCACACACACATATATAGTATATATATGCTTATAGTGGACATGCTCACACACTTAAACAAATTTAGCAAATGTCAGTCAACAACATACTGAAAGGTCATACTAGGCATGCTCACACACTTAAACAAACGAAGCAAATGTCAGTCAACAACATACTGAAAGGTCATACTGGGCATGCTCACACACTTAGGCCATGTCTGAGTACAGCAGTGGGCCACACATATCTGGCAGTTGCAGTTCTTACTCCAGACACATGTCACTATTCACCAATCCTGCCTTGCGCACACAGTGATATGAAAACAGACCCATATAATATATTGGACCACTGTCATAATCAAACTATGCAATACAAGTACTTAAGTTGTTCAAATAATGTGAAAATCCAAAGAAGATCAATAAATCTCAGATCAATATCATCAAGAAACAATGAGCACTCCTAACATTATCCAAGCCAAGCTCTGCCAAAAATATTGCCAAAGAGTCCATAGAGAACCATGAAGCTTTCTTTAGCTATGTCATCAATATCAATGTAAACTCATATATGTTCTGAGTCAGTACAAAGTGTAAATGAATACATGTACATGACTGACATTGCCAACATCTTGTCAGACAGGTTCATACATATTTACCCCCCTCTCACTGACAAAAGGGCCCATTACCATACTTGGAGATTGTGAAAACCCAGAAATCACATATACAATGGTTAAACATCTCTATCCAAACTTAAAAACACTGCGTCTGTGGGATGATATGGTGTCCCTGGCTGTGTCATATGTGAACTCCAAAACAAACAGACCCTGCACCTGAACAATATGTTGAGACTCACCCTCTGTACAGGATATGAAACTGTTGAATGGGTTACAGCAACGTTTGGCACACTCCACAAGTGTTGGTGCACAACAGACCATGGGAACTATTGTCTTATAAGCCTAATAAGCCTGATGTGCAAGGCCATGGAGTCCATCATTATGGAACTCATAAACAGAGCTATTGGAAGCCTACAAACACCCAACCCTACCCATTTTGGTTTGGTCAGGGGCAGATCATGATCCCTAAACCTGCTAGACAGTTTTTAAGGCAGTTACCCAGGACATACATCAATGAAATGAGCTCCACATGGCCTACATAGACCTTGAAAAGCCCTTTTCCAACATCCCACACACATGTCATATTCACAAAATCAACAACCTGTGCATAAACGCATATGTCATCTGATGGATTGCCAACTGGGGCACAGATAGATCCCACAAGGTAAGAATTGTGGTCTCCCTGTTGGACTGTAAGCTGGTAATAACTGCTGTCCCCCATGCCTCAGTCCTGGAACCCCTCCCATCTGGTGTATACTTTTCAGAAATACAGTCAAACACACGATAGCTATGGTTAGCAAAGTTTGTGGATGACTGCAAAAAGGTTGTCATAATCAATATTTGGGACAACAGAGACATCCTTAAAAAGGGTCTCAGTCAGACAGATGTGGTATCAAAATTATGGCCTCGAGCTACAGTCATACAAATACCACATAGGTGCCATCACCCTAAATATGGAGGTAATAATAAGGGATCTATGGACACATGTGGATAGTCATCTCTACTTTCAGAAACACATTCACAAAGTGGTTAGAAAGTCATGCTATGTGTTCCCACAAATTGCCAAAGTCTTTGCATGTAGGTCTTTTAGAAGAACCAGCTCTGCCAAGAAGGTCAGAGAGGTTACTGAACAGGGGACAGAACCACAACTCGTTCCAACGGAAGAGTCCGAGGGGGACAAGGAAGAACTTTTAAATCCATTGGACTATTGTGACAGTTTTGTAAACTTTGAGATTTGCCATGATGTTGATACCCTGTTTAATTGTGATTTCATGAACGAGGGATACAATGGTGACTATGTCATGAGGGGGGTAGTTGGTTTAAGTACAAACAACAATGATGTTACAAATCAAAATGTTGATTCATTGTTTCAGGTTGACCTTGTTAATGTTAACACAAACCCTGAACAAAAAGAAGTATTGGGTGTACAGGACGTGGTTGATTTGAATACAATATGTGAAGGTATGAGTCTAATAGAAACTAGACAAGATGGATTGTGTGAACCCAGTATAAACATAGGGGGTGCAGCTGAAGGCATGGTTGCACCTCTTGAGGTGATGAAACATTCTATAGTTAAAGAAAAAGGTTTCATCATTTACAATTATACTGAACTTGTTTTGAAGGATTCACATTTTGAACTGTTCAGTAGGGGTGACAAATTTGTACCCAATTTTAGGTTAGATGAGACCAAGTTATTGAAAAATTTTAAGCTTTTTGTAAGGGAATTAAATTTAAAACTATACTTCACAGGAAGTTCATGGGGTGACATGAATCAGGATGAGGGGCAAGTTGGAACCCGATTGAAGAGAAAGAGTGTATTTATACCACCCCAGTGTAAGGAACTGGTTATCTTTGAGAATGTGGTTGAACATGAAATGAGGAAAATTTGTAAACAAAGGACAAACAGGGAAGACAATTTAACACAAGATGAGAGGGACATACTTCATGATTTCAGTACCACAGGGCAGTACAGATGTATGAGACCAGACAAGGGTGGGGGGATGGTGATTATGTACAGCATTGATTACACTGGCCGTATGATGGCAACGTTAGGGGATGCCAGTACCTATTGTAGAGTATCCAAACATGAGGTCAATGTGGCCTATAAAAGGATTGATTTGTACCTTTCGGATATTCTAGCTAAGGGGATGATTACGGAGGAAGAGCATCATTACCTTACGGTAAGATTTCCAAAAATGCCAAAATTTTTTGGCATACCGAAGGTACATAAGGGTACAGACTACCTTCAGTTTCGACCCATAGTTTCAGCCAAGGGTTCGAAAACTGAACCTTTGGCTTCATATGTTGACATACATTGTAAAAAGGCAGTATTAGATGCAGAACATATTTTAAAGGACTCTTGGCATTGTCTGGAGAGATTAAAAGAGGTAAATATGGTGGACATCAACAGTTATAGTTTTTTGACGGTGGATGTCATCAACCTTTTTTCCATCATACCCCATCAAGCTGGTCTCAAATTCTTTTATGAGAGTCTCTGTACTAGTTCTAGTTTTGATTTGGGCAAACTTGAGGTTTGTCATGGGTTAATGAAATTGGTTTTGGAAAAAATTTCTTAACATTTGAGGGTGAAACATATAGACAGCAAACTGGAGTAGCAATGGGGGCACGCTGCGCTCCAGTTTTTGCAAATCTTGTGCTTTTAGCATGGGAAAGGGAGAACATTTTCAAGTCAAGTTTTGTTGAAAACATCTTACTTTACAATAGGTTCCTGGATGACCTTCTTATACTGTGGAAGGGGGATGAGGAAAGTGTTGTGAGGTTTATGGAATATTTGAACGCAAGTTCTGAATTCCTTAAATTTACTTATAATTGGAATTTAGATTATGCCAATTATTTGGATATTGAGATTTCAAAAAATATTACAGGGCTTAGTAGTAACATTTATAGGAAACCAAGCTATGCAAATTCCATGTTACATTTTGGAAGTTGTCATCCCATACACCAGAGGAAGGTTAGTAAAAGGACAAATGATTAGGTTATCTAAATTGATTACCGAGGATACAGTATATAGAAAGGAAATGTACAAATTGATTGGCCTCTTCCTTGAAAGGGGTTACCCTTTGAACTTGTTGATTAAAACCAAACGTGAAGTAAACAAAAAGAGGAATACTAGGTATGTCCCAATTTTGAAAGCAAATATCCCCCAGATTTCAAGTAGAAAAAATATAAATGATATTCTGGGAGGTGGTAACACTCTGAGGTATTGTCCTAAATTGGTGATACAATACAATGAGGTGTCTGTTGGCATTAGACTTGTTTGAATAGTTTATGGGAGCATTTTTGAGCAGGGACACCAGAAACATATTGGGTGACAGTCCCATTGTGGTTTTAGTAGGGGTTCTAATTTAAAGGACATTTTGGAGAGAATCTGGGTTGACAACAGGCGTTCCTACATGAACAAATGGTGTTGCAAATGGTGCAGGTATATATCTGTTGGGGCTTACACTGTTAAAGGGTATAGGCGTACTATAGGTAGTCCAGGTATGTGCAATTGCTTGACCAAAAACTGTGTTTACATAGCATACATGTATGACATGACACATTCTATGTCGGTATGACAACAAGAAGTTTGAAGGAAAGAATTCGTGAACACTGTGGTTCTATAAAGAGAATGGATGAATACAATGCACTTTTTTTGCATTCCCAAAAATGTTATGGTTTCAAAAAGTTCTTGTTTTTCATAATTGACAGGGTGTTTCCTGACTTTCAAGGTGATATCCAAAACCAGGTGGCACTGCGTGAAATGGAATGGCAGATCAGATTAAATGCCACCAGGCCACCTGGGATTAATGAACATATTTCATTAAAACCCTTGTTAAAATTTAGGGCAGAATTAATATAAAGGGTATCAAATGATGCAATGTTTACCTTAAAATAATGTGTTTTATTGATTAGAATAGTTTCATAGTTTAATAAACACTATATCTAACCACAATTTTATTTTATTTTATTTAATATTCAATTTTTATACTTCATATTATGATTTTTTATACATGTTGATAATTTTATTATTATTTTGATCAATTGATAAGGGCAATTTGTAGGATATATAATCAAAAACACATATATATAGATATTTATCTATTTATACATTTTGGTTGTACATATACACAAGTTATATTATGTGTTTATTAATTATTTAATGTTGATGCCATTGTGTGTTGGTTGTATACAACATTTTAACATTTCTACAGCTTTAAAAATTTTGATAGCAATTACTATAATAGGGTAATTGAAAAAATGAAAGATTGATTAATTGAAGTTAGCAGGTTTAGTATATAATTGAGAACAATTCATGATTCAAACCAGGACTCTGAAGAAGCCGGTATAACTGGTGAAAGCGCTTAGTCCAAGTTTGTTTAGGTTGTTTGCTGAATTTGGCTGAATCGTGTTGCTGTTTATGGTGAATAAATTTAATTTTTATTCAATGGTTCATGGTGGAATTTGTGTCTACACATCTCCGAGGTTTGGATGGTACCTTCATTGTCATTCATTTGAACGCTGTGGTCGATAATTTTTGTTTTTTGAAATTTAGCAAATGTCAGTCAACAACATACTGAAAGGTCATACTAGGCATGCTCACACACTTAAACAAACGAAGCAAATGTCAGTCAACAACATACTGAAAGGTCATACTGGGCATGCTCACACACTTAGGCCATGTCTGAGTACAGCAGTGGGCCACACATATCTGGCAGTTGCAGTTCTTACTCCAGACACATGTCACTATTCACCAATCCTGCCTTGCGCACACAGTGATATGAAAACAGACCCATATAATATATTGGACCACTGTCATAATCAAACTATGCAATACAAGTACTTAAGTTGTTCAAATAATGTGAAAATCCAAAGAAGATCAATAAATCTCAGATCAATATCATCAAGAAACAATGAGCACTCCTAACATTATCCAAGCCAAGCTCTGCCAAAAATATTGCCAAAGAGTCCATAGACAACCACAAAGCATTATATAGCTATGTCAAGAATCTCAATGGCAACACTCAGATCTGCTCTGAGTTACAGCACAATGGCACTAAATGTACAGACCCAATTGATATTGCTAACATCCTGGCAGATAGGTTCAGTGCTAACTTTACACCCCTCTCACCCATTAAAGAGCCCATCTCTATACCGAAAGAATGCAAAGTTTCTGTAATCACAGCTGCACAGGTAAAAACCACACTCTCCAAAGCCAGGAACACAGCATCCATGGGACCAGACAACATCCCAGGCTGCATTCTACATGAACTACAGAATGAACTGGCACCACACCTAAGTGCCATGTTCAATCATAGCCTCACCTCAGGCTTTGTGCCTGCTGAATGGCACACAGTGACAGTTATCCCACTACACAAGGGGGGAGCCACCACGGACCCCGGGAACTAGCACCCCATTAGCCTGATGAGCCTGTTCTGCATGGCCATGGAACGTATCATCATGGAACTTAGAAACAAAGACATTGGTAATCTCCAAACTCTGGACCCCAACCAGTTTGGGTTTGTAAAAGGCAGATCATGTCTCCTAAACCTGATAGACTTCTTTGAAGCAGTCACCAAAGCCGTAGACAAGGGTAAGGTGGTTCACACAGCCTATCTAGATCTTGCCAAGGCTTTTGACACCATCCCCCACTCTGGAATTATAGATAAACTCACTAAACTAGGTATAAATCCCTATGTCACAAGATGGGTTGCCAAATGGCTCACTGACAGAACCCACACTGTTAAAGTAGCAGACTCCAAATCTGACTTTAGACCAGTGACAAGTGGAGTACCACAGGGTTCAGTCCTGGGTCCTGTCCTGTTTGGTATCTACTTCTCTGAAGTACAGACTAACACAAAAGGTCTTTGGCTAATGAAGTTCGCAGATGACTGCAAACTAGGAGCCATAATCAAAACTACTAATGATGTGGACATCCTACAAAAGGGCCTCACTGAGACAGATGCCTGGTGTCAAAGCCATGGCCTCAAGTTCAATGCCAAAAAGTGCATTGTCATCCCCTTTGGTAAAAACTCTGTACCCATGAACTACAACATAGGCGGTAGTATACTTAACACCAAAAGTGTGATAAGAGACCTTGGGACACAGGTGGACAGTAGTCTCTCCTTTGATAATCACATCACCACAGTAGTCAGGAAATCCTTCTATGTGGCACACCTCATCACAAAAGGTTTCTCATGCAGAAAAAAAGAGGTCATTGTTCCCCTCTACTCATCACTCGTTAGATCCATTATAGAGTACAATGCCCCTTTTGGTATATACCTCACAAGACATCTACAACAACTGGAAAGGCCACAGAAATACCTCACAAAGAGGATTACTGGCCTCAAACACATGCCCTACACAGACCGTCTCAAAAAACTCCAGCTTTACTCCGTTGCATATCACCTACTCAGAGGTGATCTCTGCCTAACATACAAAGCTATGTCAAACCCAGAGCTGTTGGACATGCTCCACTTAAAGAAATCCCAATCCCTCCAAGCTACATGTTCTAGGGACCTAAACCTTGTCACCACAATAAACAGAACATGCTGGAGGGATAGATTCCTGTCCCAGAGACTTCCCATACTCCGGAATAAACTACCTATCTATATTAAACAAAGCTCCTCATTAGCGCTCTTCAAGAAAAATCTTGATGATTGGATGGGAAATAGGAAATTCACCCCGGGGATCAATTCTGTGTCTCTGCTCAACAGTGGCACAGGAAAATACATTTCTTGGGTGGCAAAAGCCAGGGTACCTTTTTGGCTGGGCTTGTATAGGCCCCAGGGCTGGTAGCCTAGTACCTACCTATGAACCTATGAACCTTTGAGCCTTGCCTAAAAAAGGTAATATGGGGACAGCAAGAGCCTTGGCCAGTATTCAGAAGCATAGTGGTGACAGGTGCAAACCATCTCTAGCGAAGTAATAAGGCTTTTGTCTATCATGTCATCACAGGCAGACAGAGACTGGATCCCCTTTGAATGACACCAGAAGCTCAGCCAATTGTTGACGTTTATCATCTTTCTGTTATATTGCAGTATCATGTAGGTGAAGGTAAGATGCTACTCAAGATCAGGGTCATACCAGCCTGGGCTACATGATCATAGAGCTACTATATATCTCTTGTCATGTTGTCCTGGGAGGTATGTCTCGGATCATTCACACTGACATGTACAAAGAACATGTCATATATGTACCTGTTCTGGAGTGATGTACATGCTTGTGTTATGTGGTGGATCATAGCACCTGACAGACAACTGACAGTAACCTTCCCCTTGTCCAGTCGAGTGAGTGGAACATCTGTGAGCCTGACTATGGAGTCATCTATTACTAGTGTGCTGGGTATGTTTTTTTGACTTAGGGCCTGTTGTGAGGCACACTGCTTTGGTGTATTATGTGTTTTCTAGCGTGTGCTTGGAGGTTCATGTTACTTGCTTGTCTGCTTAGGAGGACACTCTCTCTTTTTCAGATTAATATTTGTATTCTCGAGTATGGTAATGTGTATTTATGTGTGTGTTTTGCTGGTGCTTATATTGTAGGTCTATGTGAGACTGTTGGTGTTGTGGTTGTATGACCCTACTCCTCTTGACTGCATTGTCCAGTATTGGGTTGACAGAGCTTAGCCACCGGTTTGACCCTGTGTGCCAGTATGTGGTGCATCATCCCATATATGATATGCTCATGGCCTATGCATACAATACACTCACAATACACCTAGTATGATAAGCCTGCTGAGGTTAGCAAATGTGAAAAAACCTTTGGGCAAACTGTCAGCAAGTAATGTCTGCATTGCACCCTGTAACTCCATATTGCTTGCTGAAGTGTAAAGACGTACTTAGTTTGGATTAAGAAGCCCGCACTTGCCAACTGTTTGTGTGTGTGTGTCTGTCTCTCCCTGGGGAGAGAGCAACCTTTTTGGAGACTACTCACACCCATTAAAAGTGGTATACTCATCTTTGTCGTCTGATGATGTCACCATCCTACAAATATACCTGTGGAAAGGTGAAATCCCAATCATGCGTATAGTGCATCGTGTAAATGCGTACTGTTGTAGTATCATAATATAGTTAGGTAGGGTTTGGAATCCTGCACTTGCCACCTGTGTGTATGTGTCTCCCTGGGGAGGAGCAACCTTTTTGGAGACTACTCACACTCCTTAAAAGTGGTATACTCATCTTTGTCAAGTCTGATGATGTCACCATCCTACAAATATACCTGTGGAAAAGTGCAATCCCAATCATGTGTATAGCATGTTATGTAAATGCGTGTTTCTGTAGTATCATGATGTAGTTAGGTAAGGGTTTGAATCATGCACCTGGCAAGCGTGTGTTTCTCTCGGGAGAAGAGCAGCCTTTTTGGAGACTACTCACACCCCTTAAAAGTGGTATACTCATCTTTGTCAAGTCTGATGATGTCACCATCCTACAAATATACCTGTGGAAAAGTGAAATTGTAGTCATGTGTATAGTGCGTCGTGTAAATGTGTACTGCTGTAGTATCATAATGTGGTTAGATAGGGGTTTGAATCCTGTCCTTACCAACTGTGTGTGTCTCCCTGGGGAGGAGTAACCTTTTTGGAGACTATTCACACCCCTTAAAAGCGGTATACTCATCTTTGTCAAGTCTGATGATGTCACCATCCTACAAATATACCTGTGGAAAGATGAAATCCCAGTAATGTTTATAGCGTGTCATGTAAATGTGTACTGCCATATTATCATAATGTAAGTAGGTAGGGGTTTGAATTCTGCACTTGCAAACTGTTTGTGTGTCTCCCTATGGAAAGCAACCTTTTTGGAGACTACTCACACCCCTTAAAAGTGGTATACTCATCTTTGTCAAGTCTGATGATGTCACTATCCTACAAATATACATGTGGGAAGATGCAATTCCAGTAATGTGTATAGTGCATTGTATAAATGCATACTGCTGTAGTATCATAATGTAGTTAGGAAGGAGTTTGAATCTCACACTTGCTAACTGTGTGTTCCAGGTGTATGACACCTTTAGTCAATGTGGAGTGTGTTTTGATTTTTCTAGTGTATGACATATCACAATGACAACTGTATGTGCATTACACATGTAAGGTAGCTGTGGGGCAAAGCCATATACATACATGTGACCTCAATTATTTCATAGGTGGGTACTCTGCTTTCTCCATGAAAGCATATTTTATCTTTGTCAGAGCACGCTGGCGCTTTCCAGACCTTAGGTCACTTCTGTATGCTTATGACAAACTTAGCCACAGCAGTGACCCCTGGGCTACGTCTTCTGTTTCACATCCACTCATCACGGTTTCTACTGAAGAGTGTGAGTGAGGGTTTATGCTTGAAGTATATTTGAATCCTGTTCCAAAGCAAGCAAAGTCTGGCAAAGATGACTAATCATTATAGGTGTGCAACAACCTCTGTGGATCTGCATGCAAACCCTTTATTGCTTATGTGCTCCACAGAGGGATTTCCAAAACCCTTTGGTAATGTGATTATCAAAGGAGAGATGACTAAACACATGGTTCTATGTATACATTAGTACCTGTTCCACATTTTGGGGGCTACTACCTATGTGGTACTCTGGGGATACTTTGTTTTCTAAAAGTGGATAACTATGCTTTCTTTGGCTTATAGCTTTACAGCATGAGTTTGACACCAGGTATCTGTCTCTATGATAACCTTTTGGAGGATGTGTGTATCATCTGGAGAATAAAGTATAGCCCACAGTATGCATTTTCATCAGACGTGGGCAGACATATCCCTACTGTGTTTGCTTGTACCTAAGAAAGCTATATGCCAAACAGGAGTGGTCCTAGGACTGAGTGCAGGTGAATACTACTTGTTACTGGCATAGAAATGTACATGGAGGCTGCAAATGTTACTGTGTGTCCTACATCTGTGCGTCAGTTGTCAATCTATCATCTAACAATAGTTTATGGTCAGTCTGTTGAGGTTATGGATAATACCAGAATGTGGGATGGGTATGAATTGCTGGTGAACTATATCTTGACTGTGTGGACCTCCCCTCCCTCACCTATAGCCTTGTTAACTGGCTTGAAGTCTACTAGGTGTAGGAGCCATGATCTGGCCTTTAGAGAACCTAAGTGGGTATGGTGCAGTGTTTCCAGGTTCATAATGTCTCTGTTAATGAGTTCCATAATGCTGTGCTCCATAGCCTTCTGGATAACATTTGTCTGGCTTATCGAGTGAGAGTTTCCAGGATCTGTTGTAGCTCTACTCTTAATCAATTTATGTTAACATTTGCACTGGGTGTGACGAGGGTGGACAGGATTAGGAATAAGTATATTAGAGGGTCAACCCAGGTTTGAAGGTTAGTAGACCAAGCCAGATAGGCAGGATTAAGTTGGTTTGTACATGTGCTGAGGAGGGATGCAGAGTATATTGTGAAATAGATGCTAACGATGAAGCCGCCAGGTAACAGGAAAAGAGGAATGCCTAAGATGAGGTTTATGGCTGTAGTGAGAGAGGACATGCAGGTGGATGGTGTGACAGCACAAGATACAGAGGCAGGAAGAAATGGAAACAGATGATCTACTGTGGCGACCCCTAATGGGGGCATCTGAAAGGAGAAGAAGAAGACATTGTAGCTCAACCCTTGTGGACTGTGAACACCATTACTGTGCGTCATTCCACAAGTATGTAACCTGTATAGAGACTGCATCTGGACAGAGTGTTTAAGTGAGTGGTGACTTCATATGTCAGCTTATGTATGACACAGCCAGGGACACCGTCCAGTACCATTGACACTGTGGTTTGGACTTTGGTAAAGAGATGTTTTATCTAGAGTGTCTGTGAATCATCAGGTTTTACATTCTTCAGGTCTGGAAATGTGGCCCTTGTGTAATGACAGGGTGGTGAAATCTGCATTCAAACTGTCTGACAAGAAATTGGTAATGTCAGTCAGATAAGCATACTTTGTGACCATTTACATTAACTGTGACCCAATCTGAGATTTCCCCTGTAGATTATAAACAACACTAAAGAAAGCTTTAGTGTTGCCTTTGGAATCCTTGCCATTTTGTATTTTGAAGCTTGCCTTGTATGTTTAATGAGGGCTTGTATTTTCCCAATGATACTGAACAGAAAGGTTATCCCTTCTTGGTATGTAACTCTTTTTTGGTACAACTTCACACCTTCTATTATATATTTAGTTTATGGCAGGGGTCCATGAGACTAATGCACTTTTACTGTATAAGTCAGAATTTCTTGTGTTTGTGATAGCACGGTCCATGCAACCCTGTAGGTGAACAGTGTGCATTACTAAAGGATTATGCAGCTGGGACAGTGTTAACCTTAGTAATGCAAACCAATGACAGATAGCAACAGCAGCATCACCCACAGCACAGTGTCAACCCATGTCATACACACACATGCGTACTCAAGTTCCAAAATGTGTGTAGTACAATGCATACTGGCCACCAATGGAAACTATGGAGTGTTAACACTGGCCAATACAGGGCATGTCAACCTGCCCATGTGTCCAATATGCATGCACATGCAGACAGTGCACCTCCAACTTGTTCCCAAATGGACACCTGCAAACGTGTGTTGCACACACCTCACACTTACTGCATACTGTTGGAATAAACACTGGTAAAAACAATACAACATTGCTAATTACAGCTTTAATGCATCATGCCTACTCAGCTACACCTTCAAGGATATCATTACACTTTAATGCTGGCAACATGCTACACATCCAACCATTGCTATACTTTATTAAAGTCACCCTGTGCATTAGCACCATGTTAGCCTGTTCCTGCATCTTTGTTACAGATGACAGGAGGTGGCACAGGTTTCATCATATGCACAGGTTGTGTTGTTGGTTTGCCAGAGGCCTACACTGAGCCATACAATCGACATGTGTGTGTGAGTGTGTGTGTGTGAGGGCCATGAGTACTGTTATGGGCCAATGTTGATGTCATGTGTGCAGGTATATGTTTGCCCTAGGTTTCTGGTTTATGTGTGTATGTCTGCATGCACACAGTTCCACCATGTGGCTGCCATATACAGGGATTTGTGAGACAGCTACAGACTGTACCTGGCAGGCTTTACAGATCACCATCTCTAGCCATGGATACAGAACCTGTGCCTGGCAGGGGTGCTACAGACAGTATCAGGTACTAATCCAGATTGGGTACTATTCGAAGAGGTTGACAAATGTCCACTGGATCCAGGTCCCTGTTGGGACTGGCCAGAGCCACATGCATGTGGTCTGCTAGGACGGTCTATGGACAGCCCCCCCAACACTGCTGGGACTGGTACTGGCACTACGGGAGCAGCTGTGACTTGCTGGACATCCACGGTGACCTACAGCTGGTGATGTTGCTGGCATACGTCCACATCAATGTCTCAACTGTCCCACACTGTCCTGACACATGGACACGACAATGTGGAGGACATCCAATGTCTCACCAAAACGTCTATCAATGAGCTCAGTGTAGTTACGTATGGCACCTGCTAGGTCATGGATACTGTCATTTACAGAGATGTAATAAGCCCTCTGTGCCCTTAGTCCCTGTCTGGTGTACCGCTCCATTCATGTCTGTGCCTCCATGACAGCCTGGAACATACATGTGGTAGAAAGAGGTGTGGAACGTCTGCCAAGGGCATGATGACCAGCAGTGCTCTGACGAGAACCCCTGGGCATCCACCTATGTGGCACCATTCCAGACATCTGGCTATGGCTGCTGTGTCCTGATACATGTGCCACAGATACCACACTGTCCTGGCCAGTGCCAACTGTACACTGTCCCTCAGCTAAGGGCAATGGTGATGATGGATGTACAGGCAGTATGACTGTGTGCATGGATGGGGTGGAGACTTGTCTACTATCAATTGGTGGCCCAACAACAGACCCTGACAAACTTGCCTGTGCCTCAACACACCTATCCTCATGATCACTGTCTGTCTCAGTGACATCAGGTTCCCTGCTGTACTGAACCAGCCCCACCTTGCCACCTGTGAGAGGAAAACAGGAAACACACTTTAAGACCTGAACATGACTACAGACCACATGCACACATGCGCACATGCGCACATACGCACATGCACACATGCGCACATGCACACATGCACACATGCACACATGCACTCACACAAAACTACACTCCTCCCGAAAGCAGACACACACAACACCAGCAATCACAGAACATACACAATAGCAGGTGATGGTGGGTTACAGTATCACAAGCAAAACAGTCATATCACACATGTCAGCATGCAGGACATGTGTTGTTCAACAGCATGCAGTGCAAGTGTAGTGAGTCCTTGTTACTAACAGTATACATGGCTTTGATGCATGTGTTTTGTTAGGTGGTGGCCCTCCCCCTGGAATACAATGCATACATGGACACAACATTGCTGTGCAGGTATTCATAACCCTGTGATGTACTGTGCACCATAACTCACAGGTGTACATACCATTGCTGGATGTGTATCTGTGTGTCAGATAGGTATTCAATGCTGATTACAGCCTCTGTGTCTTTAGCAAATAATTGTGGACACATTTTTAGCACATGCATGATGAGTATTTACACAACATCATCAGTGGTGCATGGATAATTGATGGAATACCAGTCGGCCACATACCCAATGTACGGTACTTATGGTGAGTGTAGATCATATTGTGGACATGCCAGTCTCATCCATGACATGGCATGCTAAAACACAACTGCATATTTAAACACTACACATACCCAATATGTGTCATATGACCTAGCCACTTAACAGCATCACAAGACATATATGTGTCAGTTGTGCAAATGGTGATTGGTATGCATACTGTTTAGAGGTGCATATGTGTGCACACATGCATCATTATGGTGTGTAGCAATGACAGCTATGTGTAGTACTGTGGTTACAATAACTGGATGGGGTATAGTACCATAGGCCATCATCATGAAGCATCAGGTGGTCACTCAAGGCTACAAATGTTTCACAAACCAGCACTAATCATGCTGTGCTGGAACTGTACTACTTTGACTAAATTCACCATTTCACAACCAGTTGTTACGTGAGTTTTTAAGGAGGCCAATAAGGAGCATTCCCTGACATAAATGTGTAGTGTGTTGCCAAGTGTTTAAATGCCCCAGGAAAGGCCTCTACCCCTCAGGTATATTATGTGTAATGTGTGGATGAGATTTTGGATACTGGAGTGTGTCTTTACAGAGGGCTTGGGAATCCTTTATATGTAGCATGTTAAAATGCTCTGTGTATGACATAGATGTGTATGTTATGTGCATGTTGAGTATCAGCTGTGCCTATCCAATGGTCACTACAGTCTAGCCACATTTGTTTGATATGGTCTGGATATTGCATGTGTTTGAGGCAGCTAATCACATTAGTGAGATGTGTATGCTCTTACACCAAACATGCACAGCATGCATTATGGGTAGGTGTGTTACATGTGTACATGGCCTACACCCTAACTATGACATGCAACTGTGGCATTGCTACTGTGTGTTTGCAATCTTACAGTACAACAACAGTTTACATTCACAGGGCTACAGATTATGTTCCAAATGATCAGTATTGCACAACAACAGGCTCCACATTGTTGAACGACACACTCCACATCTCACATATGCATGATCTACCAATACAGATAACAGTAGTCTACAGATATGTCATGTTACCTGCATGCTCCATGTGTGCTTGCTGGGTGGCTCCAACCTCCATCATGGTGTATGTCTGCTGCTGTTGTTGTTGGGCAGGTGCCACCATGCTCATGAGCAGCTCCTCCACTCTGGTGAGGGGGGGGTGGATATTAACACCACCCCCTGTTGCAAGCTGTTGTCTATGCACATCAGTACGCTGACGGACATGTCTGAGAAGATCACTGCAATGGCGGCTTACCTGCTCATATGTGCGGTTATGCAGGCCTACCTCATTGACACTGCAGACAAGATCTTGCCACATTGCAGTACGCTCATGCTGGTCCTGACTGGTTCATGAAAACATTAGACAGTAGTGCTGAATCATACTGCTAGTGATGATATCATCTTCAGCACTACTGTAATTCAGGTTCCTGTGGTGGGCCATGATCCCTGGAAGACATAAATACAAAAATATGTCTAAGCAAGTCATATGGCACATTTAACATTATACAGTACAGATATCACTGAACTGCCATATATAGCAACCTATAAGCTAACCAAGAGTGAAACACTGTAACTGCCACTCATCACTGCTCACTCTCTATCTAATGAACCCTGTTCTGCACAGCAACAAAATAAAATCACTATATAAGACTATACAAGAGTACCTGGCACACTGTATGCAACACGATGCACCACCTAGCCACAGCAGATATACATCAAGCTGATGTGTAAAAAAATATATCATCCATCACAATCAATGTAAGGTCCAGTAAATGTATTACTATTATACCACACAACTTGTTAATGCCAAACCTGTGGCCAAAATATGTGCACAATTTTGAATATAGGTCACATACTGCTGTAGTACATTACGAATGTTGCTAGATACGCACTTATATGTATTACCACACATATGTCAAAGGACATGTTACAGACATACCCACACACACATCAGACATAATTACAGGACACAAAGGTATGACAACCCAGATAAGCTTTCAGTGTGTACTATACAGTACTGTGTGTCAGTACTTACACAACCTTAATCTTGAGAAATGTAATCTGTGATTAATACAGGGACCACACAAAACAGTGGATGCAAGCAATGTGGACATACACCATACTTTGCTGTACAGGCCCAGAGCTTCAATTAGTACTACAGTACACACAAGATTTGCATTCAACATCGGTACCAATCAATAATCATAGATGTAGTGCTTTAGCCTGCAATGACACACCCTAGTTAAAACCAAGGGACTTAATCACACTGCATGCAATAGCACGTGTTCTGCCTAGCAACAGAATACACAGATTTTGCTAGGATCAAAGCAAGGACCCATAATACCATAACATAAACAGTTTCCCACTAAGCTATCCCACAGATACATATCTTTGATGTATTCACAAACATATTGACCATCACAGTCAGTCAGCAGTACAGAGAATATATTGCAACAAGTAGATGTAAGCGTGTATGAGTATATATATATATATATATATATATATATATATATATATATATATATATATATATATATATATACATATATATATATATATACATATACACATCCATTTGTCTACATATACATATATATATATATATATATATATATATATATATATATATATATACACATATATATATTTCACCTTTCATAGTGAGAATATCAATTATACAAAGGATGTAAGGTGTACAGTAATGTAATAAAGTTGCACAGTCTTGGGATAAATGCATTGAAGGTGTTCACAGCCTAGGTACCTTTAGCAGGCCTTACTGGCTTCAACATTGCAAACTGAACAAACCACCCACAGTGTTTAACCACCACATGTCATATACCAGCACTGTATGCTGTCTTGTTTGTCACACACTAAAACCTACATACAAATATGCGTATACTAGCCTTTACCAACATATATATCTCCCCCCTTCGCAAGCAGTTGCAATATGTCCCCTGCTCTATGCACATATACAGATGTAAATATACATGACACATATATATTTCGCCATATGTGTGTGGCATACACACACACACACACACACACACACACACACACACACACACACACACACACACACACACACACACACACACACACACACACACACACACACACACACACATGGTCCACACTGTTGTAAGTCCCTGGACCTCACAGCTGAAATGTTGGGCCTTGCTGCAACACAAACAGGTGTCACATATGAACACAGACTAACATTGGGGGGGATTATATGGCAACAGATGCTAGATAAGCATACTAGACTGCTACAGCAGTTGCCAATGCTAAGCTACACTTTAATATGACTATCATGCATGTGTTGTTCTGTCACACCCATGTTTATATAATGTCAGCGCTAATCCCCCCAACAGCCATTGGCCACACTACTGTACAGAACACAGATAACATGGATCAGATCTTTGACATTTAATGCTGAGTTACACATTTTACAGGTATGTCCCACTACCCACAGGTACACACAGTATTGCCCATAGCAGTAGTTAAGCAGAACATCTGTGCATAAAGAAGTACTGCTGTCAGATATGAATGTTTCACAATATGTAGACTATTCTTCAATAACATCTGCTACATGCCAGTAAATACATATGTGTCACATACCTTTCCTTTGTATAATTTGGTAATATTTATTTTTCATTTTCTCTTTCTCTCTCTCTCTCTCTGTCTCTCTCTCTCTGTCAGTCTCTGCAATAGAGTGATTGAGTTTGTTGGCAGAGATTGAGGCCTGCTTTTGTAGGAATTTGCACATGAGCATGTGATGGCCTCTGCAGCAATTAGTGGCCACCATTTGCTGATTGCATGCAGCCTGCTGTGTAGTAATCGCAGTAATCACTGTCATAGCAACCCAGTACCATAAATTGCTGACTCATGTAGGCATGACCCTTTCAACTTTCCAAGATGGAGATCATCCTTGTTTGGTGTGGACATCATTGCTTAAGACAGAAGGTTGGTATAGTTCCTATATTAGAAGCCAGGGATGTAGCCAGAAATTTACATTTTGTACTCAGACCTAATGTTGCTGCTTCCAGTACCCACTTGTCAGTGTAAAAATATACTCACTCCTCAAAATGCTACCCCAAGATACATGGAAAGATGTACTTTCTTTTCAACTGTTACAATTAACTGCCATACAAAGCTAGTTATAAAGATGTATTCCTTTGGCACAAGAATTGTTTGTGAACTGCTATACTGTGAATATTCATTTACTCAGTTCTAAACAGTTTGTGCTTTTTTAGTGTTGACATTAGCATGAGCTGCTCAGAAAAACTGGACACATTTCAGTACAGTAAGTATGCCTGCCTACATCCTTGGTAGACCCTGCACACACAGGTATATTCTACATTTTGGTAGGGTTGCAGACGTACAGAGAGCGTAAGTAGTATTGTGTGGATTTTATCTTGCTGGACTTACAGGGTTGCTGTGTGCATGTTAGTTTATGAAGGCAAGTAGTCTGTCTGTGTAACTTCCAACTGTGGACCTATCCACATGATAGCCAGAGAATAGCCTGTTATTTTTTGTCTGTGCACCACACAGGTCTTTTCAGCACTAGAGCAATGGCGTTCTTACAGTTGGTTGCTACCAGTACATGGCTACATCCATTTGTATTTCAGTGTTGTATTCCTACATAAGGGTATGCTTCTGAAACTCCTTCCAAAGCTATTTGCACAGTGTGTAACAGCAGAAAGGCTAATATGCCTCTGTGTTTCTGCCTCTGCCAGACCTCTCAACCAATCAGTACATATTTGAACAGAATCAGGGAAAAGTCAAGAAAAAGTCAGGGACAATCAGGGGCACCTTTAAAAATATTAGTGCCATTAAGTTGAAACATTGAGAGATTCAGAGCATATGAATTAATACACCTTTTCTGAAGTAAAAGAAGTGCCTAACTCTTAATTATTGTCATTATTCATTAAGTGTAATTCATCACCTTTCTGCTCAAAGTCAGTAGTTTTAGGAGGGATTTAGAGGGACAGAGCTAAAATTTGGGTCAAAATCAGGGACATCCCTGAAAATTAGGGACAGTCGAGAGGTATGGCCTCTGCCCTATACAGATATGCCAGTGTTTGTCCTGCTGTAATACTGTGTGGGGTTGTAAAGTGATGGTGTAACATTATTTCCTGCTAGAATGGCTGCTTCTGTTATCATAGACATGTAATGTAATCTCACAACAACTGTTGGTCAACATCCACAGAACAAGTTGTGTGGTATGGTATTCCTAATTTTCCTTTACATTCACTCATTCTGATGCATGATATAATTATTTAAGCACCAACTTGATGTATATCTACCATGGCTTAGTGGTACTTCATGTTGTGTAGTGTGTGCAAGGTCCGGGGTTCAAAACTTACAGATGTGTTTTATTTTGCTCCTGAGCAGAACAAGGGCCCTCACATAAAGAGTGACTAAGGTACTTTTAAGCAGTTGTAAGCAGGTTTGCGTGGGTTTGCACAATGCTTAGCATTGATTAGCCAAGCGCAAACAAGCACAAACCCATACAAACCTGCTCACTACTGCTTAATAGTGCTTACTCCGCGCTAATTTCTTTGAAAGAAAAGAAAAACGGGGAGATAGGAAAGTGGTAAAAAAGGAGCACAAAGAGGGAAAAACAGTATGGAAAATAGCTCGGGATGTGCAGGACGGGTGTAGGGAAGGTCCATAGCTGCCCATTTCTTCAACCGCAACAGCTGTGCATATGCAATAAATTTGGAGGGTGATATGAACCCTTCAACCCCTGATAGAGGGGTGAGGAAAACAAAGTACATTGTAATGCCAATTAAATAACATTTCATGTGTCTAGTGGACATGTGTGCAAAATGGGCAGCTATGTATGGGGCTTTTTTTTTTTTTTTCGGGAGCAGATTGCCCTTTTTTTTTTCAGGTGAGAGTAGAATGTGGGGTAGGGGAAGTAGGCATATTTGGGGAGGTAGGTTGAGGAGGTAAACAGACAGACAAACAAGACACATACAGGAGTGGTATATGACACATGTGGTGGGTGAACATCTTTGACAGGGAGGGATATTTGGAAATCGCAAGCCCATGAGCCCCCAGATGGAAACAGTGGAACCGAGGTCCCCACCCATGGGCAGTCACCACTGCACTTTCACGGCCCAGAAGGTGGCTGTGCTGGGGGCTGTGTAGGAGGGGCAGGCTGACTCGGGAGTTGTGCCACTCGGGCCTCAAGCTGGTGTAGAGGTTCTGCAACAGAATGTTCAATCCCTCTACATACCACAGCCCAGATCATTCAAAGGGTGATAGGTGCCCCTCCACCCACGCTTGCAAGGGGAGCCAAGCCCCATCCCCTGCAATGCTTCTACTCAAAGGTGGCACAGGGCCAATGGAGGAGAAGGTCCCAGGCTGGGCACCAGATCTGCTGGTACCAGGTGCCATGGCCAGCTAAGGTGGGACAGGCAGGTCCGCTGGGACCAGCCTTCCCATATGAACTATGTTTTGTATAGTTTAATAAAGATATGGGTTAGTAACAGTCAACAGCATTCCCAGTTAGTTATAACAGCATGCAGAAGTATTCCCATTAAACCAACACATCAGATTTTCAACAGTTGAAAAGCAAGCATAACACATGCATATATAGAGCAATAGTGGACATTACAACAGCATGCAGGTTTAATCGATGACAACAGGCCACCAATATTGTGGTATTTTAACAGGGCACATGCATAGAAATAAATGCAAATATTTATAAACCAATAAGACATATGTCCCAATAAATGTTTTGAGATTAGGCATACCGATTGAGGTGTGGAATTGCATTTTTTATGCACATACAATAGGGTGGGAAAGGATAGCTCAATTAACAACTTATATATCCTTCTAGTTTTCACTACATTCCTATTAACTGCAGTTATATGTCCCTTACATGTATTATTACATTACCCAATTAATTTTAAAAGTTGAATTTTATAATTTTCTAGGGTTTTTAAGTATTTATTGTGTTATCTGCTTAGTTTACTTTCTGTATTTAATTGTCTGTGCATATTTTATGTAGTCCATTGAATAATAGGGACTTGGGTTCTTGTCAAAGTACTTTAATTAATTAATTATAGGTTAGTTTCCCACACTTTTTTTGCTGTTGTTGACTATTTAAGTATGCTTAATTGATTACATCTGTTACTTCTGAAGAAGTCTGCCTATGAGCAGACGAAAAGCGCTTAAAGTTTCTTTATTTTATCAGTGAATAAATTTGGTGTGCAGTCTCTGTTACCATTTGGTCTTTTTCGTGTTCTTCAAGTCATTTTGCCTCAGTTGTACTAGCTCAATTAACAACTTATATTTCCTTCTAGTTTTCACTACATTCCTATTAACTGCAGTTATATGTCCCTTACATGTATTATTACACTACCCAATGTCCTTATATTGTGCAATTAGATTTTGCTAGATCATTATATACATGAGCTGTATCTTACATACAAACTGTCCAAGATGCAGATGTTACTGCAACATATTTTGAGAATTGCTCACACACACTACTGCTAAGATGGTACACTGACAGATCTGCTTTCATATAATTATCTAGATATGTTCAGGTGAAAGAATCAGTTATATGTTAACAGCTCCCTACATTTCTGGCAGCACACTGACATTTCTGGGGAACACAATGCCAAGATACTCATGTGCCAGATTAAGCTGTACATGCTGGGCATGAACCATCAGTTGAGGGCTGTAAATATGCATTAAAGCTACTGGCACTCCCTTCGTCCACATTATATGGGCCTACCCAAGTGTGGGTTGACACTGCTTAATACAACAATACTATTTGTAGAATGCACTGTGGTGGTGGTGCTGCAGTAGTGTTGTCACCTCACAGTAAGACGTTGTCCTGTTCGATTCTCAGCTAGAGCGTCTTCTGTGTGGAGACATGCCTGAATGGGCGAACCTTCGTTGAAGGTTGTGCATCAGGGCCAGCAACTAGGCATGTAAAAATCTACTGCCAATCATTAGCGGACCGGAGTTCCACTGTGGCGACCCCTAAACAGGAAAAGCCGAAAGGCACAACAACAACAACTATTTGTAGAATGTAACAGTACAACAACATATCAAAGAAAATGACACAGACGCACTCCAGGAATTATACATTTATTAAAGGAGTATTACCCCTTTATTTATTGGGTTAAATGACTTTTTGAAGGCTCTCTCATTTATTTTATATAACAGTACATGCAGAATACTTACTAACCTGCCTTATGATGCAGCCTTTGCAGCCTATCTTCATGGGATTGCAGGTTCATGGCCCGGTCACCTGCAGCTGTGAAGTAAATACAATGATATTGAGAAATACCTATCCATAGTATAGACAAGCATGGCAATTCTGAACTACGTAATACAATGGTTACTTACTCAGTACTGGGGCATTAGGCATTATATGGGATTCCTGGATCCACTGGTCCAGTTCATCACCCCGACACTGCTTCAGGTCAGAATGATAGTGCCTGACCTGCTCACCAGTCCGAGGAACACCAGTGGCACTGGTGAGATCACGGGCAAGATGGTTTCAGGCTTCCGTTTTATATTGGGTACCCTGGTACTGGCCCTGCAGGAGTCTTTCCTCGTGTTTGTGGACAAGGAGCCAAACCATAATTTTGGACTCCTGGATGCCCCAGTGTTGCGCTCTAAATCGAGTGCCTTCAACCACACCAGCCATGCTGACTGCAGAAAGATGCTACAACCAGATATAGCACGTATTCCCACCTGTAGAGATTAAATATGCCTCATTTCCTGCACTTATTTGTGATTGGCCAGTTTTGAAAAAGCTCTGCTGTGGGCACGCCTGCTTAGCTGATGTTGGCAATGTTTAAAATCCCTTTGATAGATATGTCTCTGTTGAAAGTGCATGTTTGTGAAATGCTGTCATGACTTAGTGGTTAAGTACTGTGACTATAGTGTACAGTATCCTGAGTTCGAGCCCTGTCACTGCCTTTTATTTTCCTGCTGGGCAGACCTGACTGGTTAAGGAACAGCAAAGCAGGTGTGAGCGTGTTTAACAGACTGCTCGACTTTGCTTAACATTGCCCTACATTCCCCCACATTGCCCGATGTTGCGCTGGTTAGCACGGTGCGCAGCCATGCGCAATTGTATTTAAATATGCTGAATACTGGTAAAATGTGATTAGCAGTGCTTCAAATTGCTTAAAATAGGGTTCTCATGCCTCAGAATGCATAAACATTTCACCTTCATATATATAATTCATGCACTACTACATTTAACATTTTAATGCTTTTTACAAAACTTATACATAAAAAATGTCAGGAAATATTTTTGTATACAGATTTCCTACAGAAAATGGAACATGCAGTAGTGGGACTCGAACTGGGAATGCCTCCTCTTTGTGTGAAGGCTCTAACCACTACGCTATCTTGCTTAATTTGCATATATTTTTCTTATTATCCTCTTCTGGTGTCTAAGCTGCTAACCCGGGCAAACCCACGCAACTACAGGCAGCTATATCGGGAGAAAAAAAATATATTTTTATTTTTTATTTTGTAAGTTGTTTAACATATGGGGGAGTGTAGTGTTACATTGTACACATGTGAGCAAACTCGCTTATGTAACTGGAAGTTGCAGCATTTCTTCATTGCAGGGGCGTGGAATTTTGGACTACTTGGCAGTCCGACACACCTCCTACACTCGTCCACAGTCTGTGTAAGCTTTAGAGTTGAGGCAGCATGCCCTCATTAATATGCATGGCACGCTGCCATTATACTCTTACAATGGCGTTTCCATGTAAGACTAATCTAGTCTTACACGGAAGATTAGTAAATCCGGGGGAGTGTCTTTTGAGCTTAATCTACTGAGTCTAATCAGCTGTCCTTTCACTACACCTTTTTTCATGCGCAAAGGATGTAGACTATCTTTATGTAAATACTGATTGACAAATATTGATTTCTTAAAGATACTACTAATAAATTCTTTTAGCTGGAAATCATATGTCAAGTGCAAGTCTAAAAAATTGAGGATGTCACCAAAAACCACTGATAGTAAATTTAAGAAAATTTGTGGAGTTGTTCAAATAAGATACAAAAAGAGCAAATTCATCATAACTCCCTTTTCACAAGAAAAATAAATCATCAGTATAATGGTGGTAAACCAAAATTTTTTCAAAATCCTGGTAATTATTGAGAAATTTGGTCTCCTAATTTGCCATCACTAAGTTGGCAAAGGCCGGGGAACTCTCGTCCCCATAGCCACTACTGACGTCTGTTTATAGAATTGCTTGTTAAATTGAAAAAAACATTGTCCGATACCAATTCCATAAGTGCACAGACAGTATTGATTTTTAAATTGTCAAAACAGGTGTTGTTGACCAAATATTCTCTTAAAAAATCAATTCCTACTTCTTGATTTATACAAGTGTAAAGAGAAATGACATCTAAAGATGCAAAGTAAAAATGTTTAGCCTGAGGTCTAAAGTCCCTCAAAATTTCTAACAAATCCCATGAATCTTGTAAATAGCATTTAGAAGCCTGCATGACTGGATTCAAAACAAAATCCAACCATATAGATAGTGTCTCTGTTTTGGACTTACTAGCAGATATAATTGGTCTAAAAGGGGGATTAACGCTATTCCTCTGTACTTTTGGAATTCCAAAAAGTACTGCCATCTTTGGAAACTCCACTTGTAAATAACTGTAACTTTGGTAGTCAATTTCCCCTTGACAGAACATGTCAAATAAACTGGTGTCGAACTTCAAATAGCAACTCTTAATATAAAACAAGTCTACTTTTTAAATACTTGCTAAAAAGGACACAGCTTTGTTTTGTAACACACAGGTTACAGGAATGATACAATTTTTCTATCAGAAAACTTTACTCTACACAATAAGATATCATTTTCCCAAAAGAGAAGGTAGAAAAAAAGAGGCAAAGGGCATTTGAAAAGGAAGAAATCAAAACTGAATGTGGAAGGATTTAAGAATATTACTGTAAGAAAAAGGAAGAGAAAGACAGATGATGACTACATGACTGAGGCTGTGGATGCACAAAGCCAGCTGGATGAGAATTGCACGTTTGCAAATTTAGATTAATAAGACTAATGGTGATGAAGATCATTCCTTTGTAACAATTGATAGAGCGGATATCACTGTATTAGAAGTTGAAGATTCTTCAGATCTGGTGAGAAAAGATATTCTTGTAGTTGGAGATTATATTATTAGAGGAACTGATACTTAGCATTTGCAGAGAAGATAATGAACATCAAATAGTGTTATGCTTGCAGAAGCAAACATAAAGGATATGAGACAAGCCTTAATGTAAAGAAGTATGAATCTGTTTTTATTTATGTCAGTACAAACAATCCCATCCGCAAAGACTGTCTGACTGTTAGTAGGGAAATTACAGCCATCTTAGATTCTATAGCTTGCCCTGGTATTAGGACATATTTTTCACAAATCACATATAGAAGGGATAGTCAGATCATCGTGAATGAAAAAAATTGGGGGTAAATACCTACATGGAAAAAATGTCCTGTTTTAAAAAATGGAAATATGTAGAACAACCAAGCCTAGTTTTCGGCACACGTGTGTTCAGACAGGATGGAGTGCATTTGTCAAGATCAGGGAAGAGAATTGTTGCAGCAGATATTCTGCAACATTTGACAAACACTAGGCAGGATTTTTGCCAGGTCGAAAATTTAACACTTCACAGATAGCAACATTTGATGCATCGCTGGTGGCTGCTAATGCTAGGAACATTAATAATAACATGTTTTATTATAAAATTTGCTATGTTTCCACAAGATTGATGTTGATATTGTTTGTGAAACATCGTTAAAGAACAATGATTGGAAACCAGTTCTGTCAGGGTATAAACATTTTTACTGTAACAGACATTCTAACAAAAATTTTAGATGGCGGTATTATGATAGGGATTCAAGATAGTTATGAGACCTGTGATTATTACATATTCATTGATAACACCAATACTATATATTGTGTAACTGTGACAATAAAGGCAACCCTGGAACGTATAACAATTATTGGAGTGTATAGACCACCAAAGTCAAGTGCTGAAGACCTAGAGGAATTCATATATTTCTTGCATGAAGCACAGGAGGAAAGAATAATATTAAACACGGACTTAAATTTACCAGAAACAGATTGGAATAATACTGCTCCAACAACATTAGGAAGGAAATTATTCATAACATATGCTCAAGAACAACAATTGCTTCAGATGTAAAAAATTTACCAAGGAATGGAAAATTATAGACACTATTTGCATTCCTAAAGAAATTACTGTTAATTCGAGTCAAGTTTTACTACTGTTGATGTGCAGTGATCATAAGGTTATAAATGTTAATTTGTTGCTAGATAATTCTGCTAAACTGAAATCTAAACCAATGCACAGAAGATTAATTACAGATTATATGGAAGCAAAACAGTCACTATGTAAAATTAACTGGAGTGATGTGTTCAGTGGAAAAAAGCTGCAGATGAAATGTGGAAAGTTTTGAAAGAGAAATTGAGTGCAAAAAAAGTAAAAATGTTTAACATCAGGATCTAGGCATACAACATCAGGGAGATATATTTCCATAAGAACAAGATACCTGATTAAGGTGAGAGACAAAAAATATAATAAATGGAAGAGAAGTTGAATTACAACTGAAATAAACAAGCTGGACAAACAAATTAAGCATAGTGTGAGACAAGACCAAGAAAAATTTGAAAAAGATTTACATAAAGATATTGAGCATAATAGAAAACCTTTTTATAGATACACAAAATCTGGAAAGAGTAAAGACATACAAATTGATAAACTGTGTAGATTCTAAAATTTATTCTCATATACAACAGATTATAGATATATTTACAATATCTCATGCAAAAAAATATTGGCTCCACAAAGGAGGTGATAAGTTGTCCTAGTGACATCCAGCTAATCTCAGATACTGGAATCAAATTAGATTATATTGAAAAAGATCTGCACAAACTGGATCCAAACAAAGCACAGGGTGGAGACGGAGTTAGTAAGAATGACCTGAGAATACTTCAGCAAGAACTTACAGTACCATTATATATATTATTTACTAGGTTATATAAACGTGGGGAGATTCCTCAAGATTGGAAACATGCGCTTATTAAACTTGTCTTTAAGGGAAAGGGTAGTAGGATAAACCCAGTGTCACATAGACCCTTAAGTCTACTTTCATGTTATGGAAAAATAATGGAGAAGGTAATACTGGGATAAGTTATTGTCAGAACTGGATAAGTTGGGACTTGAAACCATATATCAGTATACATATGTTGAAACTAGATCTATTATCACCTGTAACATGATATTCTGCAACAATATAATAACAGCTATGAATGAAAAATTGGGATGAGGTGTAATTTGTATAGATTTAACTTCAGCATTTGACAGGGTCATGCACAAAACACTGATCAATAAATTAGAACAACTAGGTGTCAATGTACTCCTGATAAGATGGATAGCTGCATTTGTTAAAAATAGGATGTGGCAGTTGGACAGGTGAAATTCTTGGCTACAGTCAGGGTGTCACACAGGGCTCTGTCCTAGGCCCTTACTTGTTTAGATTATATCTCTCAGATTTAACTTTTTCATCTGAGGTGCACCACAGTCTATATGTAGATAACCTGAAATTTGATAAACTGGCATGTCTGCAAAAGTACTTGACTAAATTGACCATTTGGGCACAGGAGAATAATATGCTGATAAATACATCAAAAACTAAGCATACAAGATTTGGGAGACATAAATTGAAAGGTGAATATTTAATTTAGCACACAGTGATTGAAACTGTGGAATCATTGAAGGACCTGGGTATATGGGTAGATCCAGCTTTGAGTTTTTCTAATCATATCAACCAATTGGTTAATGATAGTTATAGAACTATAGATTTTATGAAAGAATTATAAAGTAAATGAAATCAGAAATGATGAAGTCATTGTTTGTTAGTTACATTAGACCCAAACTTAAATGTGCCATAGAAAGTACTGCCAGCCATGGCAGGGGAGAAGTAGGGCAGTAGATAGTATAAGACTTGTGTCAGCACAGCTAGTTGGAATTTTGCAAATAATTATATGTCGTTAGTATATCAACCTGATCTGTACAGATTATTGTGCTGAAAATGTATTTGTTAGCTCTGCTTGTGTTAATTGTGTTAAAATGTATCAACAGTGCACTATGCTGAAATGAAAAAATGTGCATATATTATGGTAACTGAATTAAATGCATATGTTTCAATAGAGGACAGTGGCACAGCAATGGTCAACCAGCTGGTGTATTTTAAGAAGAATAAGTGAAATGTAAATGAGCTGTTAAATCATTAAACAGCATCTCACAGTGCTGAATATTCCCAAAGCCAGTAGGTCTGGGAGCAGCCAATATCTGTTAGCTTTTGTAAAGAAGGAGGGAAATGTAAATGCTTCTGGCTTCAGGCATTGCCATAAAAGCTCTAAATGTGTTTAGTAGCAGTCTGCTAAAGTCCTGTCTCAAACTTCAAAAGTAGATATTGTTGGAACCTAGAGTCAGGTGACCAAATAAAGTTATTTTGCAAGTCATCTTGGATATTATATTTTACAGGGAGTAATCTCAGAGGAGAGTATTCTCTTCGGGAGCCTGATTAGAAAAACTGCTGACATATTTCATCTTGCTTTGCCCAAGTAAGTAACTTAACTGGGGAACAGTAAAATTATATAAGATTCAGTCAGGAATATAGTGAAGCTTAGTTTAGGTATTGTTTTTCATTATTTGTCTGAGTCTGACCTTCAATGTTCTTTTTAATATTTCCTGTGAATTGAACTCTGTGGTTTATTGTGAATATATATTCAATATTTTCATGTACTTTTATTATTTATTATTAAATATATTTAAAACTTTCATCATGGCTGGTTCTTGTAGAGAGTATCTAACCTTTGAGAGTACTTATATTTATTTGGTGACACTGTGTGGGTTGTGAAGACTGGTAGAAGATGGGTGAAGGCTGCCAGCCTAGCCAGATAGAATTTGATACATAATTTTGGCATTTGTAAATATAAATGTAAAAGACAGGCTTGTTTCTTAAATGAAAGAAAACACTGTAAAATGTGAATTTCAAGATTGTATCAACATTGCCATCTGCTGTAAGGAAAACTAAGCCAAGCACTTCTTATTAGTCCTTTGAAATTAAAATGACTTTATGTGTATTCCTTTGAAGTTAGAATTTGGAGTTGATGAGTCTGGAGTAAGCATCCTGCCTATTGTTTTAAGGCTAGCTGAACACATTCTTTCTATTGTTTTAACCTAAGGAATAATTACTAGAGTGTACATGTGAAATGTCTTTTATTGTTGTAGTTTCCTGAGCAGGTGTTAGATTGTTAAATAATGTAGCCTGTAGGTCTGGGAACTCCAGACTAAGTGTCAAAATGATGTAATGTGTATACTGGGAAAACCTAAGTGTCAAAATGATGTAATCTGGGAGGGCCCAACAGAAATGTCTGTCAGTGATTTTAAAAGCTATTGCTCAGAGAGAGACTGTAAGAATTTTGTCTTGATATCCAACCTCAGCACTGCCAGTTGTCTTAAGTAAGTTATATTAGAAGTAGCATATAAAGCTATGTCAAACCCAGACCTGTTGGACACGCTACACCTAAAGAAATCCCAATCCCTCTGAGCTACATGGTCTAGGGACCTAAACCTTGTCACCACAATAAACAGGACATGCTGGAGGGATAGATTCCTGTCCCAGAGACTTCCTATACTCTGGAACAAGCTACCCATCTATGTCAAGCAAAGTTCTTCATTAGCACTCTTCAAGAAAACTTTTGCTGAGTGGATGGGAAATAGGAAATACACCCCGGGGATCACTTCTGTGTCTCTGCTGGACAGTGGCACAGGAAAATAACTTTCTTGAGTGGTGTAAGCTATGGAACCTTGCTGGCTAGGCTTACATAGGCCCTTGGGCCAATAGCCTAGTACCTACCTATGAACCTATGAACCTATGTTTTCTTGTAGAAATAGCTAGGACTATAAAGATTATATTTAAGTGTTTTTCTGTTATGTCAGAACTGTACTACAGAATTATTTTAAGTTTATGTGTGATCTCTGAACTCTTGAGTAGCATTGTATTGTAGTAGTATTTTCCTTGTGTCTTTATTATTTATTATTAAATATTTTAAAACATTTTACCTGTGGCTGGTTTGTGTAGAGATAAGTTAGCTCTAGAGTACATTGCATAATTATAGAGCTTACTGTCTAAGCCTCTCCTATAGCTTTAGCCCTGGGCTACACTACCAATTGGATAATAATATTACACAGTAGTAACTGGACACCCTTTTAAGGGCTTTTGGGTAGCTGATAAGTATTAGCTAGTGGTGGCAGTAATTACTACTGTATGGTCTGGATAAAGGGGCACAGCTGGAGAATCTGTGTCAGCCTTTCCCAGGACTGTCTGTGAAGTTGTATAAATACTTATCTCAAAGTGTAAGTGTGTGTGTGTGTGTGTGTGTGTGTGTGTGTGTGTGTGTGTGTGTGTGTGTGTGTGTGTGTGTGTGTGTGTATGTGTCAGCTACCTGGTCAGGGACATGAAGCACTGGTGGGACAGAGAGGGTACTGGAGGTTAGCTTGCCAGCTAGGCTGAGATCTGGACCCTATAGCTGTGCCAGTGGGGAGTCTTATTGGGGTCCTGGGGAGCAAGGGTGCAACCAGCCCCATACTGACTGCGATCTATGTGTGCACTTAATAGAAATTGTACTTTACTGTGGGTATTTGTTATCCTTTCCTCTTATATGAGATGTCCCCTCTGGTGTTAGTGGTGAGGATTGAGGCTCCTTGATTGCTGGGCCAAGGCACGGGGTCACATGTGGTTTGCAGTGGTGGGATCAACTTTACATTTGTGGTGGCGGTGGATATCTACATCACATATTAATGAGTTGGCAAATACTAATTGGCTTGTAATGGTGTGGGTAGAGTGAATCCTGTATCTTATGTACAGTGATCTCTGAAGGTGTTTTGTACTCTAAATCAGCCATGCAGTGAATACTCAGAGTTCAGATCACAATTGTTTTATTTCTTTTGTTAGCTTAGTTAGTCAGGGTGAACAGGCAGCATGTCAGCACAGGAGTATGGAAAGTTGATAAGGAGTCAGCTGGTGGAAATGTGCCAGGCTAGGGGACTAGTGCATGGAAACCTGACTGAGGCAGACCTGATTGCAGCCTTGGTTACAGCTGCATCAGAAAACAGCAGGAGGACAATCAGACTGGCAGTGGAGATACAATATCCTTGGAGAATGGACAGCTCAACCTTTCTGTGAAGGACCATCAGACTGGCAGTGGAAATACAAGATCCTCAGAGAATGGACAGCTCAACCTTTCTGCAGTGGACTTAAAAATTCAGCTGGAGCTAAAGAGACTTGTGTTGGAGGCCAGGCATTTGGAGATAGAAGCCAAAGAAAAGGAGCATCAGAGGAGGCATGAGAGGGAAATCCTGACTCTTTGCTAGAGTCATGGAGGTAATGGGGAAGTGAGTAACTGGACCCCAGAAGCACAGCAGGTCAGTAAATTTCTTCCGTAATTTAAAGAGGGGGATAATTTTGATAGTTTTATTCATATGTTTTAGATGGTATGCAAACAGTATAGTGTTGACCAAAGGCTCTGGGTACAGTTCCTGACCCCCTTACTCCATGGGAAAGTTGTAACTTGTTTATCAAGAATGTGTGACTCTGTTTTGATTATACTGCTGCAAAAAAATGTATTTTAGAATGTTTTAAGCTAACACCTGAAATGTATAGGAAAAAGTTTTGTGAACATAGACACAAGGCAGATGAAAGTGTGTGTGAATATGTTGCTGAAGTGAGCACTTATTTCCATAGGTGGGTGAGTGGATGTCAGGTCACCACTTTTGAATGGCTGGCAGACCTTTTGGTGAGGGAACAAGCCCTTAGCACTTTGCCTGAGGACATGAGGATCTGGTTAGCTGATAGACAATATGCTACTTCAGATGAGTTGGGGAAGAAAGGAGACCTATACCTGGCCAGTAGGGCAGCCCTGTACAGGAAGGGGAGCCCCAGTACTGCTCATGGGTCTAAAGGAACCCATGGTGGGCAGCACAGACTGCCCCAACAGAATCTGCCAGTAGCAGGGGAAGCCACTAGTCCAGGTACACCTCCTGGAGCTAGGGTTAAATGTTTTGAATGTAACCAGTGGGACCATGTGGCATACAGATGTCCATGGAGGCAAGGTGGGGAACCAAAGGTGAGGGAGCCAGTAAGTGGGAAAGACAAAATGCCAATAGTAGGTTGTCTTGAGACAACAGGGGTATTAAACTACCATCCTGCAGATGTCCTGAGAGGGAAGTATTTGGAAGGCAGTACCATGCACTTATGCAATTACATGCAGTGAGGCTAGGAGACAAGCATGTGTGTCTGGTAGCCTTTGGGAGACCCAGACAGACTGCATACTTGCAGCCAGGACTGTTGAGGTGGTTACTTCAGAGAGTGAGCTACACTGTAGCAGTGAGACTGAAGGTGAGTCACAGCTGCTTTTGGGTACTGATGTTCGCTTGGATGGGGTAACTGCAAACACAGAGGTGAGTAGTAGTACCCAGGCTAACAGTAAGGCACTACTGTTAGAGGATGCCAGACTTCCTGTGGAAGGGAAGCTGGGAAGGGTTACAAGGAGAGAGTTGAGACAGGCTCAGCTCTCAGACCCTACATTGCAAGGCCTGAGGTAGGTAGCTAGGGAGGCACCTGATTCTCAAGGGAAGGGGGAATCTGTATACTGGGACAAAGGGTTACTGTACAGAGAGTGGACCCCTGAGGGAGGGCTAGAAGGTGAGAGAGTACAGCAGTTGGTAGTGCCTAGAGCCTACCATCTGGCACTTCTAGCCATAGCCCATAATATTCCCTTTGCAGGTCATATGGGCATAAAACGTACAAAGAGGCATATTATGCAGACCTTCTATTGGCCTGGAATTTCCAGAGATGTAACAGGGTACTGCAGGACCTGTGAGCAGTGCCAAAAGGTAGCCAAGCAGAAGACAAGGTGAGAGCACCTTTGATGCCTTTGCCTGTGATTTTTGAGCCATTTCAGAGGGTAGCTATGGCTATTGTGGGTCCTCTAAGTATCCCAAGTTTCACAGGGAAAAAGTATATCCTAGTGGTAGTGGATTATGCTACACGATACCCTGAGGCAGTGGCTTTGTCCTCCATTGAGGCAGAGAAGGTGGCAAATGCTTTGTTAGAGATTTTCAGCAGGGTGCATTTCCCAAAAGAAATACTGTCTGACAGAGGTGCCAATTTCATGTCAGACCTGCTGGCTTGTCTGTGGAAGTCCTGTGGTATGAAGCACCTGAAGAACAGCCCCTACCATCCCCAGACTAATGGTCTTGTGGAGAGGTTAAACTCTACACTATGGACCATACTATGGGCATTTGCAGATCAGTTTAAGAGGGAGTGGGGCAAATATTTGCCCCATCTGTTGTTTGCTTACAGAGAAGTTCCAGGGGAATCCACAGGTTTTTCATCCTTTGAGTTGCTGTATGGACATAGGGTGAGGGGACCTCTATATTTAATTTGAGATGAGTGGGAAGGTGAGTGTGAGTCTCACAAGGAGTCTGTTGTGGCATATGCCCTAAACCTCAGGACAAGGCTCAGGGAACTCATGGGCTTGACCCAGGAGAATCTGGCAGAAGCCCAGCAACAAAAAAGGTGTTGTATCACAGGAATGCTCGACCTAGAGAGTATGCTGTGGGGCAGCAGGTGATAGTTCTCATTCCTGTCAGACACAACAAGCTGCAAGCAGCTTGGGAGGGACCCTACAAGGTGGTAAGAAAGGTAAGTGATGTTAACTACATGGTGGAACTGCTAGGCAGATGGCAGGGGCACAAACTGTACCATGTTAACTTGATGAAACCTTCCCATGATAGGGAGGCCCTTGTGCTGAGCATTTGCAGTGGATTGCAGGAGGAATCTGAGGGAGATCTGGGGACTGATCTCCTCAGTGAGGCTCAGGCTGACACCTCAGTGGAAGGGGTAGCAATATTACAGCAGCTATTTCCTACCCAGGTTCAAGAAATTCGAGGAGTGTTGCAGGAACTTGGGGACATGTTCACTGGGAAACCAGGGTGCACCCACCTGGTGTAGCACCAGCTGAATATGGGACCCCAAAGGCCTATTAGGCAGGCCCCTTGTAGGGTGCCTGAGAGAGTCAGACAGAATCTGAGGGAAGAGGTACAGGAGATGTTGGAACTAGGGGTGATTCAAGAGTCCAACAGTCCCTGGGCCTCCCCAGGGGTGCTGGTGCCAAAGAAGGATGGCAGCACCAGGTTCTGTGTGGACAACATGAAATTAAATAGTCACACAGAGTCGGATGCTTACCCCATGCCTAGGACAGATGAGGCCCTAGAGCAGCTGGGTTGGGATAAGTATCTTACAACCATTGATCTTACCAAGGGTTACTGGCAGGTGCCCTTGACTCCCAGTGCTAGAGAGAAGTCAGCCTTTGTGACTCCTTTTGGCTTGTAGGGGTTCACAATGATGCTCTTTGGGATGAAGAATGCCCCAGTGACTTTCCAGAGGCTGGTAGATAATATCCTAGCAAGAGCAGGATGGTTTGCCCTTGCTTACCTAGATGATATTGCCATCTACAGCCATTCTTGGCCGGAGCACCTTCAGCATGTCATGGAGGTGCTGGGCAGACTACAGAGGGCAGGGTTGACCATTAAACCGAGCAAATGTCAGGTGGGTATGGCAGAGGTCACCGACCTAGGACATAGAGTGGGGAGTGGTAAGATAAGGCCAAAACCTGCCAAACTGGAAGCTATTTAGGCATGGCCTGCACCTGTTACTAAAAAGCAGGTGACGGCATGTTTAGAGACAGCAGGGTATTACAGAAAGTTCATCCCCAGTTAAAGTACTATAGCTGCTCCTGTCACAGACATGACAAGGAAGAACAGGCCAGATAAGGTAGTGCGGACTCCAGCATTTGAGCAGGCATTCCAGAAGCTTAAAGAAGCTTTGGGAGGACCCCCTGTGTTAGCCAGACCAGATTGCAGCAAATAATTTGTTGTGTAAGTAGATGCTTTGTACCATGGGGTGGGCGCTGTACTTAGCCAGATTTCTTCACAGGAGGAAGAGCACCTAGTGGTTTACCTCAGTTCTAGGCTCCAACCCAGGGAGGAATGCTATGCAGCTGTAGCAAAGGAATGTCTAGCCATAGTGTGGGCACTGCAGAAACTTCAGCCTTATCTGTATGGAAGAAAAGTCACTGTAATGACAGATCACAACCCTCTAACATGGTTAAACAGAGCCAGTCAGCAAAATGCCAGTTTGCTAAGATGGATCCTGGGGTTGCAAGCATATGATATGTCAGTGCAGCACCGCAGTGGGATTAGCAATGCCAATGCAGATGGGCTCTCGAGACAGGGAATGGGGTGAGGTACACTCAGATAGACCTAACCCTCTCAAGCCCTGTTTCTCAAGGGTCACTTGAAACACTAGCTTGAATTCTCTGGGGGGGGGATGTGAAGACTGGTAGAAGATGGGTGAAGGCTGCCAGCCTAGCCAGATAGAATTTGATACATAATTCTGGCATTTGTAAATATCAATGTAAAATACAGGCTTGTTTCTTAAATGAAAGAAAATACTGAAAAATGTGAACTTCAAGATTGTAGCAACATTGCCATCTGCTGTAAGGAAAACTAAGCCAGTCATTTCTTATTAGCCCTTTGAAATTAAAATGACTTTATGCCTATTCCTTTGAAGTTAGAATTTGGAGTTGATGAGTCTGGAGTAAGCATCCTGCCTATTGTTTTAAGTCTAGCTGAACACATTCTTTCTATTGTTTTAACTTAAGGAATAATTACTAGAGTGTACTTGTGAAATGTCTTTTATTGTTGTAGTTTCCTGAGCAGGTGTTTGATTGTTAAATATTGTAGCTTGTTGGCCTGGGAACTCCAGACTAAGTGTCAAAATGATATAATGTGTATACTGGGAAAGCCTAAGTGTCAAAATGATATAATCTGGGAGGGCCCAGCAGAGATGTCTGTTAGTGATTTTAAAAGCTATTGCTCAGTGAGAGACTGTAAGCATTTTTGTCTTGATATCCAACCTCAGCACTGCCTGTTGTCTTATGTTAGTTATCTTAGAAGTATGTTTTCTTGTAGAAATAGCACTATAAAGATTAGATTTAAGTGTTTTTCTGTTATGTCAGAACTGAACTACGGAATTATTTTAAGTTTCTGTGTGATCTCTGAACTCTTGAGTAGCATTGCATTGTAGTAGTATTGTATTGTGTCTTTATTATTTATTATTAAATATTTAAAAAACTTTTACTGTGGCTGGTTTGTGTAGAGATAAGTTAGCTCTAGAGTACATTGCATAATTATAGAGTTTACTGTCTAAGCCTCTCCTATAGCTTTAGCCCTGGGCTATACCACCAATTGGATAATAATATTGCACAGTAATAATTGGACACCCTTTTAAGGGCCTTTGGGTAGGTGATAAGTATTAGCTGGTGGTGGCAGTAATAACTAATGTATAGTCTGGGTAAAGGGCACAGCTGGATAATCTGTGTCAGCCTTTCCCAGGAGTGTCTGCGAAGTTGTATTAATACTTACCTCAGAGTGTGCATGTGTGTGTGTCAGCTACCTGGGCAGGGACATGAAGCACTGGTAGGACAGAGAGGGTACTGGAGGTTAGCTTGCCAGCTAGGCTGAGATCTGGACCCTATAGCTGTGCTAGTGGGAGGTCTTATTGGGGAGCTGGGGAGCAAGGGAGCAACCAACCCCAGACTGACTGTGATCCTTGTGTGCACTTAAGGAAAATTGTACTTTACTGTGGGTATTTGTTATCCTTTCCTCTTATATGACACATCCTCTCTGGTGTTAGTGGTGAAAATTGAAGCTCCTTGATTGCTGGGCCTGGGCGCAGGCATCACATGGGCCACTCCAGAAGGCCTAGCCTTCTTGGTTAACTAATACCATTTGTACTGATATTAATATTGCTAAGGGCCTTAGCATGGCTGATTGTAGAGTGTCTGGTGGCAGTGAATCTAGCTTATAGTATGGACAGACAGGGGCATAGCTAGTAAACCTTTGTCAGCCTTTCCCAGGTATGTGTGTGTGTGAAAATTAAATCTTAAAGAGCGTGTTTGTCAGTTACTTGGGGCAGGGACACAAAGCACTGGGTTTACAGAGAGGGTGCTGGAGGACTTGACTTGGACACTCAGCTGAGGACCTAACCCTACAGCTGTACATCTGGGGATTCTTATTGGGGACCTGGAGGGAGACAGACATAGGGACATCCAGACACCGGGTTGAGTGTGTTCCCTGTGTGCTCTTAAGGGATACTGTGTTTGATCCAGGGAGGTCTGCATCTGGAAATACTGAGTGTATCCATTTATTTTTCAAGTGCACATCCCTCTCTAGTGTCAGTGGTGATGATTCAGACTCCTTGATTACTAGCCTAGCATGGGGGCAACACATATTGGTACCCATCAGTTATTGACAGCAATGGTGGGCATCACATTGAGTATGGAATAACAATATGGAAATATTATAAGAAAACATGCATGAGTAAACTGGAAAGAGTATAGTGGAGATATACCAAGGGCGTCCATGGATGTGAAAATTTAAGTTATTATGAAAGACTAAAATATCTGAACTTGTACAGTGTCTCTTATAGATATCTTAGAGGAGATATTATTCAGGTATATATGGCATTTAGAGACAACTACCTCTAGGAATGTTTGGGGTTATCAAAAATGCAGTAGACAATCATCAGATGACCTATGTAGAAGATTCTATAGGAATGAGAAGTGTACTAATTGCTTCTCTAAGATAGCAACTGATGCATGGAGCAGACTACCAAATAACATTAACGGAAGTACTAGTTTAGATATTTTCAAGACAGCCTAGACACATCATGGGAACAAGTATTTTGGTATATTGGTAGGCTAGTAGGGCATTAATGCCCTTGCTTGAAATTTTTATATGTAAGTATGTATGTACATTAAGCATACACTAAGTGTACACGATCTGTATACAAGAACATCCCTACCACATTTTTGTGCTTTCTTGTCACACAGAAAGATTACACTAGACGTGCATGTAATCTACACTTTATGGTAACCTTTATGAATCCCCCTCAATATTTAAAGCTTCAAGAAAATCAGTAGGAAAACTACAATTAATTGGAAGAAGGTGTGAGTTATGCCTGTGTTGTCTGTTCACTCAGAAGGGTGCACACTTAGTGAGCCCTTAGTGTAGGCATTATTGAATCCATGGAATTGTCTAATTTGGTATAATTTTTTAAACCGTAGATGTTGTTCATATTAGTTTTAAAAATTGTAAATTTTCAGAATAAAGTGAAAATTTATACTAAACATTGCATAAATATGGTAACTGTTTACAATTAAGATTGTAAAATTATTGTTCTTTAAATGTTTTGTAATACTTTGAAGCTTTTCTCCCTGGCATCTGCTGAAAATGGGCTCATAAGCATTCAGATGTTTCCTGGTCATCAAATATTAATAAAATAAAACAAATAAATGTATGTGACCTCAGTTTAGTTTCTGATTTAAAACACAGCACCTCAGAGGTGCAGCATCCCCATATGAATGCATTCCTCTGTCAGTACAGGAACAGAAATTCAAGCATCTAACATGGGGACAGAACATACAACCATTTTATCTTCTCAGCATTAAACACAATATACAAGATGATCTACTTCTTCTTCTTCTTCTTTAGGCTTTTTCATGGTTAGGGGTTACCACAGTGGATCACCTGTCTGCTCATGATTGTCAGTGGAAGTTTACGGTGTTGAGTTGCCAGACTGGTGCCCAACCTTCCACAGACAGACACATGCATGCACCCATGCCTAAGGCCATTTTATAGTGTCCAATCCACCTACAGCATGTCTTTGGGATGTGGGAGGAAACTGGGCCACCCGGAGGAAACCCACGCGACCACAGGGAGGACATGCAGACACCACACAGAAGGCACCCCAGCCAAGGATCAAACCTATTGCTTAATACTGCTGATCTTGATTCACAGATCTCCAGCAAATATATTTAAAAAATGACAGCTTGTGTAGAATATGTGCTAAATTGTTCAAAAGCAAATAATCCAAAAAAAAAAAAATGAAAATATTTTTTTTTTGCAGAGGGAAGCCTCCCTGAACCCCTTATCACATCCTATAGTTTATTATTTTCATCATCCGTGGAGAAGCAGTGATCAGCACAGACAATGAGAAACTGTCTCACACTTTCTCTAGGATGCCACAGTCTCCAAGAATATTAAAAATTGCAACAGCATTCAGGTAACAACAAATTGTTTCTACACCAAGTAAACAACAAACACAACCAGTTACACTCTTGCGCTGTAAAGCTATAGAAACTGGGATATAAATAATATCATATCCAGCAAAAACATCTAAGCTGGCTTCAACTTGCTGAACAACTCACATTCCTTGCACAATTAAATGACCCATAAATCTGTGCTGTTTGCAATATTTAACCTTAAACATTAGAAAATCAAACATTCCTCCCCCCCAAGCATACACACATCAACTGCACAGTCATAGCAATGTAGCAGTATGCCACTAGCAAACTAATAGTTCCACTCACACCTTACAACCCTCTTTTCCTAGCCTTTCTTTTCCTTTTCCAAACTCAGGGACAAAGCTATATTCTGTAACACTATGTGGCAGTATATTACATGGTCCTTATCCTCTCAGTGAGTGGTCTTCTTCAGATCCAGTGCTGTTTCTCCTCACATTATTCATACATTTACATCCACGTATCTTATTACCTTTTTATTATTACAATACACTGCATTTGAGTAACAAAAGAAGACAGTAAATCTGCATAGGCTATTTTTTTAATGACATTTACCATCCATCCATTACTACCTTCCTCTACCTGTCACATGACCTCTTGAATGCTTCTGTGGATTTCCACGCTAACGTCCATTCCACAGGTCTACAGCCATCCCTATGAAAACTAAAGTCCCAATAGTTTTCTAGTGCTCCCTTCATCTCTGTGTGGCCTTGCTGTTCAGAATGACCCCTTCTCATCTCTCTGATGTGATCTTGCCTTATGTCTCCCGTTTCTTCTAGCCACAAGTGAAAACTCAGCTCCTCTGCTCTCTGGTCATATATCTTTCTCTTTATCCCATCTTTCTGCTAGCATTTTTTCCTGGATTCCTTCCAGCAGCCTAATATCTCTTTCAAATAGAAGGTCCCAAAGATACCTAACCGAGTATATTAAAAGCATTAAATCCTTCAAATATCCTGATAGATTAGCACAACTCTCCTTATATTCATTAGACTAGCAGTTTCTCCAAGGAGATCTACATTTCACAGTTCATGTCATGAAAGGCTCAGTCCTATATGATTTTCCATTGCTTTGCAAAACCAGTAGCTGTACAAATCCCACAGTAGTGAAGTAAATCTACATCAACAAATAAACAAGACTCTGGAGAGAGAAGATCCTAACTTAGCATATTCCCAGTGTATGGAATACGTTACTAATACAGATCAGACAAAATACTACTTTGACTACCTCTGCAGTAAGTCTTGATGAATGGATAGGTAGATGCAATTTTACACCAGGGTTATCATGTATTACCCTACTCAGTATGTGAGGTGAGTACTATTAAGTGCTTGCACAGGTAGTCACACACTTTTAGGTGTATTTGTTTAAAGGTGTATGTGGTTATGCATTTTATGGTACTTATCATATCACTTGTCTAGCATTGTTCCTATATTCTTATGTGGCCTTTAGGACTGCTATCAGTATTCAAAGTGTGGTTTGACCCAGGCTGTCTAGAGGGGGTGCATTACCTCTTTGCATGTGGAGAGTGACACCCTGAGGATGTACCCCAGGGTTATGTTTCTTTCTACCACTGTCTTGTCATGCTGCTCCTGGGGGTTAATTTCAAGTGTGATCAACATCTCAAGAGCTTTCTCCTGCACTGTTGTCATCAATTCCACTCCCCACAGCTGATAACTCACACCAGATTTGTTGAAGTCCAAGCACACTACTTTGCACTTTTGTTTAAAGTAAACCTCAGCTGCCAGCTTTCTACTCACGTGTTCAGCTTTTTGAAATCCTTTCCTGGACTCTTGTAAATGCCTTGCACTGCTGTAGCTCTCTTTCTGTTATTGGCCTTACTGAAGTCAAGGTAGACCCATTCTAATGTACACCCTGCCAAGTTCACCAGTAATCCAGTATGCTGATATAACAGATATAATGAATACTGTTTTCCTCTAGAAATGCTACTAGTGTCACCCTCATGAGTATTTTCATCACCTTCCTTGCCATTGCAGTTAAGCTAACAGGCTGTGATTTCCTTGTGTTTTCCTTTCTATATTCACACAAGAGCACCACACCCCTGGTAGTACCTTAGCACATCTGCACTAGTCAGTGATCTGCTGATCTCTATTATCGAAGGGTCTGTCAGCAAACTGGACAGATTTCTAAGGACTATGGGAAGCAGCATATCTGCTTTTTGTGATTTATCCTCCCTAAAAGCAGCGAACATCCTTTCCATCTCTTCTCATTTTAACGTGGTCTGTCTTCTGTTCTCCCTATTTTCACCTACCCCATTCCTAACATAGCAGTTTCTCCTTGCCTTCCTTGTCAAAGAATGAATCCAATTATCCTGTTAGTACCTCTGCTGTTTTCTCCAGTCAGCTGAGACCTTCCTCTCACCTTTGGTCAACCTACCCAGAGCTTTCCCTTCCTTCCTCCTTTCTTGTTAGGTACCTTAAAGGCCATGGATTCCCTTCTTGATCCCTTGTGCTTACTCCATTTCAACTTTTCCTTTGATGCCCTTACCATCTTTTTTGATTTTTTTGCAGGCTCCATGTATCGTGCCTCTTCCAGGACCTACCCACTTCATCCTTGTTCACCAGCCAAGGTGTATCAATTCTGTAAATCAAATGGCTTAAAAAATGGACCGCTGATGGAATGTTCTCTGATCCTGTCCTTATATTTACAAACTGAATGTCTCCTGCACATTGCAAATTCAACAGAACCATCTACATATTCTATAAAAAGGCAGGAATGGACAATCCTTTCTATAAATCTAGGGGAGTTCCTATATGAGATTTGGTGGGGTGTGTTATTAACTATCCTTCCTGGGATGGCATTAGTGGTAAGACTATTTTGATGTTTTCTCAAAATTGTAGCTAACTCTCAACAAAGGGACTTGCAATCAAATTGAGGTGAGCCTCACTGCTGGACAGAATCAGTGAGGAAGTCTCAATGCTGAACAAAATCAGTGAGGGAGGCTCACTGCTGGACAGAATCAGTGAGGGAGCCTCACTGCTGGACAGTGTCAGTGAAGGAGCCTAATTGCTGGACAGAATTAGTGAGGGAACTTCAGTGCCCAACAGAATCAATAAGAAAGCTTCGCTGCTGGACAGTATTAGTGAGGGAGCTTCTACCTGGTGAAGTGGTACGTAGGGCAGATGAAAAGAATGGCAAAATTAAGAGTGTTGGAGCATTTGTGGGGACATACATAACTGGAATATGAGCAGTTCTGTTGGTGAGCATTTCCATTCTGTACATAGTAGGTGCGATGAAACTCTCATATTTTGTGTATTGGGTGAACCTTTTATGTGGAGAGGAGATGATTATGTTGTAAAGTTATTGGATCTAGAAGGTTAGATGATCCTGGATTTTAGGAGCCTCCATCCAAAAGGTTTAAATCTCGAAGTTACTTTGAATATACAATAGCATTCAACTTAATTACAAAAGGAATATATTCATTTATGTAATTTTAATAATGTACCTTGTTAATTTATTAACATTTATTAAAGATAGTACATTTTGGAAAATGTAATATATTTAAAGCATTTTGTATGCTTAATATTTAAATGACAACAAGTATGTATAATTAAGTCAGCAGGGGACACCAGCCAGGTATAAAATAATGGGCTTACATAGTTGTTTTCATCCTTTGAAGGTGAAATGCCAAGGTACAGGATGTGATGTGTAGAATAAACACAACTGCATTGCTTGAGTTTTTGTTATTTTTAATAGCTTTGGTTGGATGTTAGTATTCATTATGTTGTTAGAATGAGTGGATGCAGTACCTGGAGGGTTTTGGACCCCTGCTGAGTCAAAGGATGGTATTCTTTGTTGTTTTAGTTAAAGCTCAGGAAGCCAGGCTGGTGAATTGTGACCCGTGGTTCATGGAGAGTGAGAATGATTCCAGTGTGCAGTTTGAGCAGCTGGAGCAATTGATAGCAAAAGAAGTCAATTTGTTTTATGATAACAAGCTTTTAGAACATTACTTAAATGTGGGTATGACACCAAGAAGTTTAAGGGTCGATTGACTTCTGGCCCAGGATTTTAATGATGGCGACTGTGACCTATTGGAGGAGTGGAAACAAACTACTTTGGAATGTACTTTAGGGTGAATTTGCATTCTGGTTAAGAGAAATCACCGTACACATGAGAAATTGTAACAGGAAATTATTGAACTGCAAAAAAAGTTGATGGGAGAATCGTTAGATGCCACCTTCTCGGCTAGTATGGCAGAGATAAAGAACAAAATGGACAAGACTATGCAAGAAACTATTGCTAGGAAAAAGAAGAAGCTTTTACGTGATATGAGAGACTTTTGTTTGGGTTGGTATATGCTTGGCAATGTTAACGGAAAAGGGGAAGAGCCAGGTTTAGGCAGGTTGCTTGGTGTACCTCTGCTTTAAGAGAGTCGTCAGTTTCTTCATTTGAGATATCATCCAAAAAAGTGTTTCATTTGACAGTATATAAATTGATGACTCTGATGATGAACATTTTCAGCAACCAGACCAACATATGAAGAAGGTCAAAGAAAGGGAATAGACCATAAAAATCTTGGCAGGGGCAACAACAAGAAGATGTAGTCACTGCGTGACGGATCGGTTCTTCTCAGAATGTGTTTTTTTTACTTTAACAATGTGGACACTGAATATGGTAGGGGTGTTGTTAATTCTAAAATCAGAGTTTGCAGGTAATTCATTTATCTGATTTGCATATTTCTGGTGATTATTTAAATGTTTTAAGTAAAAGCATCAAATTTGTACCTACCAGGTTTCCCATTCTTGCTAATGTATTGTTGGACGTTAAAAAAATTACAGAAAATTACATCTTATAGTGTTTTGTTTTGGTAATAATGATATGTGGAAGTACCAACTTCACTTGACATAGTGCATGATGATCCTTTGTTGAATCTGTCTATCCATGAAAATCATTTTCTTTTCAGTGAAGATGTTGAAAATGAGGTCGAGGAATTTGGTAACAAGAATGTATTCTTCCGCACTGGGTATTGTAAATTACCAATTCCCTTGTTTTCACATTTGAATACATTTTCTCCACCAAAATTGTCAAATGCTGTATGTTTGTTTGAACAACTATTAATGAAAAATGTTGAATCTGAATTTTTGAAGTTTAGTAGGACATACAAAAAATACAATTTGACAAAGAGTGAGTGGGAGGTATTAAAAGTATTTCAGAAAGAGTACTAAGAATTGTTTTCAAACAATCTGATAAAGGGGGTAACTGGGTTGTTATGCAAATATATACAAATGGTTGAAAGATTGCTTTCAGTGAAGGAAGATTATTTAATTTAAATGTAATATTTATATTATGTCAAGTTGCCAAAAAATCCAGTTGTAGAATTTAGCGCTGAATTATTGGAACTTCTTGAGAGGGGAGAGAGGCATGGTTATTGTACTGCAAAGGATGTTAGGAATTTGCATTTTTCCAAACCAGTTGACCTGCTTTTGTACACCATTCCTAAAATTCATAAGAATTTAAGGGGCCCTCCCAGAAGACACATAGTCTTTAGGGTAGGTTCCTATTTGGAAAATGTTGCCATTTTATTGGATTAGTGGTTAAAAGAGTTTTTGTGCAATATTCCTGCACATGTAAAGAACACACAGGAGGTAACTCAGTTAGGACCATTGAGTAGCAAAAAGGTTTTTATTGGGCCACTGTTGATGTAAATGTCCTATACATGAACATCAAGACGGTACATAAATTACCTGTTTTTTATTTGTAAGGATCCATATATAAGTTGTCTCTTTTTGTGGAGGACTTGTATAGGAATTCCCATTGTTTGAAATTTTCTTTTGAGAAAAATAATGTAGGAATTCAGTTTCTTGGCATTCAATTTTATGTGTATAAGCACGGTAACATTCAGTTCAAGCCCTACCACAAACCCACATCTGCCAACAATTTCTTGCATGCCTCTGGAATACTTTCTCCTCATCTCGTTGTCTTTACCTTTTGGGGAATGTAAATGTGTTTTGCAGAACACTTTAAAAGAAAGACTAAAGGGTTAATATTTACAGGAAGTGGTGGATAGGTTATCTAATAGATGTTATGATGAGGAAATTTTAAGTATGACAGTTAAGAAAGTATATGGTGAAAATGAGTATTGTAAAGAAAAAGCTTCTGGTGGTTGTCTCTTCTTGGATGATGTTGAGAATCATAAACAGCATAGAGCACTTGTGCCAGCAGAGAATAATAAGACCTTTATTTTGATAGTAAATATTCTCCCTTTGATGAAATCATGAGAAGGTTAGTGTTGGAATCTTGGGACTTGGTTTATTTGGAAAAGCAGTTTGGCCAGTTATTTCCCAAGAGAGTTAAATTTTCTTATGGAAGTTTTTTAAATCTTAAAGAACTGCTTAGTTTGAAACATTGTGGTTCTCACAATGAGCACAAACCTATGGGAACATTCCCTTGTGGACATTTTGTACTAAAGTAAAAAAATTGTCAGGTAATTTTATAAATGGCAGGAAATGTGTTTCCAAGGGATGTTTTAGTTACAGCTCTTGTGAGTCAGTGTACACTTTAGGCTGTGGATGTAACAGTGTGAAGTGGTACATACAGCAGACGAAAATAATGTATCTGATGTGATGTCTGGAATAAATACTCAGTTAGTAACTGCATTGTTCAGGTTTTTTTTTTTATTTACAGCTTGTTAACCCAGATTGGCTATACTTCTAGAGCTTGTTGTTTCCCTGTGACAGTCCACCAGACAGAAAAGGAGAGGCACATCCTGACATATAAAAATGTGTAGTCTGTGTATCTCCAAATTCTCCATAAAAGCATAAAATGTAATGTTCTAAGTCCTGAACTGTGTAAATGATCCTGTCCTCTATCTGTCCAAAAACAAATGTCTTACATTTACTTTATTTTCACTTTTTGTTTTATGTTATTTTGTTATTTTACAATTACTCAGTTCTAAGCATTTCTTTCATTCATATAGTCCGTGTATTTTTGTGTGCTCTTCGCATATTACTTTGCCTAATCATCTAGAGTCCACTTGTTGTCATCTTTTAATGACCATCTACTGCATTTTTTGTAATCATGTGTATTATATCTTTTTCTCTTCATTTTTTTTAAATATTTGAGATTTGTCTGTTGCTTTTTGCTGTAAGCATATCTTTTCCTCTTAGGCCTCCACTAACAGTGGGCCATCATCGATCACAAAATCTCTATATACCTATAAATAAATAATAAATATATTCTAAAAGCTAGCTTGGAATGCTTACAAAAGAGCAAACATTCCTCTTAATCTTCAGAGGCAAAATGCTAACTGGTGACAGTGAAACAAGGAAAAGCAAATGGTCAAAGTTCAAAAGACAGACTACTAGCAAAATTTTCCAGGAAAGATTATATAAACCTTCACCCTACCAAAAGCAAAATCTGAGGTTGTCAATTTTCATTCTGTCCTCAGCCAATGGGCTCGGATCCAAACCGTCGGATCTGACTCAGCCATTGCAGAAACTTCTGGCAACACAGAACTGTTGAGCATCTCCCTTACCCACAATGCACCAACTCCAAATACCCCATATCTTGTTTGCCACCTCACAGTGAAGGATGTGATTATAGACTCTTGGCATTAAGTTTTTGGATAAGTATTTTTTCCTATTTCTTAATCCTTTATTGTAGATTTTCTTTTCAGTTCCTTCTGTTGTGTACTATCATACCCTGTATATTACTCTTGTTAGTAATTTCTGTCTGTCTTTACCCTTTTTCTATCTCCTACAACTTGTTGTATTTCTTAACTACCTTTGTAGGTAGTTCTCTTTTTTTCCTTCTCTCCTTTTCACAAAAAAAAAATCTTATCTATCTTTATATATATATATATATATATATATATATATATATATATATATATTTACACACACACACACACACACACACACACACACACACACACACACACACACACACACACACACACACACACACACACATGGGTCATGAGATATGTCCATCCACTACACCACCTTTGTTAGTTCCTCCTCTGACTCCCTTCAAGGTCTAGGAGCCCTTGAATCCAGCCCATCTAAGGCTTCTTATGAGCTCTTCCATTCACTCGGATCAGGAGAGCTCTCATATCCGATTCTACCCTGTTGGGTCCAAGGTGCTTCATTTGACTCCAATGTTTTCAGAGCCATTTCTATACCTTGGAGCTTTTGCAGTGGTCATTTCAGCTCTGACTTCAGCCTTGGGGTAGTATAGGATTGTGGATCAGAGGCATCCTGTCTCAAATCCAGGATCGTTTCCCTCTCCAGGGCACTCTGTCTTTGTGGCTATAGAGAGAGCCCTGTCTGCACCCTTGACTCAGACATTGCCTTGGGTCCTCTGTATACACCTGTCCCGTATCTGTGTCTGGAGTCTCAACTAACCTCTCCACAGGGAAATCCAGTACCAAAATCCCAAGTTTCCCATCAGGATATCTACATTACTTCCCTAACCTCCCCAGATTCCCCCACTGAGGAGGCCCCTAGGAAGAAATCATGTAAGAGGAAACATTTAGATTCACTGAAGATATAGATTTTGATGAAAACGACGGGTCCCCATGGTAACCTCCTGATGATGATGTCTCATTTAGAGACATCCCAGAAATCCTGAAGCAGAGAGGTGGCTGGAAGTCCAGCAATCCTTTATTGGAAGAATCTGTACTCCTTTTGAGGTGTTTGGTAGCGGCCCGTCTACCTCCTGGGTGACTCTGACTACCACACCGATGAGCTCATTAACTTGGTCTTATAGTGAGCAGGGATGGATCCTGACACCATTGAGCCAATTCCCAGGAAGCTCGACAAAATTATGACAGCTCCAGAGGATAAACAGTTTTGGTCCAAAGGTGTGCCAGTTGATGTCATGGTCATGGCGGCAGCCACAAAGAAGGAACTCGTGGAAGAAAGTTCCTCTGTTCATCCCCCTAACAAAGAGTCTTGGGCACTGGACAGATTCAGAAAACATGTCTATGCTTCAGTGACATTCCCCTTAAGGATACCTAAGCTGCTTGACACATTTCACAAGGCTACCGAAGGATTTGATTAAGGAGCTATCAGGCACCCTCTTAGGATCTGTTTCTGAAGAGGTGAAAACATCTGTCACCTCTCAGTTGGCTACCCTACAATCGATATCTAAGTCCATGAGGCTCATTTCTAATGTAGTAGAAGGAACCTCAGGGACAGCAGTTTTAGTCGCTGCCATTAAGAGACATGCCTGGATGCACTTATGTGATATTGTGGTGCCCTTGTTTTCTTCTTCAATGCTCCTTTTGACGGCATTTGGTCCCATGGTTAAAAACATATTGTCCAGGTGTGAGAAGGATGGAAAGGCCCTTTCTGCTGTGGGAGTAAGTTTTCCCACCCCTCAAAGATCCTTTTCAAGGAATCATCAAGGTGGTGGGAAGATGTGGTTCAGTAAATACCAAGGATCTTTCCAGGATACATGTGGAAGAGGTTTCCCGAGGGGCAGAGGGGGGTACTCAAAAGGTAGATGCCATCCTCATGACAGAGGTGGCCCACAGAATCAAGAGTTCAGAGATTCTCATTTTTGGTAAGCCCTTTCAGCAATCCTGAAAGGAGGCCTGGTTGTACCCCTCTGGAGGTAATCAGGGTCATTTGTCCCTGCACCAGAGAGCCTGGCAAGAACTAACAACAGATACTTGGGTGCAGAGAATTATTTCCAGAGGTTATATAATACCATTTTCTCTTTATCTTCCCAATTCAAAAAAATTCCCCAATGTTCCACCCAGTCATAGGGAACAAGCAGCAATTCAGGTACATAAACTGCTAGAAAAAAAGAGTCATCCAAGAGGTCCTCCCCAGACCAGACAGAATCTGGAACTTACTCAAGATTATTTTTAGTGCCAAAGAAAACAGGGGACTGGACACCACTTCTGGATCTCAGCATCTTAAACAAATCCATTCAAAAGACCAAGCTCCAGAAGGTCACAGTTCAGTCTATTCTCCCTCTTTTAGAAAAGGATAGCTGGATGTGCTCAATAGGTCTTCAGGATGCATATTATCATATAAAGATGAACAGGCATTCCAGAAAATTTTAAATCTTCTGGCTGGGAGCCAGTCATTACCAGTTCAGAGTTCTGCCCTTTCACCTCACCTCAGCCCCCAAGGTGTTCACCAAATGCATGGCAGTAGTAGCAGCTAACTTGAGACTGCAAGGATTGCAGGTGTTTCCATACATAGACAACTGGCTCATTTCCGCACCAACCAGGCATCAGCTTATCATGGCAAGACAAAAAGTGATCCAGACAATTACTCTACTAGGAATCACTATAAACTACCAAAATTTGCATCTAGAACCAAGTCAAACTCTATAGTTCATGGGAGTATTAATTGATACAAAATCACCAATAGCCTCCCTTCTCCTTTCCAGAGTTCAAACAATAAGATTGCAAGTGAAAAAGATAATTTGCAGTACCAGAATCGCAGCCCGCTTGGTCCTTCAGGCTCTGGGATCAATGGTGGCAGTAATAACATTACTACTCTTAGCCAGATATCACATGAGAATTCTTCAATGATTGCTAGCCTTGCAATGGTCAGTCCTTCATTTCCATTTATCTGCTCCAATACAAATCACCAAAAGGAATCTAGTGGTGGCTTCAGTCAGAAGAAGTTCTACAAAAATGTTTATTCATTCCTTCTCAGCCCAAGGCCACTGTGAACATGGATGTTTCACAGCTTGGGGGGGAGCACTACCTGAGAAAGACAGTCCAAGGCAGTTGGACCTCCAAAGAGGCCAATTTGCATATCAGTGTCCTAGTATCCTAGAGTTGAGAGCAGTGCTTTTAGCATTGCAGGCCTTTCAGAATGCTCTCACTTCAGGAATGATTGTAATTCAAACACACAACATGTCAGTGGTTTGGTACATAATCAAACAAGGGGGAATCAGATCTTGCTCCCTGTGTTGAGAAGCACTTAGGATTTGGCAACAATTGATCGCTTCCAACCGCTTTCTTATAGCAACACATATTCCTGGGAAATCCAATGTACTAGGAGATAAACTGAGTAGGTACATTCTACTACTTCATGAGTGATCTCTCAACAAGGATGTAGCAGAAGAGATTTTACGACAATGGGCCAGCCTTGCTGTGATCTCTTTGCATCTCCCTTAAATAAGTGCAGCAGCTACTTTGCCCTAATTCCCCAACAGGGGAGTCACCGAGGGATGCTCTTCTCCACAACTGGCCCCATGGTCTACTTTATGCTTACTCCCCAACACCTTTAATTCCAACGTTCCTGCAGATAGCTGCCAGGTTGAAGAGCAAGGTTATCCTCATTGCACCCAATTGGCCTCAACAGATTTGATTTTCCTTCTTGTGGCCTCATCTAGTTTAGCAACCCTGGATTCAGGACCCAGCTCCAGATCTGGTGTCTCACCTGACATGCTTGATTCATCCAAACCTTCCCAATCTCAAGCTGATGGCTTGGTTTCTCCATTCCTAGTAATAGCCAGACAGCCTATGCTCTCATCTTCTGTTTGTCACATTTTGCTATCTTCCCTTAAACCATCAACAAGGAAGCTTTTTGCCAGTAAATGGAAGAGATTAGTACACTGGGCTGTTCAACATCATATTGACCTTTGTTCTGCCTCAATTCTCTGCTTTCTCAACTTCTTGATGATGCTTTTTAGTCAAGGAGCTAGTGCTTCAACAGTTAAAGTTCAGTTGGCAGCAATTTCTATTTCCATAGTGGATTTGATGGTTCATCATTCGCCTCTCATAAACTTTGTAAAACCTTTTTTGCAAGGCACATTTCTTTTGAAACCTCCTTTTAAAGCTCCTACTCCTTCATGGGATCTTAATCTGCTACTGCAAGCCTTGATTCATTCACCCTTTTGGCCCACACGTGACTGTCATTCTAAATTTCTTTCCTGGAAAACATTACTGTTATTGGCCATTACTTCTGCCAGATGAATTTCAGAAATTCAGACCTTGGCTGTGAACCTATATCTAAGTTTTCATAAAGAAAGGGTTACACTATGGACCAATGCATCCTTTTTACCCAAAATAGTATTGAATCACATATTAACCAGTCCATCAATTTATTGGTTTTCTTTCCAAATTATTCAAACAAAGGCAAATAGCTACTTCATCTATTGGATGTTCATAGACAACTGCACTTCCATCTACATAGAACAAAAATATCAGAACTACAGATCAGTTATTTGTTTCATTTATGGATCTGAGACTGGGTAAACCAGTGTCCAAAGTCACCCTAGCTGGAAGGCTTACAGGCTGTATTACCTTTATTTATAAGAAACTGAATATTCCTTTACCAAGACAGACACAAAGCCATTCAACCAGGTCCATAGCAACTTCCTCTGTTTTTCATTCCAGAGTTTCCATGGATGAAATATGTGCATCAGCAGCATGGGTTTCTCCCCATACCTTCACCACTCATTACAAATTAGATTTGATATCAAGAAGCAGGACATCATTTGGATCAATGGTGTTTAGAAATATCCTTCCTTGAGTCTAACCTGTGATTTAGGTAGCTGGGGACTCTTGTCCCATCAGTTGAGGACAGAATGAAAATTTACATTAGATAAAGAAGTTATGTACCTACCATAACATTCCATCTGTGTTGTCCATTTTCATTCTTCCTCGACTCCCCACCAACCCCCATGCTTATGTTTTCTGGAAGAGAGAGTGGATATAAATTTCCTGCATACTCTAGGCATGATAAAGCTCCAGATAAGGCCTTGTCTAGCTTTTTTTCTGAAATTTGCATTTATATCTAGTAGTATCACAGTTACTTCCTTATGCTGTAGCCAGCAAACAAGATCTAAGGTATTTGGGGTTGGTGCATTCAGGTAAGGGAGAATCCCGAGAGTTCCATGTTGCCACGAGCTTTTGCAATGGCTGAGTCGGATCCGATGGTTCAGATCTGAACCCATCAGCTGAGGAAGAGTGAAAATGGACAAGACAGATGGACTGTTATGGTAAGCACATAACTTCTTTTTCTGGTCCACTTAAGTTTAGCAAAATTCCTAAAACCATATTTCATATTTTTTCCTCACAACTTCAAGCTGTTTTCTAATTGATAGTTTCTCAGGGTAAACACAGACTGTTTTTACTCAGAGCAGTGGCAGTTTGAGTTAACAGTCAGCGTTTTTGCTCAGAGCTCTAGCAATTTGAGTAAACACTAAGCAAATTTTGCTGAGAGAATTGGCAGTTGGAGTTAGCACTCATCATTTTGTCATTTTTGCTCAGACTTGTGAAAGGCTTCTCTCCTGTTTGAATTAATGAGGCATGCATTGCAAATGCCCTGACTGGAGTTTGTAAGTTTGCTATAGCAAGAGCATAATTACTTATTATCTAGAAAATTACCCAGATCACAAGCACTACATTTTAAAGAAAGTAGTTGCTTCTGTTCTGTTTGCTAACCATAGATTAATGTTATTTTGTCCAATTAAGTTTCTTGCAGATTTTATCCACCATTAAATATCTGATCAGTTAGCTAGGTGGGGAGCCAGAAAGACATAAAGAGGGAGAGACAGAATCATGTAACTTCAGCAATGTCCCATTAAAAAGTCCAGTAGCACCATTAGCTACTACCTAGTTTGCCAGTTTTGATTTATGACAAAGAATGCATATGGTATTTCCAAAAAAACATCTTAAAAGGCACAACTTGTGTCTTGGTCTTTGTCTTTTAGTTTTGTTTTGTTTTAGCCTTTTTCTCCCTTCCTGCACATCATTGTTACCAGCCTGGTCCTCATACCCTATCTGTACTGGGTCTGCCAGCTAGTGCTTGCCCCCCAGATTTCCACCAGTAATTGCTGGGGCCGATCATGGGGCTTTGCACATCTGTGCTTCAGTATGAGGGAGGGGTTACTTGGGCCTAGCCTGTTCCTCCTGTAGATCAGAGTATGTGATATACCTTTAAGAAGCTTACCAGTGAGACCTCACATGCATATAAGTACTGAGTGCGTACAAGCAAGAGTGCCATTTTGAGTGAGCAGCCAGAATGTGAGCATGCAAGAATGTAGTCAGTCAGTTAGTTACATAGTTCATTTAAGTTTAATGTCCCTGCCACCCATCCTGACATATTTGTATACAATAAACTACTTAAACAAACACCCAAGCCTCAACATCTTCTTAATGCACATAAGAAGAGTGATATGGTATCAGAATGGGATTGAGAGTTAACAGCCATGAGGCAACCAGTTGGAGGAATATATACGAGTGGATCATCCCTACTGCTCAAACAACTTACAAAGCAACTCAGAAACAAAGTCCAGGAACTAAAACTTGCTTAAATGATTTAATTTGCTATAAATATAAAACAAAGCACACAGAATGCTCAAAACAAATTTCTTATTAAACGAAATGTCTGAAACTGTGACATATTGATAAAAATATTTTAAATAATTACGAAACATTTCAAACACTATCCAAATTGCATAAGATATACAAAGAAAGGGAAAATGGCCATATTTTTTCGGTGTGTGCTACATTTTGTATTAACTAAAGTATTCAGAATATCCAAAGTGTGCAAAGTGTTTGCAAGTGTGTATAGTATTACAGTACAGTTATTTCACAATGTAAAGTTGTTTCATAGAATATTTTGCAAAGTACAGTTATTTGAAAGCATATTTTGCAGAGTACAGTATTTCAAAGAGTTTATTGTTCATTTGATTATTATTACATGTACCTAGTGTGTGTGTGTGTGTGTGTGTGTGTGTGTGTGTGTGTGTGTGTGTGTGTGAATGTTTGTATATAATTACAAGCACCATTTTGCATTGTGCTTTACTGTAATCTGTGGGCATGGCAGAATGATTTCGCAGACCTGCACTGCTTATGTTTGATAACAATATTCCAGAAAATTGGAGAGTGCTTGAGCAGGAATATGACATTTTCATACAGGCTGCTTTTTCTGACAAAGATGAACATACAAAGGCATTTATTCTGCTTAATTTAGCTGGTTCAGTGGCCAATGAAAGAGAACATTCATTTGTGTATGCACATGCTGTGTTTGCAGGGGAGAGGGAAGACCACCATATAGTGGTACCAACTGAAACAATGGAAGACCTTGAGTGCTTTAAATATAAATTTAGAGAAATCTGTAACCCCCAAACAAATATTACAGTAGAAAGGCACTTATTTTATACAAGGCATCAAAAGCCTGGTGAAACTTTTGCAGCATACTGGCCAAGGCTCTTGCCACCCCTATAGTGCCTTTTTAGGCGGTGTTCCAAAGAACAAATTATCATCATAACAGTTACAAACAAATGCAATCCGAGAGTCAGACTGCTCAACACTAGAAGTCTAAATCTCAAAATGCACTCACTTGAAGCACTCCTTAAAATGGAGAACATCGATAATTGTGCTGTAACAGAGACCTGGTTCAAGGAAACAGAAAGCACCCATGCACTACCAGGTTATAACTCATTCCACACTTTTTGGCCCCAGAACTTGGACCAAAGCTCCAAAGGCGGTGGTGTTTCCATATTCTTAAAGGATGCCCACACCTCCAGACTGGTAGCCCAACAGAACGCATCTGAGATACTTCAGGTGCACCTAACACTGGGTAAGACAGTGATTCCAGTCATACCTTGCTATAGGACCCCAACCATGCCCTTGACACACACTCCACGTTCCTAGCACCCTGGAGAATATCAGGGTCCAACCTAACACTCTCATACTGGGCGACTTCAACTACCCCTCCATTAACTGTGAAAACTACTCATGTACCAATACACTTGCCCAATGCTTTCTGGAATTCATTAATTCCAATGCCCTGGACCAGCTCATTCTTACCCCCACTAGAGGTAGCAACCACTAGAGGTAGCAACATCCTTGACCTGGTCATTACTAACATGAGCGACCATTGCTCTACATCAATAGTCAGTTCCTCCCTGGTTAGATTCGATCACAAACTAATCACCTTGGAAATCCACATTTCTCCCAACGCCCACAAAGGTAACCACCATGAAAAACTTCTCCAAAGCTAACTCTGGGATCCTAAAAACAGAGGTGACTAACTTCATGGCACCCATGCAAATGGAGAATAGTTGCATGACTGCCAAATCATATACCAATGCACTGTACGACCACTTACACAAATGCATGGATCTCATCATACCCAATAGAACCAAGACACTCTCCACAAAAAAAAAAAAAAAAAAAAAGGAAGCCAATCTCTTGGTCCCATGCCATAAACAAACTTTGCAATAGAAGGAGGAAACTGATGCAAAATAAGGTGAAGTCCCAAGACTGGAAAAAACTCCCTTATCAGCCTCAACAAAAGGTTGAGATCCATCATCAAATCCTCCAAAGCTAGCTATGAAAACAGAATTGCAGCAGATAGTAAATACAACTACAAGGCCTTCTATAGTTATGTAAAGAATCTCCATGGCAATGCCCAGATTTTCTCTGAGCTACTGCACAATGGTACCTCCTATACCGAGCCAACAGATATTGCCAAGATACTGGCTGACAGATTCAGTGCTAACTTTACATACCAGTAGATTACCAGGGACCCAGTATTACTGCTGCACAGGTTAAAACAGCACTGTCCAAGGCCAAGAATACAGCTTCTATGGGACCTGACAATATCCCTGGCTGTGTTCTACATGAACTACAGAGTGAACTGGCACCTCACCTGTGTGCCCTGTTCAATCACAGCCTCACCTCAGGCTTTATCCCTACTGAATGGAGCGCTGCTACAGTCATCCCTCTCCACAAAGGAGGAGTGAATACAGTCCCCGGGAATTATTTCTCCATTAGCCTGACAAGTCTGATATGCAAAGCTATGGAACGCATCATTATGGACCTAATAAACAAGGATATAGGGAATCTCCAAACTCTGGATCCTGCACGTTTTGGTTTCGTGAAGGGTAGATCATGTCTGCTCAACTTGGTCAACTTCTTTGAGTCAGTCACCAGAGCTATGGAGGAAGGCAACGTGGTTCATACAGCCTACCTTGATCTGGCCAAGGCCTTTGATACCATTCCCCACTCAGGAATCCTAGAAAAACTCACTAAGCTAGGCATCAACCCCTATATCACTAGGTGGGTTGCAAACTGGCTCACAGATAGAACCCATAGTGTGAAAGTAGCTGACTACAAGTCAGACTGCCAACCAGTTACGAGTGGAGTCCCACAGGGTTCTGTCCTGGGTCATCTCCTGTTTGGTATCTACTTCTCTAAAGTCCAGGCCAACACAAAGGTACTCTGGCTGACAATGTTTGCAGATGATTGCAAGTTGGGAGCTATTATTAACTCCCCAAGTAATGTTGACATCCTGCAGAAAGGCCTTAATGAGACCAATGACTGGTGTCAAAGCCATGGCCTTAAACTCAGTTCCAAAAAATGTGTCGTCATCCCCTTGGGAAAAAAACAGTTCTCGAGAATCACCACATTAATGGTAGTCCACTGAACACAGAAGGCATTATAAGAGATCTGGGAACACAGGTTAACAGCAACCTCTCTTTTGAACACCATGTTGCCACTGTGGTCAGAAAGTCCTTCTATGTGGCACATCTCATTACTAAGGGTTTTGCATCCAGGAAGAAAGAGGTCATTGTCTCCCTCTACTCTTCCCTCATTAGGCCAGTCATCAAGTACAATGCCCCATTTGGCATGCACCTCACTAGACACCTGCAACAACTGGAGAGGCTGCAAAAGTACCTCACAAAGAGGATCCTAGGCCTTAAACACTTGTCCCATATGGACAGACTCAAAAAACTCCAACTATTCTCTGTCTCATATCTCCGACTTAGAGGTGATCTCTGCTTGACTTACAAAGCCATGTCTGACCCAGCTCTGTTAGAAATGCTACATCTAAAGAAATCCCAACCGCTCCACACCACATGCTCCAGAGACCTCAGCCTTATTACCACAATCAACAGAACATGCTGGAGGGACAGGTTTATAACCCAAAGACTGCCCGTGCTAAGGAATAGACTTTCCATGCATGCCAAACAGAGCACCTCACTGGCCCTTTTCAAGAGTAATCTTGATGAATGGATAGGAAATAGAAAATTCACCCCGGGGATCACTCCAGTAGCTCTACTCAACAGAGGCACTAGTAACTAAGGTCAGGTGACACGATGCCAGGGTAATCCTATGGGCTAGGCTTGTAGAGGCTCCAGGACCATTAGCCTAGTACACACCTATAAACCTATATATAACAACCTTATTTCTGAAGGCTAAAATGTGCAGATTTGGTGATTTGAGAGATGAGGTGATAAAAAATAGGCTTGTGTGTGGTATTAATTATGACACAGTGAGAAAGATTTTGTTTTGGGACAGTGATTTAATGTTAAATAAAGCCATTGAGAATTGCCAGATATACGAGCTTATAGAAAAGCACACAAGTATGCTTACAAATGAGAATAGCGACGGAAGGCACAGTGACAAAGCTGTTGTTGATAGTATGCCACACGTGGTTAAAAGAAACAAACCCAAGCACATGGCAGCTACTGCAGGTCCTCTAACCATCCCTGGGAAATCCAAGAGCATGTTCAGAAGCATATGGGTGAGTCAGCAAAGTCAAAACATGTGGTCTCACCCAGCTTTATAGTCAACTGTTGTAATTGTGGTGGAAATCACAAACCCAAAAGAAAAAAGTGGTTAGCTTTTGGTCAGCAGTATCATTCTTGCAATAAGTGGAATCATTTCAAAAGGTTTTGTAAATCAAATAAGACACATTATTTTATTAAAAGAGGGCATTCCAAGAGGCAAGGTGATCAATTAGAAAGCTGTGATCCTACTTTTTATGTTGATGGTGTGTCTGTGCTTTTGTGAAACAATCAGTGCAGTAGATTTGTGGCAAAGAATGAAATCTTTTGTACTGTTTGGATTAATACGAGTCCTGTAGAGCTCAAAGCAGATACTGTCTGAAAGTGCAATGTTATGTCAGCAAAAACATTTGCTAGAGTAGAAGCTGGAGAACAACTTGATTTGACAAAGTGTGCAAAGCATGTTGCTTATAATGGTGAAGAGATTCAAACTGAAGGCTCAGTAGTGCTTTCATGTTACTCTGCTGGAAATAGCTATTACTTGCAATTTTTTGTAGTCAAGAGACACATGCAGACAGTATAATAAAGAAGTTCACCATGTAAGTCTGAATGACAACAGTTCAAATTTCGCCAAAAGTATTTCTTCTGAGTATGCTGATATTTTTGCAGACAAACCAAGCAAACTACCAGTTGTGTACTCCATGAAGTTAGACCCAAAGGTCAGCCCAGATATCAGACCAGCACAGAAAGTTCAAATAGATATGCAGAGCAGAGTCAAAGCCAAGCTATTCAAAATGGTGCAGCTAGGAGTAATTTGTCCAGTTAAAGAACCTACTGAATGGGTATCCTCCATGGTAGTAGCTCATAAGAATAGCTCAGATGATATCAGAATATGTATTGATCTAAGATATCTGAACAAAGCATTAAAAAGGCCTCATCATCCAGTGTGGACAGCTTAAGAGGTTGCTGCCCTCATGCCAAATGCCACTGTTTTTTCTGTCTTAGATGTAAAGGGTTCCTTCTGGCAAATTTTGCTTGACCAAAAATCTTCATTGTTAACCACATTCGGTATGCCATTTGGAAGATACAGATTTCTGAGAATGCCATTTGGGATAATGTCGTTATACATGCAATGGAGCAAATTTTTTCAGGTTATCCATGTGCTGTTATAGTAGATGATATTCTAGTAGGAGGCCATGGTGAATCTGAGCAAGACAGAAACCTCAAGATATTTCTGGAAAGAGCGCATGAAGTGAATCTTAAGCTGAATCCTCAGAAGTGCAAGTTCAGGCGACAAAAAGTTACTTATGTTGGTCATTTGTTTACCAGTTCAGGTTTTTGACCAGATCCTTCCAAACAAACAGCAATTCGAGAGATGCCAGCTCCAGATAATGTCCAAGTCCTACAACATTTTCTTGGCATGGTCAACTGTCTAGGCAAGTTCATTCCAGATTTAAGCCAACTTTCAGCAGCGCTAAGAAAGCTGACATGCAAAGATATAATTTGGTCATGGTCAGAACAGCACCAAAGAGTATTTGATGTCCTGAAACTGAAAATTGCTAACCCACCGACTCTCAGCTACTATGATGTTCACAAACCAGTTATCTTTCCTGTGATGCCTCTAAATTTGGTCTAGGTGCAGCCATTCTTCAAGACGGTAGACCAGTAGCTTATGCATCAAGAACTCTTACCCAGACCGAGATACAATATGCCCAGATTGAGAAAGAACTTTTGGCAATTGTGTTTGCATGTTCAAAGTTTCATGATTATATTTATGGTTGACCTATCCAGATCAAAACTGACCACCAACCTCTTGTTAGTATTTTGAGAAAGCCTATGCATACAGCTCCAGCTAGACTGCAATGTATGATCCTCAAATTGCAAAAGTACAATTTCAATCCTGTCTATACAAAAGGCAAACTTCTTTATCTTGCTGATACCTTATCCAGATCACCCAGAAAAAAACACAGAACAGCATAACAATGAGCAACTTGATTTTGAAGTCATGGACTTGAGAATTTTTTTTTCCACATGTCTTGATGAGCTCAGAACTCACACAGCTTCAGTTCTAATTCTCCAGAAAATAAACTTCTGTATCAGTTGAGGATGGCCTTCACCAGTAGAAGTGCAACAATATTTTCCATACAGAGATGAGATTTTGTCAGACAACAGTATCAACCTGAAAGGTCCTAAAGAGATTGTTCCACAGTCCTTGCAACAAGAGTATGTTAAGGTCTTGCATCATGACCACCCAGGAACTGATTCTACCAAAAGAAGGGCAAGAGGTCTAGTATTCTGGCCTTTTATGCCAAGACATTTTGAGAAAGTACTTTCAACTTGTTCAGTATGTAATAGTACAAAGCAGCATCAACAGAAAGAACAGATTCCTGAACTACCTTGGTCAACAGTAGCTGCAGATATCTTTGAGTGGAATGGTCATCATTACTTGGTGTTAGTAGACTTCTATTCAAATTGGTTCGAGATTGACCTGCTTCCCAACCTAACTTCCAATACTGTCATTACTAAGTTGAAGTGACATTTTTCTGACTATGGTAGTCTGCACAGAGTTATTTCTGACAATGGTGAACGGTTTGCAAGTCAGCAGTTCAAGAAATTTGCAGAAGAGTGGGACTTTGTTCATATTGCAAGTAGTCCTGAATACCCTCAAACAGCTTGGCTGGACATGCAGTTCAAAGTGCAAAGTGCAAAACAGCTGTTCGAGAAATCCAGACATGACAATACTGATGTTTCTCTCAACTTGTAAAATCTCACAAATATTCCTCGTGATAATCATCTTGGTTCACCTGCCCAGAGACTTATGTCGAGACAAACCAGAACCACACTACCAATCATTAGTAATTTATTAGTTCCTAGTGCTAAGACCAAGAAAGCAGTAAAAGCCCAACTATTGAATAAACATTTGTTCCAGAAGTCTTACTAGGATAAAACCAGCAAATTGCTCTGTTCTTAACAAAAAGGGGAGATAGTGAGGATGCAGACATCAAAAGGTTTTGATCGCATCGGATTTGTGAAAAGTTTGTGTCAAGAGCTGAGACTGTACATTGTGGAATCACAAGGAGTGGAATTCAAATGAAATCAGAAGCATTTGTTGCCAGTGTCTGAACCAGCATTACAGCATCTTGCCTGTGACAAAGCCTCTCGCTCTCAGAGTGACTTATCCGATGTTCCTTTTCCAGAGGACATTCCGTCAGCAATCCCCATTCCTGAGAAAATCCCTGAGACTCCTCAAGCAGAACATTCCCCAGTGACTGTCCCTGTTGCTAAACCCAGTCCTAACAATTATGTCATGAAATCAGGTCACATCTCGAAACCTAGTTCCTGATACACAGCAACTTGTACATGACTGTTTTCTTTATTAGTGTCTGTATAATTGCATGCCTATTCAAATGTCATTGTTTATATGAAACAGCTCAGTAAAGAGGGAGGATGTAGATCAGTGTGTGTGATATGCCTTTAAGAAGCTTTCCAGTGAGTCAGCAGTGCATATAAGTACTGATCACATACAAGCAAGAGTGCCATTTTGACTGAGCGGCCAGTGTGTGAGCATGCAAGTATGTAGTCAGTCAATCAGATAGTTTAAGTTCAGTGTTCCTGCCATCCATCATGATGTGTTTGTATACAACAAACTACTTAAACACCCAAGCCTTAACATCTTATTAATGCACATAAAAACAGCGACACCTCCCCCCTCCCCATGGCTTGTGGAATGGTCCAGGGCAGACATGCAATGAGGGCATGTGGCATATCTCCTTCCTTTCACAGTAGCTCAGCCAGGCCCACTGCTACCTATTTGATCATGTCTTCTTTGATGATGTCCTCAACCTCTGCTAAGGATCATCAAGAGACACCTACATACCACCAACCCCCTGGGATGGGTGCCTATCCCTCCCTGCCACTCCATCAGTCACCCAAGACACTAATCGAACCCTAGTTGTCTGGGTTGTGGTCGGAGTATTATCTGTCTACACCTGTGGGCTTTGTCTTTGTTAACTGAATCAGGTTATAGGTTCCCTTGTTTTAGACTGATACTGCCAAGTTCAGAGTTATTCTGCTTTCCCACTATTTTAGTTATTAGTACTTAATAATTCATAATGAAGGATTCATACTAGCTCAAAAGCTCAAGCAATTACAAAAACCTATCTTGGTCCAATAAAAAGGATTACATCGCATCTGTGTTCCAGTTTCTTTGGGCTTTCTATTTTTCTCATACATTTATTTATATTTAAAAGTATTACATATCTCATTGATTGAGCTGTGACCCTGACAGGTCCTCAAAGATTAATGTAGAGGCTGATTCTGACTTTTACCTTTGTAAATTTGTTGACACAAGGAAGTATTTCAATGTGGCATAGCCCTAAAAGTAGAGAAAATGCTTTTCTTTATTCCAATATAGCATAATCCTAAATATAGAAAAAAATCTTTTTCTTCATAGTCTGTTGAACTACATAATCCATAGATGTCATAGTAACAGCACCCATGTCTTCAGAAGTAAATTGCTTTGTTGTAACTGTGCTGTGGAAGTAACAAGGCCCTGGATGTTAGTATATCCATTAGCCACAATGATTACTGAAGCCTCAGATGTCTCCCACTTCAAAAATGTAGAATAGGCAGCCAGCTGTATTTTATTCATTTGTTAAGTTTGTTAATAGGGGGTAGTGAACTATGGACCACTTTCAGCCACAGCCTATGGGGATAAGAAAATATATAAAGAAGTGACTGGTGATATTACAACAGTTAACAAAATGTATAGAACATACATATAAAGCACTGAATAATAAAATAGTGTTCAGAGATAAAGCCACATAGAAGAATGATTTTATACAGTGAGAATACATTGGAACAATATGCACATAATAAAAGCTATTTTTAACTCATAAAACTTGTAGTATCCCTCAATGAATCTTTAATTTGTAAAGTAACTGTGGAGTATGTCTCTAAGATTTCTTATCCAAGTTTAATGCTCTGCATAGCAGAATTATACTAAATGCATAGTATGGATAATCACTGAACTTTGTATTAACCCCATTAAGGGCTGTCTGCATTTGACTGGTTCAATTCCTTAATTAATCATACGATTGCACAAGAACTTAAAATAATAACTTCTTTGTTTTCACTGCCTTTATCAGCAAACAGTACTGATCCTCTGTTTGTAAACACATTTCTCTGTAGGCCGTCTCCCCCATAAGATTACCTAATACCTTAGGAAGCTTAGCGTTCTCCATGGTAGCACACATGAGCACATTGTAATGTTCCTTCACTTCTTCTGACTTTCCTAGCTCATAGAAAATATGCCGTGCCTATTACAGCAGTACTTCATGCACAGTGCAATGCTCATCATCTTTTTATGCACCTCCTTCCACATGCATCGGCTGCATTCCTTATTCAGAATAATAGGTCTCTAGCCAGTGCATACAGCATTTGTGTTACCCCAAAAACTTTACTTCTGTCTCAGTGCAAATCATAGTTTTATAGGTCCTTATACTAGTAACTTAAGTTGTCATTGTCTATCAGCTACTAATATGTGCAGGTAATGTTTCCTCAACTATACCTCAAAATAATAAAATCAGTAATTTTAAAGCCCTGAATACATATAGCATTAACTTCATCTCACTCACCTGCTTCTTGATTCTTTCATGTAACGTAGTGCACACTACTTCAAAACCAGTACTGACATTCTTTAACATGACAGTAGTATGTGTTGTGTGTGTGTGTGTGTATGTGTGTGTGTGCGTGTGTGTGTGTGTGTGTGTGTGTGTGTGTGTGTGTGTGTGTGTGTGTGTGTGTGTGTGCATCTGTATGCAGGTATGTGCATGTGTTTGTGTGTGCATATGCAGTGCATGTGTGTGGGTTTATAGGAGTGCTTGTGTGTGTGTGTGTGTGTGTGTGTGCGTGTGTGCGTGTGTGTGTGTGTGTGTGTGTGTGTGTGTGTGTGTGTGTGTGTGTGTGTGTGCATCTGTATGCAGGTATGTGCATGTGTATGTGTGTGCATATGCAGTGCATGTGTGTGGGTTTATAGGAGTGCTTGTGTGTGTGTGTGTGTGTGTGTGTGTGTGTGTGTGTGTGTGTGTGTGTGTTTGTATGCATCTGTATGCAGGTATGTGCATGTGTATGTGTGTGCATATGCAGTGCATGTGTGTGGGTTTATAGGAGTGCGTGTGTGTGTGTGTGTGTGTGTGTGTGTGTGTGTGTGTGTGTGTGTGTGTGTGTGCATTTGTGCGTGTGTGTGTGTGTGTGTGTGTGTGTGTGTGTGTGTGTGTGTGTGTGTGTGTGTGTGTGTGTGTGTGTGTGTGTGTGTGTGCATACGTATGCATATGCACATTTGTGTATTTGTATGCATCTATGTGTTTTCCTGTTTGCTTCATTCACTCTTGCATTATCTAAATGCTAATTTGTTTTTTATGTGTTTACATTCTTAGCTAGTAAAGTAACCATCTGTTGTTTCATATTTTGTCAGGAAGCTGAAGGTTGCTTATTTCCAGAACTGAATTTGCAAAAAGAAATAACTGATTTGTGTTTGCTAAAAAATAGTATTCTCGTTTTGCAGAAGGACAGCAAAAATATCCATTAAATTTTGTATGCAGTGTGAAATTGCAGAGTACTTCTGTATGGAAAAAAACTGGGTGAGGCTGCTGTGGAAATCTGTAAATATATTACTGGGATGGGCTTTTATTCAGTGCAACTCAAAATAGAAGCACTTTGTCAGAGAGTATGTGTGGCCACATATGCACAAAGGCCTGGGAGTAGAGCTGCCCTTTGTTGTACAGTCCTTGTCAGTGCAATATAAACAGAACACATGCCTCTGGGAACAAGCAGCGGAAATGTTGCTGCCTTGTTCTCCTCGAATCATCTGCCCTGCAGCAAACAAGGCTGTTCACTGCTGATGTTCTTCCAGGCACATATCTAAAGGTTGAAGGCATTCCCATGAGTATCCCACATGGCCAAGTTTATTTTTGTTAAGCTGGAAGAGCTTCAAAACATTTACTTGGACTGCCTTCAGTGAGTGACAAAGTGAAACAGACTGTGTATTTGTGCATGCTTTCACTTTCCATATTTAACTCATCTGTGTCTATCTACATATAGACAGTGATTATAGCATGGGGTAGTTTATGCTCTTGAACACAGGGTCAGATGAGTGATGTTAGAATTATGGCTTTCGCTGCATTCTCACATGTATTGCACAGACTGAATGAGTCTGTTAACAGGTAAGGCTGCTTGGCTCACTCAGTGTATCCATCTTCTCTGCCCGTTAAATGATGGCAGGTTCTACTTGTCCCTCAGAATGTCTTCCCTTCCTGTGAGGACTGTAAAATGCTAGTCCCTTATAATTTAAAAAAATAATAGCTCCTTATACTTACCTTGAGCTTTCTAACCTTTCCATTCAAATTATAACTAGTATTTTTCACACATATCTGAATGTATACTCTTGGCTTCATTCATACCTTTCAGATATTTTAAACTCGCATAGGCTATCTCCTCTTCCATTTTCCTGTGTTGAAGATTGTTTGGATATCAGATTCTAGTAGTCTCCATTTATATGGCTCCTGGGTTCCCTCCAATAAATTGATTATATCATGTGTTTCTTCTGGAAATTGGAAATTATGGAATCTCCAAACCTGTACACAGTGCTTGCAGCATTTTATTAGCATTTCAGTTTTACGGTATTGTTTACTGAATAATATATTTAATTTTCTCTTGTTTATCTATTTGGATTTGTTTTGGGGGGTAGATCACTTACCTGCAAAGACCCATTTTAGGAGTCTTAGTGGGGAGGGGTACTGAAACAATAAATACATATGTGCTGCTGCTTGTTTGACACAGGAATTGCCATTTGCTGTGGGGAATGGTTGACGGAATTATAAGGTATTGCACTGCTAAAAGTGCTCCAGATTTGGAAATTCTATTTCCCCAGATTTGTCTGAGTTAGTCACAGAATAATAAAGTAAAACATATTCATGGAAGGGCCACACAGGATGATATAGGTGGACCCTCCCCAACACTGGAAGTATCATGAATATGGACTTGTATTCTGGTTTTAGATATTTATGCCTGTGTTACACCTTCGTGCTTCAGCCAATGGTATGTCATCACAGAATCTCCTCAGAAATGGCAAGCCTTCCGTTGTGAATTCACAATATTACCCAAAATTATGTTTCTTGTGGTAGGCAAGCCCCCTCCCCATGCAATTCATCTGATTTATGTTAATATATACACAGCGGTCTAAGCAACAAAATCTACAGAAAAAGAAAATCACTGAAACTACACTTATCAAACCATGGTGGAATTGTTTTTTTTTTTGGAAGGGGGCAAGCCCCCTTTAGTCTCCCTCCATCAGATATAGATAACAACTCTGAGATCACACATCAGTGGATAAAGATGAAGTCTCCAATTCTGTTAGATGTTTGGTAAAATTTCACCTGCTGCTTTTGCTATCACTTAGTGTCAATGTAGCAACATATTCCCCACCCTCACATCCCCTCACTGCCAAGGTGGAGGGACAGTAACATACCTCATCCCTTGAGATCATCTCTATCTGAAAAAATGCATCTGATATTGTTAATCCTCATTCATTCCTTACGTGTGAGTATTGGTTCCGACCTCGGAACCAAGCCGGCCATCTTCCAAGCTTGTGTCAGCTACAAACTCTCGAGCTAAAATTCTTACCCAGAATTTCCCTCTCCCTGTTACCCCAGATTAAGTTTGCCGCATCGCCATTCGTCATGTCAAGCTAGTTCTCTTGAGCTAAGTATAATATTTTTCTTCATACTAAATTCTAAAACAGCCTTTTCTCACAGAAAAGTTATTAGATAGTTTTCTCTTACCTTATTGCATTTAGTGACTGTCCTTTCTTGAATCTTTTCAAATACTTTCCTCTTTACAGCGAGGTAATTTACTTTTTACTATCGTTGGTAAATCCCCTTTCCTTCTTACCTTTGGGTAATTTTTGTACCATTGCTGGTATTTTTTCTGGGTTTCCTGTTTTCTTTCTAACATGGCAGATAAAAAAGTTAGTCCAGAATTTAAAAGATGTTTAGATTGTGGCCATAAATTACCTACTTCAGAAGCACATTCCCTGTGTGTCTTTTGCTTGTGTGTGCCTCATTTAACAGTTGACCACCCTGCGGGATTTGTAAGAATTTCTCTAACAGGATGTTGATTGAGAGAAAAAATAAATTGATATTGAAGGGGCTACTTAAATCTCCTTTTTTCAGAGGCTATTTCTGGGTCGGAGGCTTCAACCCCTCTAAGATCCCATAAGAAAAAGAGTGATGAACATATAAAGGCCAAGTCTCTTCCTTCGTCCCCTGCTGAGGACTCCCAGGAACCAAGACCCAAGAAAGCTAAGCTTTGCAGTTCGGATTTGATTTCTTCAGCTCCAGCGCTTTTGGTACCTAGACCTTCAGCACCGAGGCTATTGGCACCATCTGTGACTTCGGCACCAACTAGTGCCCTTTACCATATCGGTACCGAGAGAATCCTTGGTTCAGACTTCTTTACCGGCACCAACTGTCCAGTTGATGCAGACTGATACGACATCAATGGATTTTTCGACACCCATTGCCCTTTCAGCTCCGACAACTTACGCAGCACCGACTACCCTTTCAGCACCGAACATTCAGTTATCGGCACCAATTTTTTCGGTTCCAGCCTTAGTGCCAACAACCACTTCGGTACCGACCTTATCCTCGGTGCAGACCATGACTTCGGCACCAATGATTTCCTTGGTGCAGACACCTGTAGTTCAGCCCTTTACAGCCCTGTTGTTTTCAGTGCAGACCTCTGAGGTGGGCACCGAGCTTGCTCCATCTTTGGATAGACCTGACTCCTCATTAGCCGTGTCTGTGAAATCCACTAGAAGTCTCTCTGAACACGATGTGTTGCGTCTTGTGGATCAAGTGCTTTTTGCCAGAGGTATCTCACCTCCCCAGGACCTATCCTTCCTTGGGAGGTGATCACTTTTACCAAAGACCCCTACTTATTCTCCTCCTTCATTGCCTTACAAGCCCCTTGATATAGCACAGTCTTCCCCCTCTACGGTTCCCTTTATGGAACTCACTAAGGAGCCACAGTTGCCTTTGTGGCAGGAGAGTTCTGCTACTACCCAGGATGTCAGCTGTGGCATACATAATTTGGTGTTTCACAGCCATCCAGGGACTCCGAGTCAGCAGGCTGAGCCACTTAGGGGAGGGGTGACCCCTGTCCTGGGCATTCACCCCTCTTCAGGTGGACTGGACTGGCCTTCCAGCTAATGGAGAAGGCTCTGGCATCAGTTGGCTATCCTGTGCTATCACTCTCCCCGCCCTCCTCTGGACCACAATGTACACAAGTCGCTCCTGGCGGACACCGGGCGCAAGGGCCTCAGGATATACTCCCACAGGAGACCCCTTTTGCTCTGTCTTCCCCAACTTCTCCCTCTGAGGAAGTTCATCAAAAGAGCTCATGCAAGAGGAAGCACATGGACTCCACAGAGTAGTCTCTTACTGAAGACACAAACTTTGATGATGAGAAAAGGTCACCTCGCTCACCCTCTGAGGTATCCTTTTGTGATATTCTTGAAATTCCTAAACAGAGAGGTGACTGGCAGCCCTCAAACCCGACCCCTGAAGAGTCTGTGTTCCTGCAGGCCTTTTGCGCCCGGTCCCCTACCTCCTGGGTTACTCCACCTGCCGACGAACTGGTCCGGCTCATCATGCAGTGTGTGTGGAAGGCTCTTGACATGGTTGAGGCCATTCCCCAGAGACCAGATAAAATTTTGTCCCCTCCTGCTACTGATCCCCATTGGTCCAAAGGTCTTCCTGTAGATGTTTTGGTGGTGTTGGCCGCAACTAAAAAGGACCTGGTGGAAGAAGAAAGCCAGACTGTCCATCCACCCAACAAAGAGTCCCGGGATCTGGACAGAATAGGGAAGCGTACTTTTGCATCAGCGACCTTTGCATATCAGGTCCCTGAACTATATGACACATTTTACCAGTCTTCAAAGAGATTTAATTTCTGAGCTTTCTGAAACTTTGGCTGGAGCTATGACTGATGAGGTCCCTGACAAAGTGGCCTCTCAGCTAGCCACCATTGAATTGATATCTAACTCCTCTATGCGTCTGATATCTCATGCATCAGAAGGAGCAGCTAGAGCAGTGAGTTCAGGCATTGTTCTGAGACGACATGCCTGGATGCACTTGTGTAATTTCATGGAACCCTTCAAGGCTTCCTTTCTCAACGCTCCTATCAAAGCCTCTTCATTGTTCAGACCCAAGGTTAAAAGCACACTGGCCAGATGTGAACAGGACGGTAAGACCCTTCCTGCCGTGGGTGTCTGTTATTCTTCCCCTCAGCAGGATTTCTCCAGAAACCAGAAGAGTGGGAAGATATGGTACAAAAAGTCTCAGGGTCCTTTCCGTGACACACAAGCTGAGTTCTCCCCTAGAGGCAGAGGGGGAAATTCACAGGGAAGATGCCCTTTTTGGGGTGGGGGGGTCCGCATAACCAGAGTTCCAGGGACTCTTTCCCTGGCCAATCCTACCAGTGCTCCTGAAGAGCGACCCAACTGCTTTCCTCTGGAAGTGGTTGGGGGTCGTTTCTCTTTGTACCCTTCTGCCTGGCTAACCATCACCACCAATTCTTGGGTACAAAGGATAATAACCAGAGGTTATCATATTCCCTCTGACCTTTGTCCCACTTCCCTAACAAACTTTGAGATTTCAAAACTGCTAAGAAAAAGAGTCATCCAAATAGTCCCTCCAGACCAGATAGGATCTGGATTCTACTCAAGACTATTTTTGGCGCCAAAGAAAACCGGGGACTGGAGACCAATTTTGGATTTCAGTGTATTGAACAAGTTTGTAAAAGTACAAAAATTCCGGATGGTCACAATACAGTCTATTCTTCCGCTTTTGGAAAAAAGATGATTGGATGTGCTCGATAGATCTTCAAGATGCATACTATCACATAAAAGTGGACAGACCATCAAGAATATTCCTTCGCTTCTGTGCAGGAGCCAGTCACTACCAGTTCAGAGTGCTGCCCTTCAAACTCCCTACAGCACCCAGAGTGTTCACAAAGTGCATGACAGTCATCACAGCTTACTTGCGACTACGAGGATTCCAGGTGTTTCCATACCTAGACGACTGGCTCATCTTCGCCCCCACCAGACATCTAATGGAAGAAGCCCTGGCATACTCTCTCCTCTCTGCAGAAAGGCTAGGCATAACCATAAACTGGCGAAAATCCAATCTCACCCCATCTCAGTCCACAGAATTCATAGGGGTCATCTTGAATACAAAGAATTGCAGAGCATCCATTCCAGAGCACAGAGTTCTAAGGATAAAGCAACAACTGATCCCAATCCTTTCAAGGGAGAAATCCACAGCTCACTCTGTTCTACAGTTGTTGGGTTCGATGGCAGCCTCCATCACCATTGTTCCCCTGGCCAGGTTCCACATGAGGCTTCTACAATGGCTACTGCTCACCCAATGGTATCCCTTTCAGTACCCTCTTTCAGCCAAGATTCAGGTAACTCACAGGTGCAAACAGGATTTAAATTAGTGGATGGCCCACAACCCATCACAATAGTCTCGCCCCTTCTCCCCCCAACAGCCCAAGGCTACAGTGACCACGGTTGCCTCCCTGATGGGGTGGGGGGGCTATGTCAGGGACAGACAGTCCAAGGTACTTGGTCCGAAATGGCATCTCATCTGCATATAAATGTTCTAGAGCTGGGGGTGGTGCTTCTGGCGTTGCAAGCATTCCATCCCCTGCTGCCATCTGGGACTATTGTGATACAATCAGACAACATGGCGGTGGTCTGGTAAATCAACAAACAGGGCAGAGCCAAATCTTACCCACTCTGTCGAGAGGCCATGAGGATATGGCATTGGGTGATGGCTACCAACCATTTTCTTCTAGCAACGCACATTCCCGGGAGTTCCAACGTGATAGCAGACAGACTCAGCAGGTGTATACTACAACCTCACAAATGGTCCCTGAATCCCTTGATAGCAGCGGAGATTTTCAACCGCTGGGGTCTTCCTTGCTGCGACCTCTTTGTGTCCCCGACCAATTACAAATGCAGCAACTATTTCGCCCTGATTCCCCCTCTGGGACAGTCACCCAGGGATGCTCTAGTCCACGTTTGGCCCTCAGGTCTACTTTATGCATTTCCACCTCTCCCCCCTCATTCCCCAGTTTCTGAAGAAAGCCAGCTGGTTGAAGAACAAAGTAATCCTCATAGCACCATATTGACCTCATCAGATTTGGTTCCCTTTCCTTTGGCCTCACCTGCTAGATCAACTGTGGATTCTCCATCCAACCCCGGGGTTGATCTCCCATCTGCAGAATCTGATTCACCCCAACTTGAACAGCCTGAAGCTTACAGCTTGGCACCTCCAATGCCCTTGATTGCCAGGCAGAATGATCTTTCATTGCCAGTACGTGACATTCTTATTGCATCTCATAAGTCTTCCACCAGAATTACATATCTCAGCAAGTGGAAAAGATTTACTTTTTGGCCGGAAGAAAAACAGTTAGATCCTTTTTCAGCACCAGTGTCGATAGTACTGGAATATCTAGCCACCCTATTTCAATCTGGTCTATCTGTCTCTACCATTAGTGTTCATTTGGCTGCAATATCTAATTTCCATGATGGTGTCCAAGACTCCTCCCTTATGTCACACAAAATATGCAAGACTTTCATGAAAGGAGTGAATCATCTAAAACCCCCTTTTAGAGAACCTACTCAACCATGGGACCTGTCATTAGTCCTACAAGCTTTGACAATGCCACCTTTCGAACCAGCTTCTTCTTGCAACCTCAAATATTTGTCATGAAAAACCTTGTTTTTGGTTGCCATTACTTCTGCCAGACATATCTCTGAGCTTCAAGCCTTATGCATCAAGAGTCCATATTTGATTGTTCATAGAGATAGAGTGTCATTGAGAACTAATCCTTCCTTTCTGCCAAAAGTGATCTCTGAAATGTCCATTAATCAAACCATTGAATTGCCAGTTTTCTTCCCCAATAATTCAAACAAAGGAGAGTATTGCCTACATACCCTAGATATTCACAGGCAAATCTCCTTCTACTTGAACAGGATTAAGGCCTCTCGTAAATCAGACCAGTTATTTTTGGCCTATTCTGGACCTAGAGTAGGATGTGCTGTTGCTAAGGTCACATTGGCAAAATGGTTGAAAGACTGTGTGACCTTCATTTATAGACAAAGTAATATTCCATTACCTACTACCATAAAGGCTCATTCTACAAGGTCGGTGGCAACTTCTGCTACCTTCCATGCCAGAGCTTCTTTGCATGACGTTTGTGAAGCTGCAACTTGGGCTACCCCTCATACCTTCATCAATCATTGTAAATTGGATTTGGCCTCCAGGGGAAGAGCATCTTTTGGTTCTATAGTGCTCAGGAATGTCCTTCCATGAGAGTCTCCCAGGAATAAAGGTAGCTGGGTACTCTGTCCCACATGTAAGGAATGAACGAGGATTAACAATATCAGATAAAGAAGTTATGCCTTACCATAACGTTCCATCTGTATTGTTGATCCTCGTTCAGTCATTACGACCCTCCCTCCTTCCCCCTCTTGTGGCTTCTAGTGGATCTCACCATCCGGTTCTATTAGGTCATTTGACCAGAGGTAGCCTCTACCTTTTTTTGACTTGCAAACTCAATCTGACGTAACAGGGAGAGGGGAATTGTGGGTAAGAGTTTTAGCTCGAGAATTTGTAACTGACGTGAGCTTGGAAGATGACCTGCTCGGTTCTGAGGTCAGAACCGATACCCACATGTAATGACTGAATGAGGATCAACAATACAGATGGAATGTTATGGTAAGACATAACTTCTTTATATGCTCTGTTAAACAAACAGACAGACAGACAAAAATATTTTTCTTTCCTCTTTTCTTTGCTGACTTTAAGATGGCAAAAACATTTTAAAGCATTGTATTCAGCCTGTAGCAGCTTTTAGCATATTGCATGCTAGCTCACTAGTACTTGGTCACGAGAAAGTAGTGACATAAAAGTATGATGAAAACCATACATTAGAAGCGGACAATATAGCAATAAAGAAAATCCAGTTCTGCAGCTCTAGCTGAGTAAAATAGCTCAATTTGAACAGAATGGTTGATCTTGGATAAAGAGAGGAGCATGCTTGTGAATACAAAAAGCATTGTTGCGAGGCAAAAATGTGCCTCAACCTTAAAAAGAAACTATAAAAAGTTATAAGCAAAGCAACTCTGCTCAAAGAAGCTTGGAACTGCTGAAAGACAATCTGTGAGGAGAGTCTGGGATGTCAGATCAGGGTAAAATTGTTTTTATCACACTTAACCTTTGGACTTGACTTTTTTCCCTTTTGGTTGTTTTAAAAGTTATACATCACTGATTCATTGTTTTGGTATCAGAACCTGTACAAAGTGTTCATGTGATCATGTGACCTGAATCTGCTACTGTATCCTGGCTTTCTTGCAAGGTCACTGTATTCTGGTTGCTGTATATATAAATTGAAGCATTTGCATCTTTTTAAGTAAAATGACAGAAGAATATTCAGACAGGAGTGACAGTAAAACACATTCATGGTGTTCTCAGAACATTATGTAAAGTATTGTATTTGGTCACCTTAAGTCTTGTTATGGAGAATAAACTTCCTCTCTAAAGCCTATATGTAGAATGATTTCAGCTAAAATGACAGTTATTCAGAAACACAAATTACACACAGGCTGAAATTATTACTACAGTTCTACACATGTGTTTATTCTGTTTCTCAAAACAAAGTTAAAGGAGGTATCTGCTTTGAAAGTATGCCAAATATGGTACCATACTGACAAACTCCCTGTTCTGTTGAAGAGGATGTCCCTCTTTAAGCAAGCTTAGCTAATACTGAGTAGATTACAGGAAACCTTTATTAAGTACATTAAGCTGAAGCAGTCACTGTATTAGTCTGAGCAAAATGTGGGTGTCTCTGTATCAGATCTATAAACTTATGCTAATCGTATCTGTTAACACATATTGGTCCACTTGTCAATTTGTCCATATGTTGTTGAAACAAGTCCATCAAGTCTGGATCAGTCAATGTATGCAGTTAGCATATAAACCTAAAGCAGCAACAAGAAATATGAGGAAACATAAAATGTCTATTCCAATGTATACAAGGAAAAGGAAAATTTAAAACTGGAGTAACAATTCCAAGAAAAAAAAACAGGTTAGATGGGAAGAGAGTGATAAATCTAAGGCTAAAATTCTAAAGCTGTTGTGATGCCTGTGCCTTGGCCAAGCAATCAAGGAGTCTCAATCCTCACCACTAACACCAGAGAGGTCATCTCATATTTGAGGAAAGGATAACAAATACACACAGTAAAGTGCAATTGCCCTTAAGAGCACACAGAGATCACAGTCAGTCTGGGGCTGGTCGCTTCCTTGCTCCCCAGGTCCCCAATAAGACTCCCCCACTGGCACAGCTATAGGGTCCAGATCTCAGCCTAGCTGGGCAAGCTGAAATCTCCAGCACCCTCTCTGTCCAACCAGTGCTTCGTGTCCCTGCCCAAGTAGCTGACACACACACACTTTGAGATAAGTTTATACAACCACACAGACACTCCTGGGGAAGGCTGGCACAGGTTCTCCAGCTGTGCCCCTTTTACACAGATTATACAATAGTAATTACTGCCACCACCCAGCTAATACTTATCAGTTACTCAAAGGCCCTTAAAAGGGTGTCCAATTATTACTGTGCAATATTATTATCCAATTGGTAGTATAGCCCATGGCTAAAGCTATTAGAGTGGATTTGTACAGTTTTACCAAAGGCATGCAAGTACTCTTAAGAGCTTAGATTATCTATACACAAACCAGCCACAGTTGAAAGGTTTTAAAATATTTAATAATAAATTAAAACCACAAGACAATACTTTCTACTACACAGGCAGTGCTAGTCAAGAGTTCAGAGATCACACAGAAATACTTAAATAAATCAGTAGTACGGTTCTGATATCACAGAAAAACACTTAGTCTAATCTTTATAGTTCCTAGCTAATCTAAAAGAAAACACAAGTCTAAGATAACTTACTTAAGACAACAGGCAGTGCTGTGAGTTGGATGTTCAGACAAAAATGCTTAATGCCTTCTGGTTCTCTCTGTTTAAATTGAAACTGCAGTTCTGATAAAACATTACATCATTTCACACTTTACTGGTGTTCCCTGGCTGACAGAAACTGCATTTACATTTTTTTACACTAAGAGCAATAAAGGACATTCCACATGTAAATTCTGGTCATTAACTTTAACCTTAAAATAATAGAGAGGAAGCCTTCATCTAGACTGGCTGGAGCCGAATTGCAAACATCAAAGGCACCCATGAGACCATTTTAATTTCAAAGGACCAACAAGAAATGCCTAGCCCTCTTCACAGCACAGGGCAATGTTGCCACATTGTTTTAAGTTCAACATTTCACAGCATATTCTTTCATTTAAGAAGCAAGCCTGCATTTCAACATTTCACAGTATTTACAAATGATAGAATTATGTACCAAATTCTATTTGATTAGGCTGGCAGCCTTCACCCATCTCTACCAGTCTTTACAGCTATACTTCAGTATAATGCTGATAGTGAGTCAGCTGATGTGTTAAAGTCTATTACAAGTTTTTAAATATTGGATGAAGTTAGGGGCCAGCTGAACCACATTTGTAAATACTGAATATGTTACTTTGGACTGAATCACTCAACAATCTTTGTATTGCTTACTCTTTTCAGAACTAGTATAAAACTGGAGGATGGTACATGCAATATGCCTGAAGATAATGCAGAAAAGAGAATGCCCACAAACCTTGAAGTGAATTTTTAGTTGAGTAATATAGATGCAATATTATGTGGTTTGTCATCTAAATGTTAGAAATGATCTTCACATGCATTATACGTGGATAAATGAGAGAAAATTAAAATTAAACATTATTCTAAACCGGATAACCAGTTAACTTGGTGGAAAATGCCAGATATTGTCATTAGATAGGAATATTAGAAAGGAATAAAGATATATAGCATTATGTCATAATACCACAGACTAGGCCAATGGCTGAAACTATTTAAGGAATTCATCAGGTGGAGCAGACAAAGTGCTTTGTATCTGGTAATATATTATTTTCCTCTGCCAGTTTTTATTATACCACATATTAAGAAATATCAATATCACAGAGAGATGAAGCCCTGACTGTGACCAAACAACCTGCTATTGATTAAAGACAATATAAGTGGAGGAGATATTATGGTATGAACTGAATAGAAGGAAATAAAATGGATTGCTGAACTACAAGCATATATATCACCTGGTCTTAATGCAAATCTACCTTTAAAGCCGGCCCTAAAAGGGCAGAGACTCAGACTACATAGAAAGATGTGATTGGAACCTGAGGTGGAATGATCCTGAAGTAGTTATTTGATTTGTTGTATAATTTCTATTTAAATCATGTTTTAACTTACTAATGGCAGATCTGAAGACGGGTTTGGGATAACCTGAAAGCGCTTATCGCACACTTAGTATTTTAATAAAAGCTTTGTTTTATGTTCAATGGCCTGTCGATTGCACTAGCTTTGTTTTTATTGTGTACAGATCTTCATTTGTCATTCCTTACTTATGTGGATATATATATATATATATATATATATATATATATATATTATATATATATATATATATATATATATATATCAGTAGCAGAGGTTGTGGGGTCACAGGGATATTTGCCCACCTGCATAATTTTTTTTTTTTATTATTTTTGGTTTCATTATTTTTTTGGACCTTTTATGGTGAATCTTTATTTTTTTTTTTTTCAGTCATCATTCATATGGCTTTTAAACCCTTTTTTATATGTGTACATATATATATATATATATATATATATATATATATATATATATATATATATATATATATAAATATATATGGGTCTACTGAAACAGTGGAGTCTCGGTTATGTGAAAGTGCACTTAAGTGAAAGTGCACTTCCATGAAGAATGGTTCAATGAACCGTTAAGGAACACAGGTGCCGAAGCACGCTACAGTGGGAAAAGGGAATTTATGTGTTTCCCCACTGTAGTGCAATCTCAGAGTTGGTATATTTAAGTAAGGGGGGTGTGGGGGGGCACAATGTTACTGTGTTCTTTATCGCTTCGTTGAACCGATGTTCGCGGAAGTGCACTTTCGCTGAAGTGCACTTTCGCATAACCGCGGGTCTACTGTTTATATTCGAAGAAGTGAGTTTTCGAATATATACAGTAGCCCATATATATATATATATATATATATATATATATATATATATATATATATATATGGATCTACCACGACCCAAAAAAACTTAATTAGGTGACCCCTTTTTCCCAAAAAATGCAGTTTCATGAAAAATCAACTAAATGAAAAAAACACACACACACAAAAAACCCCCAACACAACACTAACCACATGTATGCAGGGGGCCAAGACCTGCTGCACTCCCCCACATCTCTGCTACTTATGTATTCTCACTCCAAGATCATACTACAGTGGTGAAAATGGAATAATCCCTTATCCCCGCTGTGCCATGATCTAAGCAATAACCTCTGTTGCTGATCGCTATGTTGATTTTTCACAAAACTGCATTTTCAAAAAAATGCAGTTTCAGGAAAAAGGGGTTGCCAAATTACATTTCATTGAAATGTAATTTTGTTGGGTCGAGGTAGACCCATAGCTAAATATATAAATAGATAGATACACATGCACACACACACACACACACACACACACACACACACACACACACACACACACACACATAGTTACTCTTAACATGCATTAATTTTGAATCTAAAAGCTTTCTTCTTGATCCTACAGTACCTGTGTTCATTATTTTACCATATTTGTACATTATCAGGATATACATTGCAGATTATATTATTAATTAGTATTACAGAGGGAAAGCAAATACTTATCAAAGCTACACCTTAACTTTCTATTCCATTCTTTCTCCTGGTGGTGAAAGTTGAATAAATCTTTTAAACTTCAGTCTTTATCTATTTAAACTGCATTATATGGCCTGTAGAGTCAACTGTACTTTAAACAATAAATCAACCCCAGTTTACCTTTACTCCCCTACCTCCATCTTCTTTTCACTGTTGTTGTCTATCTCTTCTATAAGATGCAGCATTTCAGGCCCCTGTGCATAAAATTCCCTGTTAGCAAAACAGACTATCAAACTTATTACATTGTACCACAACAATGTTGGGGTGACACCCCAGCCTATGTCTCTCATACTCATTCATCTTTAAATATACCCCATTCTTACTTAGTTCTGATATATCCAGTGCTATATCAAAGGAGTCATTACTCCATCTATTGTACATTGTTTATTTAAATATTCCACTTGGGAGCAGTACCTTTTAAACTGCCATATCCTTATGTACTGGCTATTTGCATATATTTTCACTTTCCGTCCAACTGCAATTTCTAAAGTGCCCTTGGTTTAGCCAAAACACTCTCACAGCCACAAACAGGAGAACCCAACAGAAGACATTTGCCTTCATCAATCTCCTCAGTGGCCTATAAAGTCAATCAGTGCAGATGTCAGTTTTAATTCATATAACTTGTCATCTATGACTATATTTCCTCCATCTCATCTTCTACCCAGTCAACAACTTTTGTTTACCAGAACTGTATCATGCTTTGGCTTCATTTCGCCTCAGCTGCCTGTCCGAATAACCAATAGCCTACACTATGCGAGATCGCAACATGGTTCCTCGCATTGCAAATGCATGTTCTTGCGATCTTGAAGCTGCTCATTTGATGTGAAGTAATGAAACATTTCAAAACATTTATTTATTTATTTGTTTGTTTGTTTGTTTGTTTGTTTGTTTGCAGGGAAACAATCCCTCTGCACCATCATATGATAAGCAAGCCCTCCCAATTCCCCTGAAAGCATACATCAAATTCATGTTTACAACACACTGGAAAATAAAAAAAAAAACATCCCCAGAAAACTGCACGGAGGCTTCTGGTAATCATTTTTTTTTCATACTAACATAAGCAACAACTAATTTCTGAAATTTCTTAATACAAGGACACATGGGTAGTCCTAAGCAACAAGGAATGAGGAAAGAATAAACACTACTTCATGCCTTCAATTGGCTCTTTTCTCTCCATCTGCTATCAGTCTGTAAAGCAGAAATGGCATCATTTGTCATTTCACTGTACCATACCACTCAGCTCTCTCTCTCTCTCTCTCTTATTGCAGGTCTTATACATACAATTGATGCACACACATGCATGGACATAGCAGTAAACAAAAAATATAAAACCTCCAAATAAAATATACTTCCTTTCTTTTCATTATTTCTGTTTTATTAAACTAATTTCCTTTGTTTGTGTTCAGATATTATATTCTTACTTTGCTTATATTTTATCACTACAACCAAGTTTCCTCATACATATATCATGTAGTTATATTATCAAATTACAGTTTTCATATATTTTGGAACCAGTAACAGGTCAATTTTCTAAGCAAAATAAACACTACTGTTCATAATATCACAAACTCTGCTAATTCAACAGGATGATTCCTAGCTTCAGATAACGAAATCTATCTTTGCAAGGTTTGTTATTCATTAGCTGTACTCCTTCATTCTTATTTATTTCACATCCATCTTTGTATATCACCAGTTTTTATATTTTATTGTAATATTTGCATTCTGAAATTTCACAATGGATAACAAAATGGACATTTTTCGCACACCATTTGAGTGAATTGATATTAACACTAGGTTTACATTTTGAAAGCATCAAGAAAGATATTTTAAAACAAATAACAACATGGCACTGTTGTGAATGGCTAGAACTGAGTGCTGCTACACTCTCTAACTATGCTGTGGACAGATCTCACAAGATTTCTGCCAAGAAACCTAATAAGAAAATATGCCTATGAAAATATAAAATATATGAAAATATGAAAATATGTCAGCTCATGAGCATAAAATGAAATGTATTTCACTATCTTCTTGCATCGACAATCTAAATGTGTTGGTAAAATTGTGTTTATTGGAATTGGGTCACAATGTGGGATTGTGTTTGCCTGTGCAATTAAGAAATGTAACAGTGAATCCACAAACTGCATCAGTCATACTCCAAACTTACATTCCAGGAAAACCACATCCATTATTATAGTGGAATAATATAACTTTGTGAAAGTTTATATAATGTTGTTACCCCATAGAGATCAGACTACTGAGACACTCATCATAGAAAATGTCCACTTTATCAATGACCATGAACTTTTGTTCTATTTTACAGGTCATGGTGATACAGCGAATGAAATGCTTTATTTATTTAATGACTATGATTTGAGCAATTTACAAACTAAGGTAAAAACAAAAGGGCCACTTCCATTACTGAAATATGCAAGCATAAGCAAGTTGAATCACTGAAGTCTTCTTTTTCACCAGATAAAAATAGCAACATTTTTCAGATCACTTTAAGGAGGACATCAAAATTAGCATCCACATCAAGGAGGAAAGCAGCTTAGTTCTAAATGATGAACATTCTGCTATCTACAAATACAGGATTCTATCATGCCACATTTTGTTTTCGACTCAGGGAATATGCAGTTATCCTGTAACAGCCTATCAGAGCAGATAGTGGCAACATGGAAAACTCTTGTTCCTTTATACACCAAAATCTGTGCTTTACAAGCAAGGATGAAGGACAGTAAAATATGCCACTTAGGTTCATGGCCAATTACTAGGCTAGCTGCTTTCATGGCCATTCTAAGCCTAGCCAATTTCTCTGCCAAAGATGAGAATCAAACATTGTACCTTGTTTCTGTGAGTCAAACACCTTAACTGTTATACAAACCCCCAACCTCTAGTAAACTCTCTGAAAGACTCCAAGCTGTAAAATGGAAATCCTCAATATCCTCCTTCCTACAAACACCCACACATATACCAAAAGGATCTGTGCTAGGCCCCTTTTCAACATTTTCATTAACAACTTTCATCTCTCCATTCCAAATTCTTCTGTAATTCAGTACGCAGATGACTCCACTATCATCTGTACTGCTGACACCCCCCTCTGACTTACTATTAAAAACTCAATTAGCCTTTTCAAAAACTGAAACTTGCATGCAGAACAACCACCTTGCCCTAAACTCAACCAAAACCAAACTAATGGTATTTACTCCCTCCAGAACTTCCACCATTGATAATTCCTCCTTCATTATATTAACCCAGAACAACACCTCCATTGAAATTATATCTCACACGAAGCTCCTTGATGTCATTATTGATGATCATCTAAAATTTGACATCCATATAAATACCATTATTAAAAAAACTCATCAGAAATTAGGTCTCTTGTATCGACATAACCGCTTCCTTACTCCAGCAACCAGAAGGACTTTAGCCTCCTCCTACCTTCTCCCCTCTCTCACATATGGTGCCCCCCTGCTCACCAATCTCCAGCTTGGTTTACAATCCAAGTTAGAATCCTGCTACAATACAATCAGCAGATTTGCCACCAACTCCAAATATTCATCCCATCACTGCCACTCTCTTCAATTCCTTCAATGGCTTGAGTTACCAAACTACCTAAACCTGCTAAAACTCTCCACAGCTCACCTCATCTTCAAACCATCTAGCTGTCCAGCTCTCTCCTCCACCTTATCCCCCTATATTCCAAATCGCCCACTTCGGTCAGAAAACCAAAACCTACTACAAATTCACAAACCCTCTAGGCCACCTGGCCGGTTCCTGCTATCTTACTCTATAGCCAAACTTTGGAACCCCCCCACTTCAAAACACTGCAGATCCCACCAACTTCAAATTCTTCACTCATATCTATCCTTCAAGTGGATTTGCCCCTGCTCTTCACCGACATGAGTTCCCGCTTTGTAATTCATCATTCAAACTTATCACTCTGCTCATCTCTTGCATCCTATATATTACTAATACATTCTCTGTAAATACTATACTATGTTCACTCTGCTTATAGAACAGATTTTCACTACCACTAGACCTATACTTTATTCTTACATCTTCTTATGCTAATTTCACTAAGTTGTACTATAAATTCACTAAGTCGTACTGCAACATGTACTATATGTCTGTTGTTTTGAACAATGTCCTCTTAATGATGGATCTAACTTACTATTGATAATATTTTTGACATTTTTTGAATTGCAATTGACTTGTTACTGTAATTTATTTATTTTCATTTATTTATTTTCAGTTTGATTACCGGGGAAGTCCACTGGGCCAAGAAGTGCCCATTTTCAGTGGAGGCCCGGGGAGAAAAGCTCCATGAGCAATACAATACAATAAAGGTTACAAAATACAAATAAAGGTTACATAATGTTAGAGATGAAATACAAGAGTAAGATTCTTACATTCAGGAAACTGCAAAGTGTAATATACATCATGGGACAGTTTAAAAAACAGAATTTTTTTTTTTTTTTTTTTTTTTTTTTTTTAGCTCTTCAGATGATTACAATATTTACCTGCTTGGAGTTAATCAAAGTCTGCTGGTTCTGGTTCTTTGGAGGAATAAGAATAAGCTTGAGAGTGTAGTGGGGCAGGAGTAAGGAGAGCTTAGTGGGGGGAATCCCTAGAATTTATGTGGGGTGAAATCAGGAGCATTTCCATTTGGAAGGTAGGTGTAGGAAAAGTCGGGTCTTGAAGGATTCAGTGTTAGGTATAGTCCTAAGTAAAGGAGGGAGAGATTGTGTCATGGAGCTTATCTCCCCGGGCCTCCACTGAAAATGAGCCTTTCAAAGCCCAGTGGACTTCCCCGGTCATCAAACTGAAATAAATAAATAAATAACCTATTCAAACAGGAGTATTGTATGACTGCAAACATGTACTTTTGTGGTGAATTGAGAATAGCCTACCTTCTTGAAAGTAGTCTACCTTTGAAACTTAATAATTCAGACTTACTCCACATTGTGGGATTTGCTGATGTCTTGCCACCAGAGTTACCACACTTCTGTAATTAATGACATCTCAAATGTTAAACTATATATCCACAGTTTTTATAATTTGATGACTTTAGTCTTCTTTACATTGCTAAAGGTCATCTTACGCAATGGCCTAGAATTTAACAGTAATACAACTGGGTGGTGTTGCGGTAGCGTTGTCACCTCACAGTAAGACGTTGTCCTGTTCGATTCTCAGCTAAAGCGTCTTCTGTGGGGAGACATGCATGAATGGGCGTACCTTCGTTGAAGGTTGTGCGTCAGAGCTGGTATGTAAAAATCTACTGCCAATCATTAGCGGACAGGAGTTCCGCTGTGGCGACCCCTAAC